>NW_006921721.1:5831095-5851737 GCF_000298275.1 Orycteropus afer afer
CAAATCTATTGCTGAGGAGTTGATCCTGATTCATCACAACCCTATGGGACTGAATAGAGCTACCTCACAGGGTATCAAAGGCTGAAAATCTTTACAAAGCTGACTGCACATCTTTGTCCCACGGAGTAGCTGGTGGGTTCAAACTGCTGACCTCTTGGTTAGCAGCAGAGCACTTAACCTCTGCTCCTTCCTTAATCTGGAACATTTCAGGGCCATCTTTAACTCCATTCTTTCATTCACTTCCCATAACTAATCCATCATCAATCCTGTGAGTTCTATCTCCTAAATATAAATCAAATCTGACCATTTTCCACCATGAGAAAGGGTACGAAGAGGTATTCATAAAGACAAACTACATCGTAAATAAAGTACCTATCATAAACGCAAATTAAAACAATGAAACTTTCCTTCTAGCCCAGGAGGATGGCAGAGATGTTGGAAGAAAATTTGAAGAAATAGTCCAGTGTGTAATGCCACTGGGTCATGAAACAATGCCGTTCTTGTTGTTGTTAGGTGCTGTAATCAGTTCTGACCCATGGCAACACTACGTACAACAGAATGAAATACTGCCCAGTCCTGCACCATCCCCACAATCGTTGCTATGCTTGATCCCATCATTTCATCTACTGTGTCAATCCATCTCATTGAGGGTCTTGTCCTTTTTCACTGACTGTCTATCAAGCATGATATCCTTCTCCAGGGACTGGTCCCTTCTGACAACATGACTGAGTACATGAGACAAGTCTGGCCATTCCTGCTGCTAAGGAGCATTCCGGCTATACATCTTCCAAGACAGATTTGTTCAGTCATAGCTACTACTTTTTAGGCTTTCACTATATACCAGGTATAGCACAATATGCTCACCATCTCATTTAATTCCAAAGAAACATGGATATGATCCCATTTTAATATAAAACAGACTCAAAGATGTCAAGTAACTTGCTCAAGTTCACATAGCTGTATGTGGCCAACTTAATAGATTCCATCCCAGGTTCTTATTACTCCAAAGTCCATGCTCTTAGACTGCACAAAAATAGCCTAGAGAATGTTATCTCTAGAGAATGAAAGGATCTTTTGATCTCTGCTTCATATACTCCCCTGGCTTTTGTTTTGTTTGTCTTTTGCAACAACCACGTCTATTTTTATAATTTGAACAAAATGATACAAAATATTTCTTACAAAGTCAAGTCCTCTGACTAAGACAAATAATCTCAAAACATGGGCCACCCTCTCCAAAAATAACCATTCAAGAGGAATAACCTTGCTGTATTACTGAAAGACAGGTCTTCAGATCACTCTATAAATCATAAGTCAATATTTCTGGTATGTACATGTATATTGGTTTAAAATTGTTTCCTCTTAGAATGTGAATTAATTTACACCAAAAACAATGATCTGATGCTGCACTGACCAATACAGTATTGAATATATCATGGACCACCAGAAGAACAAACAAATCAGTCTTTGAAGATGTACACCCAGAAGTGAAGACAGCAAGACTTCGTCACATTTAATTTGCACGTTATCAGGAGGAGGAGGAACCAACCCTTAGAAAAGGACATTATGCTTGGTAAAATAGAGAGTCAGCAAAAAGGAGGAAGAACCTCACCAAGATGGACTGATGCAGTGGCTGCAACAATGGGTTCAAACAGCAATGACTGTGGGGATGGGCAGTATTTCGTTCTGTTGTATGTAGGGTCGCTGTGTATAGGAATGGGCCTGGCACGTAACAACATTCACATGTAGCTAGTGAGCACTTGAAATGTGACTAGTCCAAATTGAGATGTAAACAAAGTACAAAACACACGCCAGATTTTGAAGAGTTAATACCAAAAAAGAACATAAAATCTCTTAATCATTTTATGAATATGAATTACATGTTGAAATTATAATATTTTGGATATATTAAACATTAAAATTTCATCTAAAAATTTTTTATGTACTTACTATAAAATTTTAAATTACATTATGTTGCTCATAATTAGTTTTTATTGGAGAACTCTGATTCTTGATTGCTGTTGTCAAGAAATGAAATGACATATTGCATAGGGCAATTCTGTTGCAAAAGACTTCTTTAATGTTAAAGACCAAAGATGTCACTTCGATAAACTAGATGTGCCTGACCCAAGCCATTTCTTTTTCTTTTTTATTCATTTATTTTTTATTGTGATTTGGGTGAAAGTTTACAGAGCGAATTTGTTTTCCATTCAACAGTTTATACACATTTTGTTTCATGACTTTGATTGTAATCCCCATAAAGTAACAGCTCTCTTCCCAGTTCCTCCCTGTGGTTATCTTTTCCCTGTGTCATTCCTTACTATGTATTCCTGCCCTCTGAGCTATCTCCCTGTGCAAATGCTGCCCTTTTCTGATCTCTCATGGTTGATTGTTCTAAGGAGTGCATCAACCTGGTAAAATGATTCACCCTGTAGGCCTGTCTATTGTTTGGCTGAAAGCCTTAGGAGTGAGTATAATTCTAGGCCTGAAGGGTCAGGAGGGCCTATAGTCTCAGGGGAAACCATGGTATTTTCAATCGCCTCATCGGCATGTGAAAGCTAGCCAATGAATAAGGATGACTGAAGAAGCCTGATGCATTTGAATTATGGTGTTGGTGAAGAATATCTAATATACCACGGACCACCAGAAGAACAAAAAGTCAGTCTTCAAAGAAGTACAGCCAGAATGCTGTACTAGAAGTGAGGACAGCAAGACTTTGTCTCACGTACTTTGGACATGTTATCAGGAGAGACCAGTCCCTGGAATAGGACATTATGCTTGGTAAAACAGAGGGTCGCAAAAGGGAGGAAGAACCTCAACAAGTCTACAACAATGGGCTCCAGCATAGCAACAAATGTGAAGGATGGCTCAGAACTGGGCGGTATTTCCTTCTGTCATACATTGGGTCGCTAAGAGTTGGAACCGATTGGACAACACATAACAACAAGAACTGATATGATATTAGAGAACTTCAATGAAATAAATATGTCTTCCCTTGGATATTATTTGATTTTCCATTTGTTTATGAGAGAAAATGTTTTCCTTTTTGATTCATACTCCTCAAGTTTTTGTCTTCTTTGCTCTAATAACACAGGAAAGATCTACAAGTCAACATTCCTTAAAAGAATGTTAACTAAACGATTGGATATTAGAATCTTCCTATAACTGAAAATTTCCTAATTCAACATCAAGTCTGAGAAATAATCCCATTAATAGCTGATTGTTACCATAAAAGGTCCCCAAAACCACTCTGCACAAGACTCACATGTCTGATCGAGAAAAATCTGGAGAACAATGTTTTCAACATACGGTTTCTGACTGCCGGACTCTAAGAAACTGAAAGGTAGGGACAAGACACTACACCCCAAATTCTGCTTATTTCTCCAGCATTGGGCGGGGTGGTCACTTCAACTCCTTTTTTCCCCCCATAGGTTGAACAAAGAAATAACATTAGTCCTGAGGACCTGGCAACCCGTGGTTTCTATAATGCCTAAACTCAAGGTGTTAAATTAAAATTCCAACCATGCAGAAATCAGCTACACTACACCGACCAAGAGGAGCCGGCGCAGGCGCAATCCGCCTTCGGGGGGCCTCCCACTTGGAACTAAACTGACTGCCGGGCCACCCGCCAGCCTCGCAGCTAGTGGAGAAGGCCTGGAAGCCACGACCGCAGAGAGGGACTCAATCTGCAGTCACACCACCGTGTGGGTGCTATTCTTGTATTACCTATTTCACAAGTGACAAGAATCAGGTCCGTAGAGGCCAAAGGACCTATTTAGGGTTCTCACGCAAAGCGTCTGGGGTGGAGTTGGTCTGCGGACCCAGCTACTAACGTTATCAGGATTTTGGTAAACAGTCAAAGGTTTACAGCCACTAAAGGAAACTAAATCAAGAAAAATACGACTTCAAAAAAGTATGAGAGCTTTTCCCACCCTTCCCTGTCCCCTCACGCAAACCATCCTGTTCCTGGCTTACGTCGTTCCTGCAACCACGACTCTCTTCCCTCGTTTGGCGTTCCCTCACCTGTGAACGAGGGCCTAAGACTCGGGGGTAGCTGCAGGTCGAGTTGCTCAGCGCAGTCTGGGGTGAGGATCTCACGTCTCAGGTCTGACGGCCTCAGGTTGCTATAGATAATGCAGCCTGTGCACTAAATTTGCCGCTACTGGCTCTGCCCTAAAACGGCGCGGCCACCGTCTTCGCCCATTGGTTCCCGACTGGAATTGAAAGGGCCAATGCGTGTGGAGGGGCGGAGCCCCGGCTGTGGTTGCCAGGGCGGGTCTTGTTTCTTCCCGGTTCCGTTAGGACCGCTCTGGGTTGAGTCTCTGTAGGTTTTCAAATCTAAACAACGTCTTTCATCCAGCCCGTACTGCTTCGAAGGAGTCGTCCTGGTTTAGTCATTCGTTCATTCACTCAACAGTTATTAACCCCTAATATATACCAGGACTAAGGAGCTTTGGTGGTGCAGTGGTTAAAATATTTGGCTGCTAACCAAAAAGTTGGCGGCTGGAAACCGCGAGCCTCTGGAGAAAGGTGTCACAGTCTGATTCCATAAAGATTTACAACCTTGGGAACCCTATAGGGCAGTTCTGCTCTGTTCTGCTGACTCGTTGTCAGACTCGATGGCAGTTGTTGTTATAGTTGTTAGGTGCTGTGGAGTGGGCTCAGACTCAGCGACTTCATGTACAACAAAAGGAAACACTGCCAGGTCCTGCACCATCCTCATAATCCTTCCTAGCTTGAGCCCATGGTTGCAGCCACTGTATCAATCATCCGTTGAGGGTTTTCTTCTTTTTTGGACCCTTTACCAAGCATATCCTTCTCCAGGGACCAGTACCTTCTGACAACATGACCAAAGTAGGCGAGGCCAAGTCTGGCCACTCTGATTTCTAAGGAGCATTCTGTTTGTGCTTCTTAAAAGACAGATCTGTTCATCCTTCCGACAGGCCATCGTATTTTCAGTAGTCTTCGCCAAGACCACAATTCAAAGGCATAAACTCTTCAGTCCTTATTCATTGTCCAGCTTTCCCATGCATATGAGGTGATTGAAAATACCATGGCTTGGGTTAGGCCCACCTTAGTCCTCAAAGTGACATCTTTGCTCTTCAGAACTTTAAAGAGGTCTTTTGCAGCAGATGTGCCCAGTACAATATGACATCTGATGTCTTGTCGTCTGTTCCATGGGTGTTGACTGTGGATCCAAGTAAAATGAAATCTTTGACAACTTTCAATCTCTTCTCTGTTTATCAATGGCAGTAGGTTTATGTTTGTACACCAGGAAGTGAATAGACAAAGATCTGAGATAGTTGTTTTGCTGAGCATCTTCTCAAACATTTGCTTGTTCACTCAGGAGGAGTGGGAGGATATAAATACAAAACTACCTTGCAAGAGCAGATGTAATTTCTGAGGGAGTGAATAGTTGGACCTGTGGGCTCGGGACCATGGTCACAGGGGACATCAAGCTCAATTGACATAACATACTATACAAAAACATTGTTCCACATCCTACTTTGGCGAGTAGCAACTGAGATCTTAAAAGCTTGCAAGCAGACATCTAGATGTAATGATGGGTCTGTCCTCATCCAGAGCAAAGAAGAATGAAGAAAACCAAAGATGCACGGAAAGAATTAGTCCAAGCGACTGGTACACCATGTGATCCTCAGCCTATAGGACTATGAGACCAAAAGAACTAGATGGTGCCCAGCTACCACTGTCAACCACTCAGGGGGCTCTATGTAGGAGATCCTGAACAGAGTGGGAGAGCAGTGTGGAAATGTGGAACAAAACTCAAAATAATTAAAAGTGGGGGGGACCAGGTTTGCTGGTCTGATAGAGACTGGTGGAACCCCTAAAACTATGGCCCCTAGCTGCCTTCAGGTCTGGAATTGGACCCACTCCTGTAGCTTCCAGCCAAACAAGACAGGCATATGAGCTGAACATTTACATTAGATAGATACACTCCTTGGAGAGATCAGTCATGGAAGAATAGAAGGGCTGTGTATGCACAGGGAGACAGCTCGGGGGCCAGGAATTTATGAGTGGGAAGGACACAGGAAAGAGGTAACTATGGGGAGGAAGTGGGAAGGAAGCTCCTGCATTGTGGGAAATTGCAGTCAATGTCATGAGATAAAGTGTACGTGAACTGCTGTATAGAAAATTTGCTCTGTAAACTTTCACCCAAATCACAATAAAAAAATATTTTTTTAAAAAAAGAGCAAATATAATTTCCTTTCACAAATACTAATTCATTTGTGTATCATAGCTTTGAAATGGGACATTATCATCTCCTGTTTCACAGATGAAGCAACAGGCTCAGAAGTTGTCAAAATTTGCACAGCTTGCAAAGAAGAATTTAAATTACTGTTCATGCTCCATATCTTTATACTACACAGTATCAGATGCAAAGAAGAGTAGAGGAGAAAAACACAAGGATAGACCCCTACCCTATCTTAGCTTTCTGTGAAGCTAAGATAGCATTTATTTGTTGTAGATACCGTGTGCCTTGGTGTATTTTAAAGTATCCTTCTGTACTCTCAGAGCCCTCCTCATCTAGAAATATCTCCTTCATAAAACTCACACAAATACCAATTCCAAAGACAAAGTTAGATAATTTGAGCTACAAAGTTTAAGGATAAGATTAGGGGAGAGTTAGAACAAGCACAACTTGCTTGTCCACTATGGTAAGACTGGGCTTGACTTTGTTTCAATCAGCTTTTAAGTAAGGGTTGGTGGAGGTGGGTGGATGATGTGATTTCTGTCTTCCCCTGCCCAGGTCAGAGAACCTCCATAGCTGGTGCTAAATTGCAGTCAGTGTTCACACCTTTTGTTGCATTTATTCAGGCATCTTATGGTAACTAACTTGTTGCAGGAGATCATAACGTGACTATAGCAACACTGAGTGTTACAGAGTAGAATTGTGCTCCCTAAGGTCTTCATAGCTATGAGTTTTCAGAAGATTGCTAGATCTGTCTTCATATGCACTTCAGGGTGGGTGGAAAACAATTTTTAGGTTATCAGCCCAGTGCTTAACCATTTGCACCAGCCAGGAAATTTCATCTTATGGTTGTTGTTGTCATTATGTGCCGTCAAGTCGGACCTGACTCATAGTGACCCCTCGGGTTTCCGAGGCAGTATCACTATGGAAGTAGATTGCCCAGCCTTCCTTCTGAGTGGCTGGTGGGTTTGAACTGCCAACCTTCTGGTTAGCAGTCAAGTGCTTCAAGCACTAATGTGAAAGTTGTTTGGGGTTTCCTATAGCCTGTTGTTGTTGTTGTTGTTTTTAAATGCCCTGCTTTTAGTGTAAGTTTGTCTACACTTAAGGGCAGCTCTGGCTCTGTGGAAACCAACTGTCAAACACAGTCACCACCCTTAAAATATCACTACTATTTACATCCACCACTAGTCTGTCAGTGTGTTGTACTATGGTGGCTTCTGTTGTGCTGTGAAGCTAAAGGCTATGCCACTGGTATTTTAACCAGTGGTGTGTGACCAGCAAGGTCACACACAGCAGACAGGTTTCAGCAGAGTGTCCAGACTCAAACAGACTGTGAAGGACAGGGCCATCCACTTATGAACAAAATTGGCTACTGAAAAACTCATGAATAGCAGTGAAATACCATCTGATATATTACTGGAAAATTTTATGAAGAGCCACGAAACACTACAGTCTGATACCATGCCGGAAGATGAGTCCCTCAGGTGGGAAGACACTCAAAATGACTTAAGAGAGACCTCCTTAGAGTCGACTTTAATGACACAGATGGAGTAAAGTTTTTGCGATCTTCGTTAGATGATGGGGCATGACTCAAAATAGGAAGAAGCACTGGCAAATATTAATAATCAGAACATGGAATGTACAGAGTATGAATCTAGGAAAATTGGAAGTTATCAAAAATGAAATGCAGTGCATAAAGAAAGGTATCTTAGGCATTAGTGAGCTGAAATGGACTGGTATTGGCTGTTTTGAATCTGACAATCATATGGTCTACTACTCCAGGAATGACCAATTGAAGAGGAATGGTGTCACATTCTTCATCAAAAAGAACATTTCACGATCTATCCTGAAGTGCAATGGTGTCAGTGATAGGATACTATCAATATGCCTACAAGGAAGACCAGTTAATCCTACTAGTATTCAAATTTACACACCATCCACCAAAGCAATGGATGAAGAAATTGAATATTTTTGCCAACTTCTGCAGTATGAAATTGACCAAATATGCAATCAAGATGTGTTGATAATTACTGGAATTGAAATGAGATAGTTGGAAACAAATAAGAGTATGGTGAATCAGAAACATTTTTAACTGTTTTTTTTTTTTTTTTCCCCAGAGTTTTTAGTTACAACACTTTGAAAATTCTCTATTGTTCTGTCAAGGTTTGTACCCGGCCCAAGTGGCCATTAATTTTATTTATATTTACTATTACATAGTCTCAATTTTCATTCTTTATTCCTTTGGAAGGATTCTCTCATATCCATCTTGGGTCAGGTGCTCATTCATGGCTGATCAACTTGGGTAGCAGACAGATTACATGGTACAAAATCAGTAGAGGAGGGTATCTGAACTTTATCCTTTAGAATGATGTTCAATTAACTAGCTTTCCTAAAGTGACACATAACTTTTAAGGGGAGGAGCTGAAATTTTCAATGTAGGTCTGTTGGACTTCTTATCTCATTTATAGAATCACATCCTTGGGAATATTTACCATGAAACAAACTTAGGTCAGAGTCATGATAGCTACTCTTAGATATCTAAAGGATTTAAACATGTAACTAGAAATGTTAGAATTAGGACCCTTGAGAGCCAGATTTTCCCTCTATTATGGGAAGAAAAAAATCCAAATCACTCTTAGGAAACTTGCTGACACATACATTCATCTTGTGTTCTCTTTCACTGGGGTTATTTTGATCTATGGAATATGAACCATATGGTATGGATATAGATATTATAAAGGTAAGAGTATATGCCAGCTTTAAGGTTATTTCAAAAGGCATATTTTGGGTTACTCAAAGTATGAAAAAATAAAGTGAAGAGTAGAAGTTATTCTGTTAAAAAAAAAAAAAAAAGGTAAATTTTTAGATAAACAGATTAATGGTAATTTTTCAGAAGGAAATACACCAATAAGCACACATTTAAGTCAAAAACCTCAATGCAAATCTTCATACAATGTACTCAAAGATAAAGTTCAAATTCATTCACTGTAGTTAAACTGCATTTCATATTTGTTGAAATTAATCATTAGACTATAATTATACAGATTTTTGAATTTATTGTATGCATATTATATACACAGGTAATAAAAATAAAAAACCCTTCTCTACAGAACATGAGAACAGTAAACAGAACAAACATAGGTGCTATTTCTATACATAGAATAAATGAACATAAATTATGTAAGATTAAGTATGTGATCTTCAACTATATTCACATTACAAACATAGTTTTAATACTATCTAACCTTTTACAATGATATCTAACCTAGTACAATGACTATTGCTCGCATGACACTGTAGAATTGGTAGATAAATGCCAAGTAAGTACTACTTCATGGCTTTATAAAACAATTTTATAGGCCATAAGTATGTGTGGGCAGAAGATAATTGTTTACCGTATGTAACTGTCCTGTTTACAGACTGATTTAACAGTAAAGTTTTGGTCTTTTTATCATGGGGGAAAAGTTTGTCTTATTTTAGAAGTGCTACCTAATTATGACATTTATTAAACAGTATATATTTCTTCCCTAACTCCACTCTGACACCCTATAAACTTTTATCAAATGAAGCTACAGAAATTATGATTTTAACATTTTAGATGGTCAAGGTACAAAAGGAATTAAAAAAGAAACTCAGGCTAGATTTAAGGTTTCTGATATCCACTAAATTTGACACCTTTTTCTTCTTACTACAAAGTATCTTCTCTTTGGGTTATTTGGTTAATTATTCTTCTTGATGACCAAGTTACAAATACAAAGAAGTTAAGAGATATGGTCACACACTCACTGGTATCAAAGAAAAAAGGCAGTGAAGAACCACAGGCAGTCCAAGGGTCATAGAGGGCAAGCAGTCTGGGTAACAAGAGTCTTGTGGAAAAAACAAGCTTTCTTATGTGTCTAAATATATGGAGGGAGGCTCTCTACACATTATATAGCTGTTGACTTTCATATCCATCCAGAATCAGCAAAGAAAGGCAAAATAAAACTAAGTATTCTGTTTAAAGGCAGGATGGTATATCATAAATTTTAAAAACGTTATCTATGCAAAACCATAAATTTTATCTAGAACACTTCATTTTCTAATGATGCAGCATTACTGAAGTTACACTTAATGACTTATAATGTGTCTGTAATTTTGAACTCCTTGAGGAAAGTGAAAAAGCTAACATTATGATTAAACTTTTGGATGCTCAAGGAACAACTAGTTGACACACTTTATATCTGTCTTCAAGAAAAACTTGGTCTCTATTAAGATTGACAGGTTTTGACGCATAAAATACAATTCCCACTATTACATGAAAATTAGTAAAGGAGCTCACTGCCATGAACACATACAATATTCAGGTCATTGGCCAACCCCAAACCTCAGAGAAATGCAAAGCCACAAAAAAAAAAAAAAAAAAGGAAAGAAAAAGAAAAAACTCCAGGAATAATAAAAACCCCATTCCTTATCACAGCTTTATTTCTCCTCTATTGTTTCAATTTCTGAGTACATCCGGCACAGTGCTGCATTAGGACGGCACACAAAAGCATCAGTTTCACTTTCCAATTCTGTTAACTGTTCTAATGAAGATACACAAGGATAATGGTCTTTTAACATATCTGGCAATTTAGAAGTTTTATCCTGAAGACGTCGGGAACGTCTCACTGGTGTTAGAAACTTGAGCTCTTTAAATAGAGAATTTGTTTCATCAAAATGAATCTTCTTTTTGGCACTGGACAAGAAAACAAAAAACAGACATAAAATTAATTCCAAAGTTTAAAAACATGTGTGAACACTTCTGCTCTGTACTTTTATGCTATTTATCGTTCTGTATTTTGTACATTACAACTATTTGATTGGTTGTCTATAGAGAGAGAGGTACTGCAAGATCTTGGGAAGTGAGGAACTTACTCTTTTCTCTACTTCTACACATTAGAAATCAAATTATCTGTAAAATTGGTTAATTGTTCAATTCAAACCTGCTGATATTGGCAACACAGTAAGAAGTTAAAGTAAAATGGTATGAAGTTTTATCAAAATGGCACTATTTACAGAAAAGCAAAGTAAATACAGTATTTAAAAGGTGAAACATCCCTATCGCATTCCATGTGTTTCAAAACCTTTCTATTATCAAAATACGACATTATTATCTAAGAGCATAAAAATAAGTCATAGCACATTACATTATAAAAGTTTACCTTTGCAAGTATGGTGTAGTAGATACATTATATTTAATCAAGCAACTCTCCCTGGTTTCTTTATCAGGAGTTTTAACATCATTGGCTGGATCTTGTGTCTTGTCTTCTTGCTCTTTTTCAGAATCCTGCAGTATCATACTTTTCTGATGTTTACTTTCCATTTTCGGTTTTCCTGGCTCTAGATTAACACCTGTTTCTTCAATGTTAACTTCTTGGATATGCTCCTTGGTTGCACAACCATCTGCCATATTTTCTCCTACACAAAATACATTTATAGATTAAGCTTTGGCCATATTTTAAGAATAAAATCAGAAGACATTTAAGTTAGTCAAAATTGACCAGATTTTCAAAACAAAATAACTGCCATCTCTTAACTATTATTACTTTTCCTAAGCAAACACTGCTGCCAACTACTCAATAATTAATTTACTGAGCATCTCCTATGTGTCAGGGATTGTGGATACAAACATAAGAATGAAATCATCCCAGTTCTTGAGAAGCTCACATTTGCTGAAGAGACACATTTGAAAATAATTAATTATGAATATGATAGTGCTATAGTTGAGGTAAGAACAAAGGGCTATGGAATCCTAAAAAGCAACAACCACTTTTCTTTGTGGGAAAAGGAGATAGCCAGGGAAGGCTTCACAAGTGTTATTTAGGCTGGGTATTGAAAAACAAGTACTTGACAAGGCCAGAGAGAATAAGCCTGGTATGAAGCATTAAAGGAAATGATATATTAAGACAAAATTACAGGGCTCCTGTGCTCAGAATACAGGGTAAGGTGCACGATGGGTTTGTGGGGAGGAGGTGGTAAGCTCAATAGGTAGGCTGGGGCTAGATTATAATGCATTTTATATGTAAGAAGTATGATCAGAAAAATCAGTGAAAAAAGAGAGATAAAATTAGGTATGATCATTGTTAAAGGAAGGTCTAGAATGGCAGCAAATGAAAACTAATGATTTGTGATGATAAGAAGACAAAACTATTGTAATAGCCTAAGCAATGTGGTAAAAGTGGAGATGGGAAGGAAAACCCAATTTGAGGGATGTATCTGAAATAGAACGGCCAGAATTTAATGAACAAATGACCATATATGTGTGTCTGAATGAATAAGCATGTATATTAGGGGCATACCTTACAAAATCTCTTGACTTTAATACCAGAACAGGGGTATTTCCTTTTCTGTTTTCCCAACCCCTGTTTGGAGGGAAGGGATAATGGAAAAGGAAATAGTGAGGAAAGATAAAGAATTCAAAATAAAGCATGTTAGGTTTGAAATAATTGTGGAACATTCTGGCAAATCCACTGAGCTGAAAGACCTCTGGATTTGATTATTAGGAAATTATTAGAGCTTTTACCAAGAGACATTTCAGTTGCATGATAACTGATTACTATTATTTTAATGAGCAGAAGCTGAAGTAGGGAGAGAGGGAATTCATTAATTCAACAAATATTCAAGTGCTTAATATATGACAGGCATTGCATTAGTACTGGGGATACCATGGTGAGGAAGATCAGACATTGTCCTGACCACTGAGTTTATAGTTCAAAAGGAAGAAAGACAAAGTGCACAAAAGAGGTGTGTCAAACTTAGTTGGGTTTATGGCAAGAGAGGTGAGTTATCAAGGAAGGTAACCCCAAAGAAGCGACATTTGAACTTAAGTTTAAAGAAGAAGTAGGAATTTTATTTTTATTATTTTTAATTTTTAATTTTTTTAGGAGCTCTGGTAGCATAGTGCCTAAGGCACTTGACTGCTAACCAGAAGGCTGGTGGTTCAAACAGTTGGGTTTATGGCAAGAGAGGTGGGTTATCAAGGAAGGTAACCCCAAAGAAGTGACATTTGAACTTAAGTTTAAAGAATAAGTAGGAGTTGGATTAAAAAAAGAGTAGAAGACTGGCTTGGTGAGAATGGAAGGTAAGAGGTAATATGGCCCCTTGTAGCAAATAAAAAATACAAAAATAATAACGTAATCTAGGGGTGTGAGAAAAAGAGAGAGTGAGAGAAGAGGCTGGACTCAGAATTTAAACAAACAAGTGACAGGGCTTTTGGGTTATACTATTAAGAATGAATTGGAGAAGGGGAGGGAATGCTTAGATAGATAGAGATAAATATTGATTTGAGTGAAGAGAAAGGCAATGTACCAAATGTGAGTGACCAATATGGCAGCATTGAGGATGAGAAAGACAGAGAGAGTTACATGGGCAGTACAAACAACAAATATGAACCCCTTTGCATATACAATACTGAGTTGTCAGTGAAAGCAAACATGGGTATAGGGATGGATAGATGGGTGAACAAGCTAAATAATTAGGTAAGTCTAAATGGAGAGTGTACCCAAGATCATATACAGGGTTGGCAGACAATGGGCCTATAAGTTCATGTGAATGATCAGAATTCCCAGGTGTATAGTAGAGCTGACAAGGGGCAAGGTTATGGTCATTACTTGGTCACAGCCAGCT
This sequence comes from Orycteropus afer afer, assembly GCF_000298275.1. Lineage (NCBI taxonomy): Eukaryota > Metazoa > Chordata > Mammalia > Tubulidentata > Orycteropodidae > Orycteropus > Orycteropus afer. The sequence continues at coordinate 5,844,948 of NW_006921721.1, forward strand.
ACCCAGAGGGACCGAGTAGTTGATCCTGCGGGCTTGGGACCATAGTCGCAGGGGACATCAAACTCAATTGGCATAACATACTATACAAAACATTGTTCCACCTACTACTTTGGCGAGTAGCGACTGGGACCTTAAAAGCTAGGAAGCTGCCATCTAGATGCAACAACGGGTCTCTCCTCGTCAAGAAAAAAGAAGAAAACCAAAATTAATGGAAACAATCAGTCCTAGTGACTGGTACACCAACCGATCTGCAACCTATACAACTATGAGACCAGAAGAACTAGATGGTGCCCAGCTACCACTGCCATCCACTTGGAAGGGATGTAGGAGATCCTGCATAAAGAGGGAGAACAATGTGGTACAAAACTCAAAATCATTTGGAGGCAAAAAAAAAAAAAGAAGGTGGGGACCAGGTTTGCTGGTCCAATGGAGCCTGGTGTAACCACTGAGACTATGGCCCCTAGCTGCCCTTCAGGTCTGGAATTGAACCCACAACTGTGGTTTCCAGCCAAACAAAGTACAGGCATGTGAGTTAAACATTTACCTCAAGTAGACACACGCCCTGGAGAGAACAATCATGGGAGAAGGAAGGGCTGCTTATGCACAGGGAGATAGCTCAGGGTGCAGAAGAGTATGAAGGGATGGACACTGGGAGGAGGTAACTATGAGGAGGAAGTGGGAGGGGAGCTGCTGCATTGTAAATTTTGGTCAATGACATGAGACAAAGTATATGTGAACTGCTGTATGAAAAGTGAATTTACTCTGTAAATCTTCACCCAAATCCTAATAAAAAAAAAATAATAATAATAAAAGAAAAAAGAATGAATTGGAATGGAACAAGAGTAGAGAGGCAAGAAACCAGTTAGGAGACCATTGCTGTTGTCCAGGTAAGAGTTCAGGTGATTCTGACCATAATCATAGGAGTAAGAATGGAGAGAAGCAGATGGATTTTAAGAGGTAGGAAGTTACCCTGACTGGTCTTAGAAAAAAGGGGTAGAAGGTGAGAAAGAGGGAGTCAAAGAATAACCCCAAGATTTCTGGCTTGGACAACTGGATAGCATATACTGGGACAGTGAACCACAATGATTAGAATTAGAGAAAAATGGTATGCTCAATTTTGGATATGCTGGGTTTTTGAAGTACGTGAGAGACACCCAGGTGAGTATTGTATATTTCCCAGTAATGTTCTCTTGTTGTTGTTGTTGTTTGCCGTCGAGTCGGCCCCGACTCATAGCGACCCCTCCTTGGGTTTCTGAGGCAGATTACTTTTTGTAATTTTGTTTTGTACTATTGGCTTTGTATTTGGAATTTATGTAACTATATAATTCAGAAAGCCTAAATTTTATAGATAATCATTTTTTCCCATCTAATGTAACAATCAATTTTCTAGCAAGGATTCAATTGCGGAACAACAGAACCCTTGAGTTAAATTTAAATGCTGGTTTTCTTTCCACCTATCTCTAGAGCCAGTGAAATTATGATGAAGGCCGCTGTTAATGGAAGTCTTATTTCCATTGTGCTCTTAAGCACTTAAGAGACAAAATCAGGTTATTTCTAACTCTTTTGCCTACTATTGATTTTGGTAACTAGTCTTTCCTCATTTTCCTCTAACTTTGCTGACCATTTCTTCTCAAGCTCCTTCATTAAATATTACTAGTACAATAAGATCATATACATCTGCTATATGTCCCTCTGTGCATATTAACAGCCTATAAATGAAATATTCTATTCAACCAAACATGACAGTAGAAGCATATACTCACACATAACCATCAGCATAGTGAACTCAATGAGCTGGGTTTTTTTTTGGTTTTGCTTTACATGTAACCAAAAACATAAAATTTAGAATTTCAGTATGATCTTTAATTTTATGTAAATTTTACTCCTTGACTTATATCTTGTATTTTAAATTCATTTTCTATACTAGAAAAACTACTGTAACTACTTGGGAAAGGTATTTGGCAACATATAGCAGGAGCCTTAAAGAACTCCAACTGTATGGCTCTTGTTAAAATTAAAATCACATGTAAGTGAAGACAGTACAAAACAGGTACTCAAATATTTACTGAGTGACATATAGTGTTATAGGATACACTGGAAAGAACTCTAAACAAGAAAACAAATTACATTTATATTTATTAATTTCTTACCCCACCTAAGCTGACTAATATTAATAATGGCTAAAGTCTGAACTTACTATGTGCTACAGATTGTGGTACTTTTTTTTTTTCTGGTTTCTTTATATACATTATTTCATTCAGTGATCCCAACAATATTGAGGAAGATACTAACATTATCCCCATTTTACAGATAAGTAAGGCATTAAATTTCTTGCCAAACATCATAGTAATTGGCACATCCTATATCAGGTTCTAAAACATGGTTACATCTTATGTACCCGACAGCTAATGAATCTCACATCTTGTCTCTATCTACTATCACTAGCAAAACAAATTCTTGAATGAGTTCCACAGCTTAGAACACAGTTAATACACATAGCTATTAAATTAGTAGGTAAAACATCTTTAGAGATCATCTAGTCAAACTGCTTAATTTTTCACACAGGAAATAAGGCCTAGAAAGGCAAAGTAACTCACACACACTCAATGACAAATTTGGGTTTTGAACCACATTGCCTAATTAAAAATCCTTTATACTACATATATCACTGAATCAGGTAGGTCAAAACAAGTACCTACATATTTTAAAAGTAAAAAAGATAAAAGGAAAAAGTAATTCAACAAAGAAATTTAAGAAAATCACAAGTCTCTTAAAGGAAATCGAAGAAAACTTACCAAAATTTTTTTCTTGACTCTTCATTGTTAGAATATCTGCAACTGCATGTCGCATCTCTTCAATAGGCTTAATTTTTTTAATGAAGAAAGCAAACTCATAATCTTTATATTCTCAGTCATTAACTAGGTTGTTCAAGTTAAAAATATTGAAACTATAGTAATTAAGATTTCATTACTTTAAAATAAGGCAGTGGTCTTTTAAACCAATGTCTAAGAACAACTGATTTTCTCACAAAAATGGAAAAATGGCTGTCTTTTCCTATTTATAGTCTACAAAATGAATTTAAAGGACAGAGTTCATCAAGTTAAAAAACATTTCCTCCTTAATTTTTCTTAAGCCTTTGGTAACTTGCTTACCTGATGAGAACAAAATTAAGGAACAAGTAGCAAACAAACACTATTACTACTTACTAGAGCAGTAAAAGAGCTCCTACATGTAAATCTAACTCCATGGTTATATCTTTGCTTCACATGTTTTTAAATACATCCCTGAAAAGCTTAAGATTGACCACTCCAATATTTATTCCTTCCAATATTTACCAAGTGTCCAATATATGCCACATATAAACATTTACTATGTGCCTTTGAGCCACCATGCCAGTTAATACAACATATACATATAATACAAGATATTATAAAAAGGGCAGTTATAGTTCCTGAACTTCTCACTCATCCTGCTTTCAATGTCCTTAGCTAATTTTGATCCTTGTTTTCCCATTTCTGCTCTGGTGTCACATTTTTCTTTTTATACTCCTGCTTCTTAAGTGTAGCCTTCACACCAATTAGGCATTTGAGCTATACAGCCATACACGGCCTTAAGTAATGTCCTTTCTGGTCCAGTGTAATAGGATCTGATACTCCATTAGGTAGAATTTCTGTTAAATATAATTACCCTTCTACAAAGTATTTTATACCTAATAGCCATTGAGAGAATATGCTGACTATCTAAGTTTTGACTCAAACAGCATTTCTTGACTTTGCTGAGACCACAATGAATAGATTTTTCTTATGGAAAGGCCAAAAAAAAAAAATCTCTATAAAGTTTAGAGACACAACACATTTGAGAAACTTAGTCAAAAGGAAATATAAACTTATTTCTAAACTTGGCTCTAAACTAAACCATTTGTCCATAAAAACAAAAACCACCTCTGAATATGATTGGTTCTATACAAAGGGTTTTTATACCAACAAAGTAAGAAAAAGGGAGAGATTATGATATCAAATCACTATGAATATAATAACGTGAGAGAAACCAGTTTACTGCCATCTTCTTTATGTGGGTAGGAAGGAACATACTGTCCATACAGTTGAGTGCAGGGCTCAATAGTACTCCTAAAGTGAAGGAAAGTTCTCCCACAAAACCATTAGAATGCAACAATATTTTAAAAGTTAATTTAACTCTGCTTTATATTCAGTAATTTTAATATTAAAATTGAGTTTCCCAAATTTCCCAACTAGAAAACACACAAAATGACACAATGCCCTGAAACATTTCTCAGAGCAAGTTTTATTAAATTTACATTTCAGCTTATATCCATTTTCTAAGGTTTAACTATCTCTAGAACACAGCAAGGGAGCTTTGGTAGCATAGTGCCTAAAGCACTTGACTGCTAACCAGAAGGCTGGCGGTTCAAACCCACCAGCCAACTCCTCGGAAGGAAGATAGGGCAATCTACTTCCATAGTGCTATTGCCTCGGAAACCCAAGGAGGGGTTGCTATGAGTCGTGTCTGACTCGACAGCACATAACAACAACAGAACACAGCAAAGGAGCTCTAGTGGTGTAGTGGTAAAAGCACTCAGCTACTAACCAAAAGTAGTTAGCACCAAGTGGTTTGAATACACTAGCTGCATTGCAGGAAAAAGATGAGGCAGTCTCTTTCTGTAAAGATTTACAGCCCTACGGACAGTTCTACTTTGCCCTAGAGGGTCACTATGAGTCAGATTCAACTTGATGGCAGTGAATTTTAGTATATAGGAAAAGTTTTAGAAGGCTAAGAAATAGCTTTCCATTATACTACATATATAACCACAGTTTTACCAAGTTGCATTGTGATGTGTTCCAAAACAACTCTGAACTATTTATCTTGTATTAAAGATGAGAAAGTTTTAATCTCACCTGAGCCCCTGCCAAGATGGCCTTCTCATAGATGGCAATAATATTTTCAATAGGACTTGTGATTGGTTCAAGACGTGCAAGGCAGATCCAGTACTTAACGAGTTTTGTGGCATCTGGAATATTTTTAATCAGATCATTCAGTGTGACCAATATTTCTTCTTTTGGGCATCCCTAAAAGAGTGAGAAATAAAGTGTGTGATATTTTTAGCCTATAAATTATAACATTCTATAATCAAGATCAATGATATAGAAAAATTTGCTATAAAAGCATTCGTTATTATCATCATCCTTACTCCAAACTTAATTTGAATGGCTAGCAAGAAACATTACTCATGAGCAGAAAACAAAATACTAGTTTAAGAGATGTGTTAGTAAAAAATGACTAACACTTTACTTGGCCTTAATGTTTATCCTTATATGATGAGATTTTATTTAGAATTTTTGCAACTAACATAACTTTGGGAGCTCTGGTGGTGTAGTGCCAAAGGCTCATGGTTCAAACCCACCAGAGCCACTCCTCAGAAGCAAGCCTGGGCAATCTACTTCCATAGAGATACTGCCTTGGAAACCCAAGGAAGGGTCGATATGAGTTGAATCAACTTGATGGGAGTGAGATTGGTTATTATTATTTTTTTTAACCATAACTTTTAGTATGTAGGATTTTTTTTAAAATTTTCTTTGTAAACTGTTGACATTAAAGTTAAAATGAATCTGAAATGGTTTACATGTAATAATAGATATTATATATACCTTAAAAGTTATGGTTGTTAGGTGCTATCAGTTAATTTCGATGCAGAGAGACCCCATGTGACAGACAATTGCATAGGGTTTTCTTGGCTATAATCTTTTACAAAAGCAGATTACCAAGTCTGTCTCCTGTGGAGCCACTGGGTAGGTTCAAACCATCAACCTTTCCATTAGCAGCTGAGTGCTTAACCCTTGCACCACCAGGGCTCCTTACTTAAAAAGTAGAACATATAAGTCTCTTTAACAAATGGTGCTGGCAAAACTAGATATCCATTTGCAGAAAAATGAAACAAGATCCGTACCTCACATCATACACAAAAACTAACTCCAGATGGATCAAAGATTAAACATGAAACCTAAAACTATAAAGTTCAAGGAAAAACTAGGGGCAGTTCAGGGGACCTCATTTATGGCATAAATAGACTGTCAAGTATTACCCAAAATACACAAACACCAGAAGATAAGCTAGATGAATGAGACCTTCTAAAAATTAAATTTTTATGTGCTTCAAAAGACTTCTCCAAAAGAGAACTTACCGATCAGGAAAAAAAATTCAACAATGACATATCTGACAAGGGACTTATCTCTAAAATTATCTCTTAAAAATTATCTCTATATAAGGAATTGGAAAACTCCAACTCCTCAACAACAAAAAGACAAATAATCTCATTAAAAAATGGGCAGAAGACATGAATAGATAGACACTTCACAAAAGAGGGTATTGAGGCACCAACAAACACATGAAGAAATGTTCATGATCATTAGCCGTTGTTGTTAGGTGCCATCAAGTCGTTTCCAACTCATAGCGACCCCATGCACAGCAGAACGAAACACTGCCCGATCCCGAGCCAGCCCCACAATCCCTGCTATACTTGAGCCCATCATTGCAGCCACCGTATCAATCCATCTCATTGAAGGCCTCCCGCTCTTTCGTCGACCCTCTACCCTACCAAGCATGACATCTTTCTCCAAGGAATGATCCCTTTTGACAACATAACCAAAATAGGTGAGACGAAGTCTGGCCATTCTTACTTCCAAGGAGCATTTCGGGTGCACTTCTTCCAGGACAGATCTGTTAGTTCTTTTAGCAGTCCATGGTACTTTCAGCATTCTTCGCCAGCACCACAATT
>NW_006921721.1:5853057-5861607 GCF_000298275.1 Orycteropus afer afer
CGTTACAGAGATGCAAATCAGAACAAAAATGAGATACCATCTTGCCCCAGCACTAATAGCAAACTTCAACAAGACAGAAAATAACAAATGCTGGCAAGGATGTGGAGAGATTGGGTCTCTTATACACTGCTGGTGGGACTGTCAAATGATAACAATCACTGTGGAAAGCAGTATGGTGATTCCTTAAAAAGTTGGAATTAGAAATACCATTTGACCCAGCAATCCCATTACTAGGTATATATCCTAAAGACGTGAGAGCCAGGACAAGAACAGTATTTGCACACCCATGTTCACTGTAGCACTATTTACAACAGCAAAAAGATGGAAACAACCTAGATGCCCATCAACAAAAAATGGATAAGTGAACTATGGTACATACACACAATGGAATACTATGCTACACTAAAGAATAACATAGAATCTGCAAAACACCACCTAACATGGATGAACTTGGAGGACATTATGCTGAGTGAAATAAGCCAATCACAGAAGGACATATACTGTGTTAGTTCATTATTGTAAAAAGTCAAGGAAAGGTTTATATATGGAAGAAAACTGTCTTTGTTGGTTACGAGAGGTCAGAGGGGAGGGGAGGAAACACTGCAAAAATTAAAAAAAAAAAAAAAAAAGTAGGACATATAAATTTGGTAGTATCAAAATAAGCCTCAACTGAGCAGAAATGGTAATGGAATAGAGCTACTCTAATTGTAACTTTCACTGGCCCTCAGAATGACAAAAGGTTTAAAGATGCTCATGAACATTAGAATAAGGTTTTAAACAGGGCTTTCAAACTGGTTCAATTGTAGCTGATGGTATGAAACCACAATAAAGCTGAATTTAGGTGAATAGGAACTTTAACTAGCATGTTAAAGGAAAATGTTAAAGGTTGAAGGAATGGAAGACTCAGAACAGGAATAGGGAGCCCCTTCAGGAGCCTGATGCAGAAGAGTAGGTGGCTGTGGAAACTGCAGAGAGTAGCACACATTCAAAATGAGGCAGTCAGCTGCCATCTCTGAGTCTTGCGCTGCTGTTTCCCACTCTGCAGACAAGAGATCTGGTTGTTATGCAATGCATATGCTGCAACCTGTAATTTTTCCCATTCTGGTTATTGCTCCTACTCACCCAATTTGAAAAATTCAGGTCTCTTCCTTATACTAATGTTCATGAACACCTTAAACCTTTTGCCCTAAGCAGGAGATTAAATTTCTAGCAGAGCTGTGACCTGTAATTTCTCCCATTCTGGTTATCACTCCAGTTTATTCAAATTTTTAAAAAGTCAGGTCTGTTCTGGTGTCGTTTCCTTAACCATGAATGAACTAGGATGAACCAGTTTGAAGCCCTGGTTTGAAATGATCTCCTGTTCAGATTTGCTATGGACCTTCAACAACAGTGGGCAAACAAAAAACTCTTAAACAATAGTAAGAGAAGTAGTAAGATATTCTGCAATTTATCATTCTATTCCCTAGGATTTTTATTCAAATAAAATGCTATAATAAATTTAAAACTATGCAGTACTGGTTCAGATTAATGGGATTTTGTTTGTAAATATTTTAGTTAACTAAAACTTTGATCTGCAACAATAATGGCTCAATAATTTATGCTGCTAGTCACTGGCAAGGAGCTCTGGTGGTACAGTGCCTAAAGCACCTGATTGCTAACCAGAAGGCTGGCGGTTCAAATCCACCATTCACTCCTCAGAAGGAAGGTTGGGCAATCTACTTCCAGTTATACTGCTTCGGAAACCCAAGGAGGGGTCGTTATGAGTCGAATCCCACTCGACAGCAGTGAGTTTTAGCCACTGGTAAAATACTTAATAACAAGAAAAAAATTTGTAAACTTCTTCGAATGAATATAAGAAACCTAAATATCAAAAGTTGAAAAGTGAATTGTTATCTACCTCAAGCCCACTCTCTATCAATATCTTAAAAAATATATTTAAAACTCAAATATCAAAACTAATTATACTTTTGAGATACTTATATGAACACAGTGCAAAATGCAGTCAAAGCCTAAAGAACACTCTCACAATTAATGTGAAATCAACTTACCAATACTGACGTAACTTACTGAAAATCACTGACAATGTAATTTAATGAGATGTTTAAAAGGTAATTCCCAAAGTATAAAATGCTACACAAATGTATGATAAACACAGTATACCTCAGCAATCAGATTCAGGCACTCAGAAAATGTCTTGTTTACTTTTTCAGTAAATAATCTTTGTTCATCTTCTTCTGCCATAGTAGTCCAGAAGGACCCAACTAGTTTTTCACTTTGTCCTTCAGGCTCAGGCTGGGTAACTACTGAGCTAGGAGGCCTTTTCAGCACTCTTCCTTTGCCAGCTTTCCACTCAGTCAGACGAGCTCTACAGTTAGAAACAGTAAAAAAACATAACTATGGTATTGATGACAGAATACTGTAAAATAAAGAAAAAGCTAAAAAATATTTAGGTCTTTAATTAGTTTCACACTAGTGGCAAATACACAGCTTACAAATCTGAAGAGAAAGAAACACTGAATATATCAAAGTCAATGACATGCTCAGTGACCCCCAAGAAGGCATTTTTAAACGGAGAGTTTATAAAATAGCTCCCAATTATGTTAGGCATTTTACTTAGATTACAAAAAGCAACTTAATAAAACACACTCAAACACAGTAACTTTTAGGTCCTAATAGCACCACAATATACATTCCCTTAAATATGTCTGCATATGACAGAAGACAATAATACACAAGAAAATTCAAGTACATTCAAGGAAATTACAAACCAAATTCACAACTACTACTCTACTGAAAAGTAAGGTAATAGAATGAAGAAAAAATTGTATCTACTCACTTTCTCTGTTCTGCAGTTTCTTTGGGCTGAGCTGATCTATTATGGACACTTGCATTTGCTATAGTATGTCTTCGCTGGTCCATGGTTTTTGACTTTTCTATCAGTTTGGTATTGGAACATGAAGCAGGCCTGGCTACAATTTCAGATGCTATGCTCCTTGATGGTGCTTCATGTCTTTTTATATTCTGAGAACTGGTTTTGACACTAGATAAGTCTATTTTTAATTGAAATAATTCTTTCTTGTGAGGCCCTTTCCAAGCTGTAACATTGGCAGAGGTTCTACTGATCCCTTGTTTCACCATGTCCTGGGTGTTATCGTGGTTTCTAATAGCAGGTCGCACAAGTTGTCTGCTGTGAGATGTACTGCTCACAATTTTAGTGGTCATAGTCCTATTTGCGGCTCTATCACTTTGCACTTTGCACTTTACACTGCTAGTGTTCATAGGCTGAGGCTTGGTGGCATTAGAGAGAGTAGTTGAAAGTTTCTTATTTGCAGTAGAACTTTCATCTTTGACTTGCAGAGGTTTTCTGAACGAATTAATCTTAGACTCAACAATTTGGCCACAGTAAGAACCAAACACAGGTTTCTTGGGCACGTTAGCTTCTTGCTTCAGTTTTTCTGTAGGCATTTGTTTCTTTTTACTATTTTTTTTAAGGTGAAATGCCTGGCTAAATGTCATACGTTGATTTCTGACATCATCTTTAATTGGTAACAACTGAAGAAGTTGATTGTCATCCTCAAAATTGTGTCTATCAATTTCTAAAGTTGAATTGGTTAATTCATCAGCAGGTATTGAAAGAATATAATTTTTTTCCATTGTTATATTATTTTTGCTCTCTGTAGATCTACTGACATTTTCTTTATTAGCCTAAAAGAGTTATTTTAAACAAATCAGTATTTCAGAACTCATTACTTTCATGGGGAGGGAAAAGGGAAGAGGAATGAAAAGACTGTTTATGAATGCTATGTCTACAACTTACCATTTTTGTTTTAAGTTTCAGAACATGTGTCCCTTTTTGGACCTGGTCCTTAGATGTCATCATTCTCTGGTCTCTACTAAATAAAAATAAAAATTTGACCATGAACCAAGGATTTTTTAGGAGGAAGTTTAATAGTTAACTCTGATTTCATAATTTTAAATTTTACAGTCAAATAAGAACTGAGCTATTTATTAGTCCTAAGCAATATTTTTATTACATGTGATTTCATAATGTGAATAAGAAAATGAGACATATAAAGATACTTATAAAAGTCTTAACACCTTCCACCCATAAATATGTAAACATTTGATGATCTCATTCTAAATCATTCTTCTCCGATCATTCAAACGAGTCTTCAAAAAACCCTTATTAAGGGTTACCACCTGATATGGGAAAGGAGCTCTGGTATTGTAGTGCCTAAGGCATCTGACTGCTAACCAGAAGCCTGGCGGTTCAAACCCACCAGCCACTCCTCGGAAGGTTGGGCAATCTACTTCCATAGTGATACCGCCTCAGAAACCCAAGGAGGGGTCACTATGAGTCAGATCTAACTCGGCAGCAGTAGCTTTTTACATGGGAAAATCTTAAAAATAGCCCTCCCAGAAAAATCTAAAATTTACTATATACTCACAGCTTAATTTACATTGATAATACGGACCCTTAGTTTCTAGGTGGCTAAGTGGCTCTGCATTTAGGATATTTATCCAAAGCAAATGCTTCCTCAAGAATTTGTCCCAAAGTCCTTTTTACAGGTATGGATTGGCTAGTACAAGCCATGAAAATCTCTTCCAAAAAACCAAAATCACTACTGTCAAGTCACCTGACGCATAGCGACCCCTCCTTGAGTTTCTGAGGTGGTATTACTATGGAAGTAGATTGCCCAACCTTCCTTCTGAGGAGTGGCTGGTGGGTTTGAACCACCAGCCTTCTGGTTAGCAGTCAAATGCCTTAGGCACTATGCTACCAGAGCTCCTTGAGAATCTCTTAGCAGGTGATTAATTAAGAGTGCTGTCATTAAGTTGCAAGAAAGAAGGTTAGGAGAGAGACCAGAACTGTTTCTCAGAATCAGGTTTCTTCGATATAGGCAAATTTCAGCTATAATTTTTCAAATATTGCTTCCCTTCTGTTTCTCCTTTTGGAGTTATCCAAATAATGGAGGCTTCTCTATACATGATACCTCAATTAGTCTTGTTGTTGTTGTTATGTGTTGTCGAGTCGGACCCGACTCATAGCCACCCCTCCTTGAGTTTCTGAGGCAGTATCACTACGTTAGTAGATTGCCCCATCTTCCTTCCGAGGAGTGGCTGGTGGGTTTGAACTGCCAGCCTTCTGGTAGCAGTCAAGTGCCTTAGGCACTACGCTACCAGAGCTCCCAATTAGTCTTAGACTTCCCATTTCTCTGTGCTGTGTTTGGGGAGAGTTTGCAGGCTTGATCCTACACATCATGAATGTGTTCTTCATTTAGTCCATTCTGCTAGTCAGACCTGTAGAGATTTTTATTTTTAATAATTATATTTTTGATTCCTAAGATGTCTAATTTTTTCATAACTACCACCTCTTCCTGGCTTATGGGTATATTATCTCTTTGAAAATATTTAAAAGTCTACTTCCTTTGATATACATTCCCCGGACTGCTTAGTTTGTTATTTCTCACTCATTGGTGTTGGATTTTCTCACTTAACTGTGTACTGACTGTATTTGAACAAATGTAAAATCCTTTTACTTGTTAAAAAGCACCTTTATTTTGCATGCCATTAAGAAAGGAAAAAATACTGCCCAATTAGACATGCCACTGATTCTAAGACAGATTCCAAGTTCAGAGATGTTAATGTGTAAAAAAAAAAAAAAAATCTTAGAATTGATAAAACTGGTTATCTTAAGAACTGATGACTGTGGTTACACTGCCTTTCACATCTGTATGCCTAGTCTTACTTGGGGAAGGGTCAAACTGTTGACATAGTTCATATGTCCTATACATTTTGATAACAGTGGAGAGTCAAAATATGCCCCACTGAACAGGAAAAGTCTGAGTTTGGGTGCTAATTGTTCCTTCCAGACATTGCCAGTGACCCAAAGCATAGCATTTTCTCCTTAGTTTAAGCTCCTACATTTATAACCTGGAGTAAAAGCCTCTTGCTATTGCCTGGCCCAGTGTGCGTTATGAGGTAAAAGATGAGGCTTATACTCAACGTGTCAGGTGCTCCCATGGGGCACCTCAACTAATCAAGCCCCCTTACTGACCTCAGCTTCTACTACTTCTGGGCTTACTGTGATGCTATAAGACTGAGAAAATCAGCAGCAATCTTAAGAAGAAATAGCTTATCTTTTCCCACCAAAGTCTACTACCCTGTTTCCATACCCATGTATTCTGCCTTTCTCCCTGTTTTAAAGGATGAACTGATACCATGCTGATTTAGAGTCAGACTCTCCACTGCTGGTCTCCAATCCATTCCTTCTTTTCCACTCATGATATTTGCTCCTGCAGTTTTTCTTATCTATTTGCATCATTTCCATCAACATATAAACACTATGTTTATATCTTCTCTTAAAAGCCTTAAACCTTACATTCTCTTTCAGCTAAGGCAGAATTTCTCAATTTTCCTTATAACAAAACTCCTTCAAAAAGATACCTATCCTCACTATCTTCATGTTTTCATCTGCCAGTCTCTCCTCAGCCAATGTCTATCAGGAAACTGTCCCTACTGCTCTACTCAAACTACTAATGTCATCACTTCCATGATTCTACACCTCATAGTCAATTCTCAGTCTGCATCTTACTGGACCTCTCAACCACACTTGACAGTTGATCATTCTTCTTTCTGTAAACATTTCTTCACTTTGCTACTAGATCACCAACTTTTCCTCCTCCCTCACTAGTCCACCTCTTATAAGTCTCTTTCTCTTCTTCTTAACCTGTCCAATTCAAATATTTAACTTTTTTTCTGCTTTTTTAGTTTTATACTTCCTGTTTAGAGCTCTCTGAATGGGCCAAAGGAATAAAGGTATTTGTGTCTCATGTGAATGTCCACCAAAATGTGACCCCAGCAGAGGAGGACTTTTAACAATCAGATGGACAGGATGACATGTTCAGTGGAAATCAGTCATCCTTTTCCCCCCAGCTACACCTATCATTGTTCAATGGGCTCATGAACAAAGTGGCCATGGTGACAGGGATGAAGGTTATGCATGGGCTCGGCAACATGTTCACATGGACTCCCACTTACCAAGGCTGATTTGGCTACTGCCACTGCTGAGTGCCCAATCTGCCAGCAGCAGAGAGCAACACTAGGTCTGCAATATTTAACCATTCCTCGGGGTGATCAGCCAGCAACGTGGTGTCAGGTTGTTTACACTGGACCACATCCATCATAGAAAGGACAGCGTTTGTTTCTTACTGGAAGAGATACTTATTCTGGATATGGAGTCACCTTCCCTGTACGCATTGCTTCTGCTAAAAATACCATCCGTGGACTTACAGAATGCCTTATCCACCGTCATGGTATCCCACACGGCACTGCTTCAGATCAAGGGACTCACTTCACAGCAAATGAAGTGCGGCAATAGGCCTATGCTCATGGAATTCACTGGTCTTACCATGTTCCCCATCATCCTGAAGCAGCTGGCTTGATAGAATGATGAAATGGCCTACAGAAAACAAATTATGGCGCCAGCTAGGTGGCAATACCTTGAAGGGTTGGAGCAATGTTCTCCAGGAGTCTGCATGTATATGCTCTAAACCAGTGTTACATGGTTCTGTTTCTCCAGTAGCCAGGATTCACGGGTCCAGGAACCAAGGGGTGGAAACGGAGTGGTACCACTGACTATTACCCTAGTGACCCACTCAAAAAATTTTTGCTTCTTGTCCCTGCTATGCTCTGTGGGTCTGGAGATCTTAGTCCCAAAGGGAGGAACACTCCCACCTGGAGACACAATACTGTTTACATTGAACTGGAAATTAAGAATGCCACCCAGCCATTTTGGCTTCCTCATGCCTCTGGATCAACAGACAAAGAAGGGCATTACTATAATATCTGATATGATAGGTCCTGATTACCAAGGGGAAATTGGATTGACATTACATAATGGAAGTAAAAAGAATATGTCTGGATTACAAGAGATTCTATAGGACATCTCTTAGTACTACCATGCCCTGTGATTAAAGTCAATGGAAAATTACAGCAACCCAATTCTGATATGACTGCTAATGGCCCAGACCCTTCAGGAATGAAGGTTTGGATCACCCCACCAGGCAAAGAACCACGACCAGCTGAGGTGCTTGCTGATGGCAAGGGAAATACATAATGGGTGGTGGAAGAAGGCAGCTCTGAATGTCAGCTATGACCACGTGACCAGTTGCAGAAATGAGGACTGTGATAGTTGTATTTCTTCATTGTGTATGTGCATCAAATATTTTTGTTTCCTTCTGTTATGATGTATGAAATGTAAATAAGGTTAATGCATTTCGGTTGTAAGTGTGTTAGCATATCACGTTAGGCACAAATATGACTTTGTAATTGTCCTTATTTAGAGATTATATATGGTAAAGAAGATGCCAAGTTCTTCACTTCGTGATTTCATGATAGTTGAAGCTGTGGGTCAGTTTGGCTGGAGCACAATTCTGTGTGGTTAAGCAATTGTGATGTGGGTTGTTCCAATATTGGGATCAGATGTATATGTTTTGAGCAGCCAATCCGATGAAAGGGAGTTTCCCTAGGGGTGTGGCCTGCTTCCAG
>NW_006921721.1:5865040-5868088 GCF_000298275.1 Orycteropus afer afer
TCCCTTTGGCTGATTGCTCTTCTCTCTGGCTTCCTGGCTTTTAATTCCCTTTCTCCTGTTCTTCCCACTGGCTACTTTGGGCGTCACTGAGTTGTCTCTCCTCACCTGTAACCCTGGGGCTGACGGCTCTTCTGTCCAGGTTCTTGGCTTTTATCCCCTTTCTCCTGGTCTTCCGGCCTGCTACTCTGGGCGGGCCTGAGTTTCCTCTCCTCACCTAATCCCTTCGGCTGACTGCTCTTCTCTCTGGCTTTTTGGCTTTTAATCCCCTTTCTCCTGTTCTTCCGGCCTGCTACTTTGGGCATCCCTGAGTTGTTTCTCCTCACCTGTAACCCTGGGGCTGACTGCTCTTCTGACCGGGTTCCTGGCTTTTTATCCCCTTTCTCCTGCTCTTTCGGCCTTATATATATTCCCCTTATATAACCTTTATTGGCTTTGTTTCTCTAGAGAACCCAGTCTAACACATTTCCTAATAACTCCCCTTTTTCTACCAGTGCTAACAGAATTCTAGTGTTTTGTCTTGAAATTGCTTTCTTTCCTAAATGCTAGCTAAAAATCTCAGGACGATAAGAACAGATCTTACTCACCTATTCAGTGTGGAGACATACATGAAAATATATAATCCTATTGTCATTTTATTATAAAACTGCTCTCAGAAGGGTTATCTGAACAAAAGAGTCTTAAGATATCTATACTATATTTGACTGTAAAAATAGAATGTTTAATAGTAGTAATTGGTTAAATGTTTGATCCCCAAAAGCTGCAACCCTGATCAATCTTAACTTAATAATTTGTTGCTCATGTAGTAATATATAACTTGACACCTGTGTTTCAAAAGGAGTAAATATAGTATTCATGGTTTTTGTAGTTAAGCCAGAAGAGTTTTAGATTTTCTTCTTCTCATAATGTATGAATATTATAAATCCTATAATCCCTTTGGTTCTTCATTAAGAGTTGAGAACCACCATCTAATTTAAATTACTATCATCTCATTCAAAGTTTAAATAAATACTATCTATACACTGAAAATTCCCAAGATTATATTGTCAGTCCCAATCTCTCCTCTGAACTTCAGACACAGAACTATTTGGCATCTCTGCCTGGATATCTTATTGGTACCTAAAACTTAACATGGTTGAAGCAGAACCCTTTATTCCCCTTACTCTTCTTTCAGTATTCTTCATCTCAATATATGGTATCACAATTCACTCAGTTAAGCAGCTCTGCCAGTACAGTGGTTAAAACATTCAGCTGCTAACCCAAAGGTCAGCAGTTTGAACCCACCAGCCGGTCTATTGAAGAAAGGTAAGGCAGTCTGCTTCCACAAAGATTTACAGCCTTGGAAACCCTATGGGCCAGCTCTACTCTGCCCTATATATCCTTATGATTCGGAATCGACTCGATGGCAGTGGGTCTTAGTGGACAGAATTCAGTATAGAGTCACATAGTACATTTAATTGTCATGTATCTTTAGCTACTAACCTGGAACATCAAGATCATCTTTAACTCCATTATGTCATAAATTCTATACCTAATCTATCACCAGTCCCATCAGCTCTATCTTCCTAAATATAAACCAAATCTAATCACTTGAGGAAGGATATGAAGAGATACTCATAAAGACCAAACATTAAAATGCAAACTGAAACAATGAGATTTTCTTTTTAACTTACAAGGGTAGCAACAACGATGGGAGAAAATTAAAGAAACTTGGAGAACAAATATTTCGATAACCAGTCCACTGTATGTAATGCCACTGAGAGATCATGAAACAATTGCTATCACTTACTGATTTGTCATTGTGTACCAAGAAAAGCACAGAAAAATATATACACTATCTCATTTAATTCCCAAGAAATATGTACTACCATCATATTTTAGTATAAGTAAAAAAGACTCAAAGGGGTCAAGTAACTTGCCCAAGGTCACATTATCTTTAAATGGCCAACTTATAGATCCCAGCACAGGTCATTATTACTCCAAAGCACAAGCTCTTAGACTGCACACAAAGAGCCTAGAGGATGTTACCAGAGTCATTTCTAGAGAGCAAGGAGACCTTCTGAATTTGTGCTTTATATATACTTGCGTGTATTTTTGTTTTCATCACAACTATGTCCTATCATTGTAAATTAGATGCAATAATCCAAAGAGATTTCTATGGAGGGTTAAGACTAAAATAAACAATCACCAAACATTTGGGAGTCACCCCTCAATAAAGCTCCTCAATATGTTAAGAGTAAAAGTTTTGCTAATATAGAAAGACCTTCATAGCACTGTATCAACCATAAGTCAACATTTTAGTATATACACATACTCCACTTTAAAATTATTTCCTCTTACAGCATGAAATAATTTACAACATGGTCCAACATGCTACCATTATCCACATACGTGACTACTGAGCAGTTGAAATGTGGGCCATACCAGATTGAGATGTACAGAGTAAAAACAGACACCAGATTTTGAAGACTTGGTACCAAAAATGAATGTAAAATATCTCACTAGTAATTTTTACTATGGAGTGCATGTTGAAAATAACACTATTTAACTCTATCTTTTAAAAGATTATTTAAAATGTGGCTACTGGAAATTTTAAAATTATATATTAGCTCATAATGATATTTTTAAATTATATCAGTTCTAATAAAATTTCACAGACCTTCAATGAAATAATATCCGATGTTGCTGTTTATATTCTAAAAATGTTTTTCTTTTTAATAGATGTTGCTCGAGTTTTTGTCTTCTTTGCTCTAAATCACAAAAGGAAAGATCTACAGGTCAACATTAGTTAAAACAATATCATCAAACAAATAATGTTGACTAAGTAAAGATTTTTACTTAAAAAAATTGTACTATTTAAGTTTACATTTTCTATATAACAGAAATTTCCTAATTCTTTTGCCTTTCTGAAATAATCCTATTAACAATAAATTGTTAATGTAAAGATCCCTATAAACAACCCACCAGCCACTCCTCGGAAGGAAGGTTGGGCAATCCTACTTCCGTAGTGATACTGCCTCGGAAACCCAAGGAGGGGTCGCTATGAGTCGG
>NW_006921721.1:5868188-5868641 GCF_000298275.1 Orycteropus afer afer
GCAAACCTGCAATATCTGGGGATAGGGCACTAAGAAGAAAAAAAGCAAAAACAGTAGGGAAGGAGAATAATAAATGAAGAAAGAAACAGGAAGAATGCAAAAAGAAAACAAGAAATTGGGTTAGTGATGAGGAAAAAAAGAAAAAAAAAAAGAAAAACCTTAAATTGTGGGGGGTGGGCAGAGTTTCAACCAGGCACATGGAAAAGAAAAAATGCTGAAAACTAGTACCTGGTAGGGGAAGATTAAGAATAATAATAAAAAGGACAAGAAGTATTAATAATATTATTTGTTTTGAGACAGACAAATACAAGCAAAGTAATCACCGGGAAAAAGAAAGCAAAAAAGAAAAAAAAAAAAAATCAGTGGATGACTGGGTAGGGCACCCAGGCTCCCCGTCTGAGCACACTGACTGTGATGGAGTTCCTGTGGGCCCAGAAGGTAGTTGGGAGTGGG
>NW_006921721.1:5876490-5879542 GCF_000298275.1 Orycteropus afer afer
TGTAGAGCCACCGTTTGTGTTGTTGAAAAAAAAGGTGTTTGGAATGAATAAGTCATTGGTTTGGTTTAGTACATAAAAATCTTGTTTTACAGCCTACTTTGGTGAGTAGCGAGTGAGGTATTAAAAGCTTTCGAATGGTCATCTAAGCTGCAACTATTGGCCTCCTCTCATCTGGAGCAAAGAAGAGTGAATAAAATCAAAGTCATCTGGAAACAATTAGTCTAAGGATAAGATGGACCACAAGGACCTCAGTTTTCATGACCCTGAGACCAGAACTAGATAGTGCCCAGCTACCAAAGCCAACCACTCAGAAAGAGATCAAAACTGGAGATCCTGGATAGAGTGGGAGGAAAAGTGTGAAACAAAATTCAAAACCACAAAAATGACCATAATTACTGATCAGATAGAGACTGGTGGAACCCCCAAGACTATGGCCTCAGGTTATCTTTTGGGCTTAGAAATGGACTCCCTTCCACGGATTGGCTCTCAGCCCAACAGTAGAAAGACTTACATGCAGAACACCTACCCCTGGGTGATGCACCCACTTACTCTAGGGAGATGGATCCCTTGCATCAATCAGCCATTAGACATGAAAAGGCCAGCATTCACATAGAAGGAAAGCTGGACAGACAAGAATGTATAGCTAAGAAGGATGCAGGGAGGGGGTACTCACAGGGAGGGGAGGAGAAGAGAATTTTTTATGGTTGGGGATGGTAATGAGGGCTGTGAAATCAAGTGTTCATGAACTGTTGAATGTAAATCAAATTTGTAAATTTACACCCAAAGCAGAATAAAAAATAGAATAAAGGGATTGTGTTCCAGATTAAAAAAAAAAATAAACAAAAGTGGAAGTTGAGAAATAGACCAAAATACGCATCTCCCCCCCGAAAAAAAAAAAAAAAACACCTCACTGCTGTCGAGTTGGTTCTGACTCATAGCAACCCCTCCTTGAGTTTCTGCGGCAGTATCTCTATAAAAGTAGACTTCCCAGTCTTCCTTCTGAGGAGTTGCTGGTGGGTTTGAACCACCAGCCTTCTGGTTAGCAGTCAAATGCCTGCCTTAGGCACTGTGCCACCAGAGTTCCCAAAATACACATAGGACTCTAGAACATGTTAAAGGTGATGTTTCAATTCCCTGGGGGGAAAAGATGGCTTCTGTCCATTGGAGAGAGTCTTACTTTTCTTCTAAAGCCTGGGCACAGATTACTGACAGTGTGATTGGAGAGGCGGGGGATGTGGAGTCCAAGGAATAGAGAAGGAACCTACTCCCATCCCTCTGTCCACCTGGGCAAGGAGCTTTGGGATTAGCCAGACTGGGACTAGGTTGAGGTGAGTAAGGTAATTACTCACATGCTTTAGTCTCACTCTCTTCACCTAGCCCTGCTGCATCATGATCTCACTTAAAATTTTGATGTTTTTTTCTTCATGGATTTTTTGCATTAATTTTAATTTGTTAAAATGCTGCATTAAAATATCATTTATTTTAATTGCTGTGTGTTTTTCTTTTTGGTACCCCTTAAACTCTGTGGCTGAGGTGCCTCCCTCCCCTCATCTTGGTCCTAGCTCTAGCCAGTTTGGGAAAAACCAGTGTTTCTCTTGCCAGCTGACACTGGCAGCATTGGAGAGGGGTTGAAATATCTATAAAATAATTGACACATAATAGGTGCTCAGTAAATAGGAGTTGTATATTTGTTGGCTGGATTTGTCTCAGAAAAGAGATTCTGAACTTGCTGACCTAATCACCTCTGTTTCCCTGGAGAAAGAAGAACCTGTCAATCCAATGTCATGTGAGACCCTGAAAGCATGACCTGCATAGGTGCTGGGAAATATCATGTATAAAGATAGATACAGACAAAAATTACGATAAGCCACTTGAGGACACAGTAGCTTAAAGGATAAGGAATAAGGTGAACCAGAATATATAGCTACCCTGGCACACAAAACTTAGGGATATAGTAGAAGGAAACTTTATTTAAAATTGGTAACTCTTAAATAGATGTAATTGTAACATTCAAACAGTGTTTCTGGAACTTGAAAATGTTCTAGAATTGAGGTTCTGGCAAGGTGGCGGACTAGGCAGAAAGACTGCACAGACCCTCTTCAACAAAGAAAAGGGAAACCAATAAATACAGACACAGAAGATAATCTTGGACCCCTGAGCCTGACGGGAAGGATATAGAAGTGGACTAATCCCCAACTAGCAGAAGAATTTGCGTGAAAATATCAAAAAAGGAGACATACGGAGCTGCAGTCTGGCAGTGATCCTGAGCGATCCTGACAGGACAGACAGCTTGGAGAATCCCGAGTGGTGGTAGGACCTAAGAATTAACCTAAAAATCACCCTTCTAGCAAGGGACTCCACAGAGAACTGCTCTGTTGGCTGGGGAATAAACTGAGAAGGTGAAGAGAAAGGCGGTCTGAGCTGTGGACTTTTGCCAGTCCAGAGGGCACCACCATTTTGAAGGTTTAAAAGTGGCTTGACTATTTTGGATATTTAAAGAGAAAGCACGCTCACAGATTCCTGGAGTTTAAGAACACATTCCGCTTTCCAGCAACCCCAGGGTCACTCCGGACCTGCAAGACTGAAAAGATACCACATTCCTCTTGTTACTTTTATACCAAACACCCACTTGGTGAACAGAGGTGTGGCCATCCCCCACTCCCACCTAGCTTCTGGGCCAGCAGGAACTCTATCACAGTTGTGTACTCAGATGGAGCCTGGTTGCCCTGCCCTGTCCTCCACCAATTTTTTTTTCCCTTTTTAAATTTTCTTTCTTTTTCACTTCCTTTTTTTCTGGTGATAAGTTTGCTTGTATTTGTCTGTTTTCAAACAACTATTTTTACTAATACTTTTGTCCTTTTTACTATTATTGTGAATCTTCCCCTCCCAAGTCCTAGTTTTCAGCATTTTTTCTTTTCCCTGTTCCTGGTTGAAATTTTTTTTTTTTTTTTTTAATTTAAGTGGGTTTTTTTTTTTTCCCCCCTCTTCTCTCGTGGTTAACCCCATCCATTGTTTTTCTTTGGGCAATTTTCCCATGTTTTTTAAATGTATT
>NW_006921721.1:5879642-5882608 GCF_000298275.1 Orycteropus afer afer
GTTTAGTCCAATTCTGTATCCTTCCCTTCAAGGCTCAGGGGTCCAAGATTATCTTCTGTGTCTGTGTTAATTGGTTTCCCTTTTCTTTGTTGAAAAGGGTCTGTGCAATCCTTCTGCCTAGTCCGCCATCTTGCTGGAACTCCCAGGGATTTTATTTTGGAGTGATTTAAATATATTGGAACTAGATAAGAGGTGATGGTTACACAACATTGTGGATGTGTTAACTGCCCCTGGATTATTCACTTTAAAATGGTTAATTTTATGTGAAATTCACCTTGTTAGGGATTGAATTATGCCCCCCCCCCAAAATATGTGTTTTAAATCCTTATCCCTACATCTATGCATAAGGAGCCATGATTGCATGCTTGGCTGGAAACTACCAGCTGTTCTGTGGGAAAAAGATGTGCCAGTCAGTTTTTGTAAAGATTGTTGTTGTTGTTAGGTGCCATCGGGTTGGCTCCAACTCATAGCAACCCTAAGTACAATGGAACAAAACACCCCAGTCCTGCACCAGCCTCACACTCCTTGCTATAGCTGAGTCCATCGTTGCAGCCATTGTGTCAATCCATCTTGTTGAGAGCCTTCCCCATTTTCTCTGACCCTCCACTCTACCAAGCATATCCTTCTCCAGGGAATGGTCCCTTCTGACAACATGACCAAAATAGGTCAGGCGAAGTCTGGCTATTCTCGCTTCCAAGGAGCATTCCAACTGCACTTCTTCCAGGACAGGTTTCTTTATTCTTCTGGAAGTCCATGATACTTTCAATATTCTTTGCTAACACCTCAACTCAAAAGCATCAACTCTTGTTTGGTATTCCTTATTCATTGTCCAGCTTTTACATGTATATGAGGCTATTGAAAATACCAGGGCTTGGGTTTGGCACACCTTGTTCTTTCAAAGAGACATCTTTGCTCTTCAGCATTTTAGAGAAGTCTTTCCCAACAGATTTGCCCAGTGCAATACATCATCTGATTTCTTGACTGCTGCTTCCATTGGTGTTGATTGTGGATCCAAGTAATATGAAATCTTTGACAAGTTTAATCTGTTCTCCATTTATTTTGATGCTGATAATTGGTCCAGTTGTGAGAATTTTAATTTTCTTTATGTTGCAGTATAATCCATTCTGCAGACTGTAGCCTTAAATCTTCATCAGTAAGTGCTTCAAGTCATCTTCACTTTTAGCAGGGAAGGTTGTGTCATCTGCATATCACAGGTTGTTAATGAGTCTTCCTCCAATCCTGATGCCATGTTCTTCTTCATATAGTCCAACTTCTTGGATTATTTGTTCAGCATACAGATTGAGTCAGTATGGTGAATGGATACAAGTATGGTGAATGGATACAACCCGGACACGCTCCCTTCCTGATTTTAAACCATGCAGCATCCCCTTGTTCTCTTCAAATGACAACCTCCTGGTTTATGCACAGGTTCTTCATGAGCATAATTAAGTGTTCTGGAATTCTCATTCTTCTCCATGTTATCCATAAGTTGTTATGATCAACACAGTTGTTCTTTAGTACATAGAGTTGCTATGAGTCAGAATTGATTTGACAGCAGTGGGTAACCAAACCAAGCCAAACCTATTGCTGGCCAGACGATTCCAACTCATATTGACAGAATAGAACTGCCTTATAGGGTGGTGTAGTGCCTAAGGTATTTGACTGCTAACCAGAAGGCTGGAAGTTCAGACCCACCAGCCACTCCTCGGAAGGGAGGTTCGGCAATTTACTGCTGTAATGATACTGCCTCAGAAACCCAAGGAGGGGGTTGCTGTGAATCAGATCTGACTCAATGGCAAAACACAACAACATAGGGTTTCCAAGGCTATAATCTTTGTGGAAGCAGACTACCACAGCTTTCTCCCATGGAGCAGCTGGTGGGTTTGAACTAAAGACCTTCTGGTTAGCAGCTAAGCACTTAATCACTACACCAAGAGTTTTCTATGTTATGCTAATGAGGTCATTATCATTATAGGGTATGTCTTAAACCACTCACTTTTGAGATATAAAAGAGCAAGTTAGGCACAGGGATGAAAACATAAACTGAGGGGAAGATAGATGCCATGCCACATGAAGATCACCAAGGAACCTAGGAACAGAAGCTGAATAGAGACAAGGATCTTCCCTCAGAGCTCCCAGAGAAAGCCAGTCTTCTCCTAGAGCTGGTGCCCTGAAATTGGACTTCTAACTTCCTAACTGTGAGGAAATTAATTCTATTTATTAAATCCATCCACCAGTGTTATTTCTGTTACAGCAGCACTAGGTAACTGAGACATACTTCAAAAGAAAACATTTTTGAAAGTGGGCATGGTTAAAAAAAAAAAGGAACGATTGGGGTCTCATAGGCTGAGATGCTGATTAGGTAAACCTGCAATACCAGTAGGGTTTCCAGTATGGCAATTATCCCCTATTTTCCAGACTCATCTACTCCAGAGACAGTATCTTTTTCAAAGCACATTTTTCTAATATTGCCTCTTAATTGTTGGATGGGAGGCAACTCTTTTCCGAAAGATCCTTCTAAAACAGATCTTCACCAACACAGCTCATTGCAAAACTGCAGGCACCTGGAAAGCCCATGATCAGCTTCAGTTGTGCTTCCTGTGGTCACATGAAGCAGGGATGGCCCTGTGAGGGATGGAAGAAAGACCAGGACAAGGTGAGGACATCAAGTCCAGGGAGGATAGAGGTTTAAGAATGGGGGAATGGTCCATAGTGTTGGAAATTGCAGAAGTCTAATAGGATTGAGACTGAAAGAGACAGTTGGATTTAGAAGCTAGAAGGTTCTGGCAAAAATAGGTTCTGAATCATGAGAGAAGGAAGGGCTGCTTATTCACAGGGAGACAGCTCAGGGGGCAGGAGTGTATGGAGGGATGGACACTGGGAAGAGGTAACTATGGGGAAGAAGTGGGAGGGGAGCTGTTGCATTGTGGTAAACTGTGGTCAATGACATGAGACAAAGTATATGT
>NW_006921721.1:5882708-5885084 GCF_000298275.1 Orycteropus afer afer
GCAATCCTACTTCCGTAGTGATACTGCCTCGGAAACCCAAGGAGGGGTCGCTATGAGTCGGGGCCGACTCGACGGCACATAACAACAACAAATAAACACTCTGCAAAAGAATTATATTCTTATTGATAATAAAAAAAATCTGGAGACCATTATCTTTAACATACGGTTTATGAACACCAGGCTTTAAGAAACTAAATGGTAGAGAGGAGACAACAGATCTCAGGTTTTACCCATTTCTCCACAACTGAGTCGGGTTGTCACCTCAATTTCTTTTTCCCATAGGTAGGAGAAAGAAATAATAGTACTTTTGAGGACCTGGCAACCCTAGGTTTCCATATTGTCTAAACTCAAGATGTTAAATTTCCAACCGTGCAGAAATCAGCTCCGAACCCGGACCGGGAGCGGCCGACGCAGGCGCAGTCTGCCTCCGGGTCCTTCCTCACCCCCCGCCCCCGGCGTCGAGTTCAACCGACTCCCTGGCAGCGAATGGAGAAGAGCGGGCATCAATGCCCGCGTGTAGGCGCTCAGCCTGAAGACACACCACGGAGCGGGTGCTACTCTTTTACTACCCATTTCACAAGTGACAAGAGTGAGGTTTGTAGAGGATAAGCGATCTGTTCAAGTTTCTCACGCAGAGCGTCAGGGGTGGAGCTGGACAGACCCAGCTACTAACACTGTCATGAGTCTGGTAAAAAATTAAAGGTTTACAGCTACCAAGAGAAATCGAATCAAGAAAAATGCAACTTCAAAACGGTGTGAAAGCGTACCCCACCCTTCCCTGTTCCCTAAGGCAAACCATTCGTTCCCGGCTAGCGTCGTTCCGGCCACCGCGACTCCCTTCCCTCGCCTATGAAGGGCCTCTGACTCGGGATTAGCTGCAGATGGCAGGGTATGGTCGGAGTGCTCGGAGCAGTCTGGGGGACTGAAGTCTTGGGTCGGACTGCCTCCTGTTCCTATAAATGTGGCAGAGCGCTACCGCCTCTGCGGTAAAACGGCGCGGCCGCCGCCTCCGCCCATTGGTTTCCGGCTGAAATTGAAAGGGCCAATGGGTACAGAGGGGCGGAGCAGCAGGCTGAAGTTGCCAAGGCGGGTCTTGGTTATGTCATGGTCAGTAAATACTGTTCTGGGCAGAGTCGCTTTAGTTTTTCAAAATTAAACAATGCCTTCATACACCTTGGAAGGAGTCACCCTGCTGTATGCATTAGTTTCTTCACTCAACAGTTATTAAGTCCCTAATTGGTTGTGCAAACAGTGAACACAATCTATAACAAAAGGTTGGAGACTCGAGTCCATGCAGAGGCACCTTGGAAGGCCTGGTGAGCTGAAAAATTAGCCATTGAAAACCCTATGGAGCACAGTTCTACTATGACACACATAGGGTTGCCATGAGTTGGAGTCAGAGTTAGAGTTGACTCCACAATCACTGCTTTTGTTTTTTCGGTAATATATACCAGGTTGACCTCATATGCGTGCGAAAGCTGGACAAGCAATCAGGTAAACATAAGAAGAATTGATGCCTTTAAATTACAATGTTGGTGAAGAATATTGAATATATGTCATGGGCTGCCTAAGAACAAACAAATCAGTCTTGGAAGAAAGATAGCCAGAATGTTCCTTAGAAGGGAGGATGATGAGACATTTTCTCGCTTTGGACATGTTATCAGGAAGGACCTGTCCCTGGAGAAGGGCAGCATGTTTGGTAAAGAAGAGGATTAGCAAAAAGGAGGAAGACTTTGAATGAGATGGATTGACACAGTGGCTGCAAAAATGGGTTCAAATATGGCAACGGCTGTGAGGACTCCTCCTTGGTGGAGGACAAGGCAGCGTTTCTTTCTGTAGTACTTAGGGTCGATCTGTGTCAGAAACAACTCAATAGCACTTAACAATAATATTTATACACTACAGTTACATACTTATCAGTTAGTTATTAAAAGTTCATTAGGCAGGTTGACTAACCAACATTTTCATTACGTGACTGAGAACAATTTAAAAAAATAGAACATTTAAAAAGCGATGCAAGAACCTCCAAAACAGTGATGAAAGAACTTCTAAAACACGCTAAATGAAAGAAATGAGACAAAAATCACACATGGTAATATTCCATTTATGTGAGATATCCAGAACAGATACATCCACAGGGATGCATGCACATAGGTGGTTGCCAAGGGCTGAGGAAGGAGGAGAGGAGATGGGAATAAACCATTTAATGGGTAAGGGATTTTATTTTATTTTATTTTATTTTTGTGTGGGGATTAAACAAGACATTATTATTATTTTATTTTTTTAAATTTTATTTTGATTTGGGTGAAGATTTACAGAGTAAATTCACTTTTCATACAGCAGTTCACATATACTTTGTCTCATGTTATTGAACAA
>NW_006921721.1:5891533-5893552 GCF_000298275.1 Orycteropus afer afer
AAAAAAAAAAAAAAAAAAAAAATAGGTTCTGTGGAAAAATACAAAATTTTGCTGAGAGATAAAGAAGATGTAAATAAATGGTGAAATACATACTATGCTCATGGATCAGAAGACTCTATATATTCTGTATGTATGTATATATTATATATGTGTGTATATGTGTGTGTGTCATGGCATTGCATTCTAGGGCTCTCTTCTTCATGGAAAGTTGTTTAGAGGGAATAGGGAATCCAGAGCCATATTCCCCTCATGCTTATATCTTCGAGCCCACCATTTATACTTGATTATCTCCCTTCTCTTTAGGGATCTGACTGTGGTGGCCAGTCATAATATTGAGTCTGGTGTAATGACAAAGAGAAAATCATTTTCTGGTCCCTGCTGGCTTCTTGGCTTACCCTCTCCCTGGCTTTCACCTGTAGACACATGTCCCGAGTTGATCTGAGAACTAGCCTATGACAATCTTGCCATCCTGACCATTGGATTTCAAGGTCTTCCTGATTTCAATTAGACATCTCGTGTTCTCATTCTTGGATGAGTCACTCAAGAGGGCTCTGGCCTACTCCATTCTCGTTCTCAGCATTTCTGAAGAAAATGACATATCTGCTTGCTCCATTCTAGAAACAGGGAACCTTGTCTATCCCTGCAGCTATCACGCATGTCAGGCTTATTTGTCTACTACCAACTGTTCCTCAGAAGGAAGATTGAGCATTCTATTTCCATAGTGATACCTCCTTGGAAACCCAAGGAGTGGTCACTATGAGTCGAGTCGATTTGATGGCAGTGAGTTTGTTTTTTTAACTAAGACCTACAGAGGCAGAAAACATACCTTTATTCATGTCCCCATTGCCCAACATTTTAATGACTGCAAAGCCCAGAAAAATTTTCACACTTCCACATTTGGCTAGGACACTTAGGTTGCATAATGTTATTAAAAAATTATAAACAATCTAATGCTCAAAAATTCAGGAAATGACTGAGTGAAACATTAAATACAGTGATGGCATATTACAGCCATTAAAATGTTTTCAAAGAACTTTTGGTGATTTAGGAGCTATGCTCTGGTAGCGTAGTGCCTAAAGCACTTGACTGCTTACCAAAGGCTGGCGGTTCAAACCCACCAGCCACTCCTTGGAAGGAAGGTTGGGCAATCTACTTCCATAGTGATACTGCCTTGGAAACCCAAGGAGGGGTCGCTATGAGTTGGGTCTGACTTGACAGCACATAACAATAACAACAACAACAACAATGGTGACATAGTGCCTAAGGCATTTGACTGCTTACCAGAAGGCTGGTGGTTCAAACCCATCAGGCACTCCTTGGAAGGAAGGTTGGGCAATCCATTTCCATAGAGATACTGCTTTGAAAACCCAAGGAGGGGTTGCTATGAGTCGGGACTGACTCCATGGCAGTGAGTTTTGTTTTTTGTGTTTTTAGTGATTTTGAAACATGATTGTGATATAAATTCAAAACTGTGAAATACAAAAGTGAAAGTTGACAGGAGGGTGGGGAGGGGAAATCTGGGACTAGTTGGGGTCATGTGTTGATTTGGGTGAGGGGAGGGACAGTATGAAAAGAGTCTGTGACCAGCATGATGACATTGGGGAAAGGAAGAACACTGAAATGTGCACATAAGATATAGACAACAGAGGCAAATACTAGTACATGCACAATAGTTCATTACCACTAGCACCAAACACCAAGCTACAATAAATGCGTGGATAGGTAAGAAGATCAGGTGGGGGTATGCAAACAGAAATACACCCTAGATCAAGGATAGATTTGGCTGAAGATAATCTTACATATGCACTTGTGCTACAAAAATTAGCCACATGCATTACAGAAACAACAGAAGACATATTTGGAGTAACTTCTCGGAGACAACCAAACACCTTGGCAGAGAGAATCACCAGGCCTGCGGGCTCAGGACCATGGCTTTTGGGTAAATCATGCTCAATTGCCACAAAGTAGTACATAAAAGGTAGTTCTGGTGGTGTAGTGCCTTGGGCATTTGACTGCTAA
>NW_006921721.1:5916192-5916778 GCF_000298275.1 Orycteropus afer afer
AATGACAGATACATAGACCAATGGAATAGAATTGAGAACCCAGATATGGATCCATCGAGCTATAGTCAGCTGATCTTTGACAAAGGCCCAAAATCCATTAAATGGTGAAGAGAATGTTTGTTTAATAATTGGTGCTGGCAAAACTGTAGATCCATTTGCAAAAAATGAAACAGGATCTGTACCTCACACCACACACAAAAATGAACTCCCAATGGATCAAAGACTTAATTGTGAAACCTAAAACTGTATAGTTCCTCAAGGAAAATTTAGGGTCAAATTTAAGGGCCCTAATATATGGCATAAATAGACGACCAAGCGTAACTCAAAATGCACAGACAGAAGAAGAGAAACCAGATGATTGAGACCTTCTAAAAATTAAATTTTTATGTGCTTCCAAAGACTTCTCCAAAAGAGTCAAAAGAGAACCTACAGATTGGGAAAAAATATTTGGTAATGACATATCTAACAAGGGACTTATCTCTAGAATTTACAGAAAACTCCAACACCTCAATAACAAAAAGACAAACAATCCAATTAAAAAATGGGCAGAGGACATGAATAGACACTTCACCAAGGAAGATATTCA
>NW_006921721.1:5920178-5923195 GCF_000298275.1 Orycteropus afer afer
AAACAAATAAACCAATTCAGCCCCTAATATATAGACATAATCATGATGAGAAAAAAAGTAGGAGTCATGGGAGGGTCAGAGAAATTCAACAGGGCCAAGAAATTTGGAAGACAGCTACCTGGCCAACTGACTGGAAGAGATCCATATTTGTACCCATTCCAGAGAAAGGTGATCCCACAAAATGTGGACAGTATCAAACAATATCATTAATATCACACGCAAGTAAAATCTTGCTGAAGACAATTCAAAAACAGTTGCAGCAATATATTGACAGAGAACTTCCAGAGATACAAGTTGGGTTCAGAAGAGGACATGGAATGCAGGAGGTCATTGCTGATGTCAGATGGATTTTGGCTCAAAGCAAAGAATATCAGAAAGATGTTTACTTGTGTTTTATTGACTATTCAGAAGCATTTGACTGGGTGGATCATGACAAATTGTGGATAACATTGAGAAGAATGGGAATTCCAGAATTTATGAGGAACCTGTACATAGAGCAGGCAGTTGTTGTTCAAACAGAACAAGGGAATACTGCATGGTTTAAAATCAGGAAGGAAGTGTGTCAGGGTTGTATCCTTGCACCATACTTATTCAATCTGTATGCTCAGCAAATAATCCGAGAAGCTAGACTGCATGAAGAAGACCACTGGCATCAGGACTGCAGGAAGATTCATGAACAACCTGTGATATGTTGACGACACAGGTCTCCTTGCTGAAAGTGAGGATGACTCGAAGCACTTACTAATGAAGACTAAAGGCTATGGTCTGCAGTATGGATTACATGTCAACACAAAGAAAACAAAAATCCTCACAACTGGACCGATGTGCAGTATCACCATGAATGGAGAAAAGATTGACGTTGTCAAGAATTTCGTATTACTTGGTTCCACAATCAACACCAATGGAAGCAGCAGTGGAGAAATTAGACTACTTATTGAACTCGACAAATCTGCTGCCAAAGACCTTTTCAAAGTGCTAAAGAGTAATGATGTCTCTCTGTTTGAAGACTAAGGTGCACCTAACCCAAGCCATGATATTTTCAATCATCTCATATGCATGTAAAAGCTGGACAATAAATTAAAAAAGCGTTAATGCTTTTGAATTGTGGTGTTGGTAAAGAACACTGAAAGTACCATGGATTGCCAGAAGAATGAACAAATCTGTCCTGGAAGAAGTGCAGCCAGAGTGCTCCTTGGAAGCAAGAATGGCCAGACTTCATCTCACCTACTTTGGTCATGTTTTCAGAAGGGACTGTTTTCTGAAGAAGGATATCATGCTCGGTAAAGTGGAGGGTCAGCGAAAAAGGGGAAGGCCCTCAAAGAGATGGATTGGCACAATGGCTGCAGTGACAGGCTCAAGCATAGCAAGGATTATGAGGATGGTGCAGGACCGGGCAGTGTTTCTTTCTGTCGCTGGCACCTAACAACAACAACAACTAATACACAAATAATGAGAGATACCAAAGGGGTGAAAAGAATACAGACTAGAAGTGATAGTATAGAGGAATACTTTTCTGAAAAGGAAAAATACTTAAGACTTTAAATTGAAAACTCACAGGCAGGACAACAACAACAAAAGGATACATACCTAGAATCTTTCATTTGGTAAAATTTCTGAGCTTCAAGGATAATGAGAAAATCCTATAAGTTCCAGGCAGTAGGAATAGGTCACTTATAAAAGAGGAAGAAATATTAGTGATACCACTTTGGAAACCCAAAGAGGAGTCTCTGAGTCAGATCGATTCAATGGCAATGAGTTCGGTTTTTTGGTTTTTGGCTTGTCCCCTTCCATTGCCCCTCTCTCAGTCCCTCAGTTGGCAAAACTATATCCTTGATTAAATTCAACTCTTCCCTACTCCTCCATTTCGCTAGTGGCTGAATGAGGGTAGATAAACTGTTTTTACCTTAAGTGAATATTGGAGAACCCCAAGGGGGCAGACAATCATACTCCCCCAGTGCCTTCCTACCTCCTTCTTCTTGTCTCTCAGCCTTGCTTCCTCCTCTGAGAAAACAGAAACAATCCAAGGAGGTTCTTTCAGATCCACCACCACATGTACACCCATCAGCATCTGAACCCACGTAGTCTGCTTTCTCCTCCAGGAGAAACATATCTGATCCTCTCTAAAACCACTTGTGCTTTCCCTCTCACTTACTCAAGGCCATCACTGAGCAATTCTCCCCTCTATCTTATATATTATTAATTTTTTGCCCTTGATCATTGCAATTGGCATTCAAACATATACCCACTCCTCACTTATTGACATGGTTTCAAAGACCAGGTCATTATGTGAAAATTAGTATTATGTAAAATTGGAGGATGACCACATCACATTACAAAGTAGAGGAGGATACATCATTACATTACTGCCAAACCACTGAAAATCATGGCCTAGCCAAGGTGGCATAAAACCTTAACCATCACAGCCAGCGTTACTCTCTCCTCACACCTGTGTGTCTGTTATTGCTAGATGAATGTATTCAATACACAAGATTTCTGAATAGTAGATTTGTTATTATTTTCATAAATGGGCAACGTCAGATAATAAGAGAGTCAATAAGAGAGAAGTAAGTGTACTGTTATTTCTTCCACCTTAAAAACAGATAAACCAAATCTCTGTTCTTTTTTTTATTATTTTATTTTTTATTATTATTTTTTTATCTTTTATTATTTTTTTTTTTTTTGGTAGCTTTTGTAAATGGCATTGATTTCGTTCTGAACATTTTTCTCTTCCTGAAGAACACATTTTAGTATTTTCTTTCATTCAAATATGCTGGTGATTATTTTTTATTATTATTTTTTTAATTTTCATTTGAGTGAAGATTTACAGAGCAAATTCACTTTCCATACAGCAGTTCACATTACTTTGTCTCATGTCATTGACCACAACAGCTCCCCTCCCACTTCCTTCCCATAGTTACCTCTTCCCAGTGTCCATCCCTACATATACTCCTGCCCCCTGAGCTGTCTCCCTGTGCATAAGCAGCCCTTCCTTCTCTTATGATTGTTCTCTCCAGGGC
>NW_006921721.1:5957143-5967891 GCF_000298275.1 Orycteropus afer afer
GGAAGCGAGAATGGCCGGACTTCATCTCATCTATTTTGGTCATGTTGTCAGAAGGGACCATTCCCTGGAGAAGGATGTCATGCTTGGTAGGGTGGAGGATCGACGAAAGAGGGGGAGGCCTTCAATGAGATGGATTGATATGGTGGCTGCGATGATGGGCTCAAGTATAGCAGGGATCGTGGAGCTGGCACAGGATCGGGCGGTGTTTCGTTCTGCGGTGCATGGGGTCGCTATGAGTCGGAAACGACTTGGCGGCACCTAACAACAACAACATGTCACTTTAGTTTTGTGTATTTCAGTGTACATAAATTATATTTCAATAAAATGCATTTTAAAAAAATAGCACTACAACACAAAAGTTAAATACTAGCGGACCTTATGCTCTGAAAAAACAACAACAACAACAACAAAAAACAAACCCATTGCTATCAAGTTGGTTCCAACTCATAGTAACCATATAGGACAGAGTAGAACTGCCCCACAGATTGCATAATCTTTATGCAACCAGATTGCCACATCTTTCTCCTTCACAGCAGCTGGTGAGTTGGAACTGCCAACCTTTTGCTTAGCAGCTGAGCACTTAACCACTGGCCATCAGAGCTCCTTGAAAATAGCAGTAACTAATATTAAAATTTTTTTTCATTGTGAATATATATGTAACAGAATATTTGCCATTTCAACAATCTAGTCTTCACGTATGCAGTTCAGTGACATTATGTTCATCATGTTGTTTAGCAATCACCCTTATCTGTTCCCCATTTTTTTAAAATCACCATTAACAGAAGTTCAATGTCACCTGAGCAACAATAACTAATGTTAACTAAACTTTTATTAAGTGCTAGGCCCTGTTGTTTTTAATACCCAGAGCAACCCTAAAAGGTACATATATTTATTATCTCGTTTTGCAAAAGAGGAAGTTGAGGCACAGGAAAAACCAGTAAGTCACTCAAAGTCACACAGCTAGTAAGGGGCAGGCCCAGGAGTGTAAACCAGGTCATTTGGATCTACCCTCCTGCCTCTGACTACATAACAAAATAAAAATCACTATCTTATCCTTTAAGTTACCCATCACCAATTGAGTGCCGAATATTGCAGTCATCTTTGAACTCGAGGACTGGTATAGGGGGTACACAATGACTTTCCAAGGGTTATGAGGCATAGTAGTTTTCAGGAAATCTATTTTGAGATCTTCAACATCCACATGTTCTCCTTCTAAATATATATACCTGAGAATGTGTATTCCCACAACAGCATTTCTCTTATTCTACAAAAGAAAAGCATTTCCACTGCCCATTCACATCTTAAGTATTGTTCTTTGTCCCATAACATAAACGGCCAAACAGGGATAATTCAAAATCTTGGTTAGGGAAGCTTTTTCTAATGATCAATCAAAGTAACAATTCAAATATATATATATATTTTTTAGGTTTTAGCATAGTGCCTAAGGCACTTTACTGCCAACCAGAAGGCTGGCGCTTCAAACCCACCAGCCACTCCTCAAAAGGAAGGTTGGGCAATCTACTTCCGTAGTGATACTGCCTCGGAAACCCAAGGAGAGATTGCTATGAGTCAGGCCTGACTCAATGGCACATAACAACAACAACAACAACAATACACATTTCTGTCAAGGTGAAGCATAGGATAGAATGGGTATTTTGGTCTGAGTTGGGAAGTTCTGAATTCAGGTATGTGGCAAAGAGGGGTAATAATAATCGTAATTATAATATTTTTATTTAATAATAATAACAATTATTTAATGTATAATAATAATTTTATTTAATGACTTTGTTTCTTACACACCTACATGATTGTTCAAGAAAGAACCTTAGACTGTTGAGGCAAAGTCCCTTGAGAACAAAAGCAAACAGAGCATTGGTAAGAAATACTGACTGTAAAATGGCTTTTTACTTGCATATTTAAGCATTCAGCAATTCTTTCTATCCTTAATATTTATTCGTAGGATGTGCCATTGACTGGGAAAAGAGAACTTCAAACAGTTAAAAAAAAAAACAGTGCTTAAAAGTTAGTGGACTATTTTTCTGAATACATGGCCAGGGATAGAAATAAAACATTTACATGATGCCTTTTAGACTCAGTATGTGTTATTCAAAAGAGCAGTTAAAACCTATTGTATTAAAGCATGTTCCTAAATATTTATTTCAACCACAGTCAGTCATCATCTTCTTTCTTCTAGTACATTTTCAAAGAGCTTCTATTTTAACAGAAGCATGAATATGTGCTAGCTGCCAGGTTGATTAGTTTTATCAGTATACCTCTCTCTCTCTCTCTCTCCTTTCTTTTTTTTTTTTGCATTAAAAAGACATGAAAAGCTTATACCAATCAATAAAATCAGTAGAGTTAGTTTTGACTTTATACTTGATTTATTTTTAATTATTCCCCAAAGCAAGGCAGCAATTTATATTCGGAGTTTAGTATATATGCACTCACATTTACTAAATGAGTACTATGATTTTCCTGTATAACTTGTTTCATAGTTTCATAAATAACTTACCATTTTTCTCATATATTACATTTAGAAAACCCAAACCAAACACACTGCCATCGAGTCAATTCTGACTCATAGCAACCCTCATTTGGTTTGTGAGGCAGTAAATCTTTATAGAAGCAGATTGTCCAGTCTTCCTTCCTTGAGTGGCTGGTGAGTTTGAACCACCAGCCTTCTGGTTAGCAGTCAATGCTTTAGGCACTGTGCCACTAGAGCTCCTTATAATACATTTACATATGACAAATTAAATAATAAAAGCAGCATTTGATTTGTCTCTTTTTATAATTTATTATAAGATTAATGTTGTTGTTATGTGCCGTCGAGTTGAACCTGACTCATAGCAACCCCTCCTTGGGTTTCTGAGGCAGTATCGCTACGGAAGTAGATTGCCCCATCTTCCTTCCGAGGAGTGGCTGGTGGGTTTGAACTGCCAGCCTTCTGGTTAGCAGTCAAGTGCCTTAGGCACTAAGCTACCAGAGCTCCTAAGATTAATATATATATATAAATACTATATATTTATATTATATATATTGAAAATATATAGTATTAATATAACTTACTATAAAAGTAATTATATTTCACATGTTCATTGCAGCATTATTCACAATAGCAAAAAGATGGAAACAACCTAAGTGCCCATCAGCAGATGAATGGATAAACAAATTGTGGTACATACGTAAGTTGGATACTTTGCAATTATGAAAAATAATGAGGAGTCCATGAAATATAACATGGATAAATCTAAAGGACATTATATTGACTGAAATAAGTCAATTGCAAAGGATAAATAATATATACCACTTTAATAAAAAGTCATGAGTAGATATGTACACTGAAAACAATGTTCTTTGATGGTGTCTTGGATTGTTGTTGTTGTTGTTATGTGTGGTCGAGTCAGACCCAATTCATAGTGACCCCTCCTTGGTTTTCCAAGGTGGTATCACTACGGAAGTAGATTGAATTTTATCCCCCCAAAATAAATGTCAACTTAGGTGGGCCATGATTCTCAGTGGTTTGGCAGTTACGTAATGATGTAATCAAGCCCATAATCTGATCTGATGTGATCAGTCAATCAGTTTTAAGGAGATTAGAGTAGTCATAACACCCTTACTCAGGTCACAGCCCTGATCAGATGTAAGGAGATGAGGGTGTGGTCTGTATCATGTTTTATCTTACGAGAGATCAAAGGAGAGAGAAATAAGCAGAGAAGGAGAGATCTAATCACCATCAAGAAAGAAAAGCCGGAAGTGGAGCACATCCTTTGGACCCAGTGTTCCTGCACTGTGAACCTCCTAGCCCCAGGGGAGATCTCCAAGGAATGCCTGGCCCACAGATGTTGAAAGGTGGCAAAGACCTTCCCCTCAAGCCAACAGAGAGAGAAAACCTTCCCTTACAGCTGGTGCCCTGTATTCTAAACTATGAGAGAATTCTCATTTGTTAAAGCCATGCACTGTTGTATTTCTGTTATGGAAGCACTAGAGAACTAAGATAGTTATAGGGATGGGAGGACGAAGGAGGGAAATCATTTTCTAGATGTTGTTATTGTTGTTGTTATGTGCCGTCGAGTCAGACCTGACTCATAGCGACCCCTCCTTGGGTTTCTGAGGCAGTATCACTACGGAAGTAGATTGCCCAACCTTCCTTCCGAGGAGTGGCTGGTGGGTTTGAACCACCAGCCTTCTGGTTAGCAGTCAAGTGCCTTAGCCACTATGCTACCAGAGCTCCTTATTTTCTAGATAGTATTCCCTTTTTGTTTTTGGTGATGGGAAAGTCAATTCCAAATATAGGTGAAATCTGCACAACCTGACCATGGTAAATGAAGACACTAAGAAGTTTGAAAGTCAAAGGGACAATTTCAGTAAATGCTGTAACCTACATAATTTTGCAATAACAGTAAACAACCAAAAAATATGTGCATGGTTGCATATGTAGATATGTATGCATATTTGTGTAAGAAGGCATATGCAAGTAAATGCACATGCATGTATAGGTGTATCTGTAGGCATATGTCTATACACGTTTGTGTGTGCTGCATATATATCCCTAGGTATAATAAAGTGCAGTTATGGAGGCCTCCTAGACACATCCAAACAACTCATGGTATTGGTTTATTGAACTTAAAGCTTATGACCATAGTCTTGGGGGACAATTTGGTCAATTGGCATAACATAATTCATAAGGATCATGTTCTACATTGTAGTTTGGTGAGTAGCATCTGGGGTCTTAAAAGCTTGTGAGTGGCCATCTAAGACACAATTATTGGTCTTTACTCATATGGAGCAAAAGAGAATGAAGGAAACCAAAGGGTCAAAGAAGAAACTAGTCCACAGGACTAATAGCCCATGCAAACCACAATCTCTTCTAACCTGAGACCAGAAAACAAGAAGGTGTTCGGCTAACACTACCAACCATTCTGACCAGGGACACAATAGAAGGTCCCAGATAGAATGGAAGAAAAATGTAGAACAAAATTCAAATTCCTAAAAAAGACCAGACCTTCTGGACTGATGGAGACCAGAGTAATCCCAAGACTATTACTCTAAGATATTTTTTGAACTTGGGACTGAGGCTATCTCTGGAAGTTATCTTTCAGCCAAATAACAGATTGCCTTTTAAAATAAACAGTATCACCCATGAGTAATGTACTTCCTTAAACAATCAACTATATGAGACTAAATGGTCAACATTTTACCAAAAGCAAAGATGAGAAGGCAAGGAGAGGAGAGGAAACTAGATGGATGGAAACTGAGCAAACAGATTGGAAATAATGAGAAAGCTGATACATTGTGAAAATGTAACCAATGACATGGAACAATTTGTATAAACATTGTTAAAGAGGAATCTAATTTGCTGTGTAAACTTTCTGCTAAAACACAATAAAATATTAGTTTAAAAACTATATTAGATGTACAGCATTTTAAGATTGGCTGCTTTTCCAGTCTTTTTTTTTTTTTAATGCATTTTATTGAAATATAATTTATGTACAGTGCAATACACAAAACTAAAGTGACGTGGGTCAATGCATTTTTTTTTTTTTGCTGTGTTCCCTCCACTCCCTTGCCACCCCTGGCAACCAACAAAGAAAGTTTCCCTCCATATATAAACCTTTCCTTGACCCTCCACAACAATGAACTAATATATATTTGCCCTTCTGTGATTGATTTATTTCACTCAGCATAATGTCCTCCAAGTTCATCCATATCATGTGGCATTTTGCAGACTCTACATTATCCTTTAGTGCTGTATAGGATTCCATTATGTGTATGTACCATAGTTTGGTCATCCACTTTTCTGCTGATGGGCACGTAGGTTGTTTCCATCTTTTTGCTATTGTAATCTTCCCATCTTTTTTATAAGATAGGGAGGGGTCGCTATGAGTTGGATCCAACTTGATGGCAGTGCATTGCATTATGTTGCATGTTGTATAATTTAGCAGTGATTTTTATAATATTCCTTGAAATATGTATTAACAATTTATTTACATTGAAAAATAAAATCAGATTTATCTTGTCAAAAAGAAATCTAATTTAGATGGCTGCTTTGATAATAAGAACTGGCAAGCATTTTCCATAAATTGTATGAGAAAAATCTGTGGCACTGATGTTTTAGTAAAAAATTTATTTCAAGCACATGATAAAATAATTTTGTCCACAAATATATGAAAATAATTTTATGACAAATATTATAACAAGATAGTAATATGTCCCTTTCCCAACCCATTCTGAGTATACTGAGTTAAACAAAGTTCCTCTACGTGAAGGACCAACAGGTAAAACTAATTTACCTGCTATTATCAGGCATGTATGTTATTACCAGGGAGCTCTGGTGGCAAAGTGCTTAAGGCACTTGACTGCTAATGAGAAGGGCTGTCGGTTCTAACCCACCAGCCACTGCTCAGAAGGAAGGTTGGGCAATCTACTTCTGTAGTGAAACCTCCTCAGAAACCCAAGGAGAGGTTGCTATGAGTTAGGATTGACTCCATAGCAGTGAGTTGGTGTTTTTTTTTTTTTTTTTTTTTGGTATGTTATTACCAACTCCATGGCACCTAACAGCAACAGCATGTGATTATGAGGAAGTACATAGTCTTTCAAAATTATTTTAGGAGGTACACAAGCAAAAGGATTTGAAGACAACTGTGACTGTTGTCATGTTGGATTTTTGGGCCCTGTTACAGGTATTCAGGGTGGGCATGGGTGAATAGGCTTTTTGGAAATTGGTGATGCCTTAGTTAATAACCCCAATAAGGGGTAGGACTTGATGACTTGATGGAACATGGCAGCTACTCTGTCAATCCTTTATGTAATACACATGTCTATATATACATATGGGAGCTCTGGTAGCATAGTGGCTAAGACACTTGCCTGCTAACCAGACGGCTGGCGGTTCAAACCCACCAGCCACTCCTCGGAAGGAAGGTTGGGCAATCCTACTTCCGTAGTGATACTGCCTCGGAAACCCAAGGAGGGGTCGCTATGAGTCGGGGCCGACTCGACGGCACATAACAACAATAACAACAATATATACATATATATAGTTCACTTTTCATTGCATCCTCAATCAAAAAGTAAGGAACAGTCTACAAAATAACTACTCTTCAAAGTGTCAAGTTCAAAAAACAAAACAAAACAAAACAAAACTGAGGACATCAGTGGAAAAATAGGTAAAGTTTGAATAAGGTTTATAATTAATAGTATTATACCAAGGTTAATTTCAGAGTGTTGATAATCATATAGGTTTATTTAAGATGTTAAAGCTGGGCAGGGGTATATAGAAATCTCTGTTCTATTTTTTAATTGTGAGCCTAAAATTCTAAGTAAAAAGTTAAAAAGTAAAGCAATGCCTGTTAAAACCAAAGAACAAAAATGTAATTGTATATCACCAAGGTTTATCCTGTGTGACTCTATTCCTAGGCTCTCAAGTGGAAGCTATTCAGCTTTGAATGTTTACATTGTTAACCATTCTTCGTGATAATGATTTTCTTTTGATTCAAAGTTACTGAGAAACAGGCAAGAAAAAAATAACCCTAAAGTAGCAAAAACAAACAAAATGATAATGCCCGGGAAAAGACCAATTTGCCGGTGGCATAGCATCCTGGTTAAGTAAATTCCCAATATGTAGAAGGCCCTCTGAAATTTCTTCATACCCTTTAAAGCAGTAATTCTACTTTGGGAAGACACTCTTAAGAAAAGAATTCTAAAGTGGGGAGAATATAGACGCTCCATTTATAATGTTGTTGTTGTTATGTGTGGTCGAGTCAGACCTGACTCATAGCGACCCCTACTTGGGTTTCCGAGGCAGTATCACTACGGAATTAGATTGCACAACCTTCCTTCTGAGGAGTGGCTGGTGGATTTGAACCCCCAACCTTCTGGTTAACAGTCAAGTGCCTTACGCACTATGCTACCAGAGCTCCATTTATAATACAGAACAAATAAATAAAATGAAAGAGCAAACGATGGTGGAGGCCTTGCCGGTGGGAGGAAGGTCACACACAGGCCTGTGAGGACCAATCAACATGCACAATATGGGTACTGAAAAGGAGCTCTGGTGGTGCAGTAGATAAGACATTCAGCTGGTGACCTGTGTTGTTGTTGTTGTTATGTGCCATCGAGTCAGCCCCGACTCACAGTGACCCCTCCTTGGGTTTCCGAGGCAGTATCACTACGGAAGTAGGATTGCCCAACCTTCCTTCCAAGGAGTGGCTGGTGGGTTCGAACCGCCAGCCTTCTGGTTAGCAGTCAAGTGCTTTAGCCATTATGCTACCAGAGCTCCTAGCTGGTGACCTAAAGGTAAGCTATTCCAACCCACCAGCCACATCTTGGGAGAAAGATGAGACAATCTGCTTCTGTAAAGATTTACAGCCTTGGAAACCCTATAGGGTCATTCTGCTCTGTTCTATAGGGTTGCTATGAGTCAGAATTATTTGATGAACAATTTGGTTTTCATTTTTTATGTAATGAAATATTCTCTAGAGTAAATCCAAGGGGTCTGTGTTAAAACTTGGAAATGTTTAAATGAAAACGTCTTAAGGAGAAAAAAACAGGAACACAGGGTAGTACTGACTGCAGTTGTATAAAAACTTACGCATGAGGTTAAATATGAGTTTTTTGGAAAAAAATTTTCTTTCAGCCTTGAATGAGTATTACAACATGATGTGCAGTGACGAGAAAACTGCCACAAATAGGCAGGGGTAATGAATAATACGGAGGTCCAAGCTGTGGTGTGGGCTTCTTCAAAGTCCCTTACGGGGTCTGGGTTTGTGACTCAGCTGGACCAAGAATGGGGTGGACATTCAGGTCGAAAAGGCTATTGGCTGGCAGACGGCCAGGGGGCGCTCCAAGCATGTCCTCAAGTCCCCGGGCGGCTCTCACGCAGCGCGGGTTCCCCTTGGCTCCGCCCCCGGACTGGCCTCTCCCGGCTCCTCTTCCCTGCTGTCTCTCCCCCGCCCGCCGCCAGGGGTCGCCGCAGGCTGGCTGGCGCTCGGCTCGCGGCCCAGGAGTACTGGCACCCGCAAGCGGCCGAGGCCGGCCTGGTGGCCATGGACCGGTTCTTGTGGACCAGCGGCCTTCTGGAGATCAACGAGACCCTTGTGATACAGCAGCGCGGGGTGCGCATCTACGACGGCGAGGAGAAGGTAAGGTGGCGGCCTTCCCCCCCACACCCCGCGGTTGACCTCTCCGAGAGCCTGGCGGCAGGGGTTCCCGGACGGGAGCGCGTCCCAGCCGTGCCGGCCCTCCATTAGCCCTCCTGGCGACACTGGCCTTGCTCTTCCGCCCCTCCGCGGCTGATTCCGGAGGCACATAGTCCGCTGAACCCCTCTCTCTGGGCCCTAGCACCTCAGTGCAGGGATAGGAAAGTGCCCGCCGAGAGTAGCAGGGTCGCGCCGGCCTTGTCCCCGGCGCCCGCACATCCGCGGCCTGGAGCGCTCCGGCGCTTTCCCGGCTTGGTGCGCGCCGGCCCAGTAAACCGCACCATCTCCAGCTTTGGAACCATTCCCAGGAAGCGAGGATTGTGGCAACTTTCCTTCCACTCCCACCCCACCAAAATAGTACTTAAGATTCCACAGCTTGTGTATGCTGATGAGAATACTGCTTTGTTTTCATTCAGTGTGGTAGTGAAGATGACGACAGATTTCTTTGGCATTATTTCAGAACCTTTAATTACACTGGATATCAAGCATAATAACTGGGAGCGGCCAGTTCTGCCTTTTTGTTAAGAGAGGGCTGTTGCTATAAATTCCCTAGCTCAGTGGTAGCTTTAAGTTGACCCTTCCTTTTAAGGAATCCGGATGGGTTATAAAATTTGCCCTAGGCTATGGAAGAGGGTGAGGAATTACTTTGAAAGGATTTCTGAAAGAATTACCCATGTTTTCCCCCTATTGAAACGCCTTTGCTAAAGGCTGTTCCCCCCCCAATTTCGAAAAGAATTTTGAGCATCTGTTTTGTAAAGTGGTGTAGTGTAAGCCCTGCCTTGTTTTCCCATAGTAATATAGAAATAAGACTTTCTCTTAGATGCATTTGCAAATTCATAGAAGAAATCTTCACTAAGTAAATAGTTTGTGGATACTTGTATGAAACTACAAAATACCATTTGATTCTGGATGAAATGGATAATC
This sequence comes from Orycteropus afer afer, assembly GCF_000298275.1. Classification (NCBI taxonomy): domain Eukaryota; kingdom Metazoa; phylum Chordata; class Mammalia; order Tubulidentata; family Orycteropodidae; genus Orycteropus; species Orycteropus afer. The sequence goes on from NW_006921721.1 coordinate 5,967,265, forward strand.
TGCAATTTGAAAATTTATTTAGATTTATAACCCACAAACATTTTTAGTTTCCGGAAGTTTTCATTTCTACCTTTCTGTCTTTGCAGTTTTGTTAATGCAACTTCCTCTTTTTTTATCTTTACAGAATCTTTAGTCTATCTTCCTCTTAAGCAATGGAGGGCAGGGGTTACAGAGCCATCCAGGGGCATAGTTGAAATTGGTGTCAGATCCTCTAATTCCTTTAGGTCATTTAGTTTGACACACATGAGTTGCTTGGAGTGAGGGTTTACTTGACAGCAAGTGTTTTTTTTGTGTTGCCTCCATTGTTGAGTCATGGACTTCTTATTGTTAGCTGCCTTCAAGTTGGTCCTAATCTGTTCATAAAGGGTCCAGACTGTATGATCCATAGAGTTTTTATTTGCTGATTTTGGGAAGCAAATCACCAAGCCTTTTTTCCTAGTCTGTCTTAGTCTGGAAGCCCTGAAACCTGTTCAGCGTTTTAGCAACATGCAAGCCTTTACTGACAGGTGGTGGCTGCACTTGAAGTGCACTGGCTGGGAATTGAGCCTGGGTCTCTTCCAGATGCTGTCTCAACACTTTTATCAACTTGATCTCAAATTGGGCTTTGCATCTTTTTTTTTTTTTTTT
>NW_006921721.1:5972217-5978216 GCF_000298275.1 Orycteropus afer afer
AATGATTTTCTTGATATGTTGTTGGAGTCTATTGGCTAGGATTTTGTTTAAGATGTTTGCATCTATATTCATGAGAGATATTGGTCTGTAATTTTCCTTTTGAGTGATGTCTTTGCCTGGTTTTGGTATCAAGGTTATGCTTGCTTCATGAAATGAGTTAGGGAGGATTCCATCCTTTTCTACGTTTTGGAATTTTTGAGAAGTACATGTTGTTCATCTTTTTATCTTCTGACTCGTGGTGCGAAACACATATTTTTGTTTTCAACTGAATATTTAAAGCACCTACTGTGTGCTAAGAGGAATCCTGGATGGTGCAAATGCTTGACTGCTAACCAAAGGGTTGGTGTTTCAAGTCCACCCAGAGGCTTCTTGGAAGACTATCAAAACTTAGCCATTGAAAACTCTATATTAGAGTACAGTTCTGCTGTGACACACGTGGGGTCACCATGAGTTGAAGTTGACTTTATGGTAACTGGTTCGATTTTTTTTGGCTTTTGAAGAGAAGAGCTTTACATAGGAGGTCAAGTATATGAGGTGATAGTTTACTGAATGAGAAAATCACCCTCAGAGATAAAGTGATTTGTACAAGATCAACATAGTTAATTATCAGGAGAGACAGAATTTAAATATCTGTTGATCAGACTCCTAAATCCTGTGTTTTGTTCACTATACAGCAGCCCTTGAAAAATACAGCAATCAGCAGTGCCAGACTCTGCATAATGTTTACTCTAGCTAACCCTCCCATAGATGAGGAAACTGAAATCCCCAGTTTATCCTTGAGAAAATTGTGACTTGTCCAAGGTCACACAACCAGTAATTGGTGGAGTTATGAGTAAATGCGAGTTTGCTTGTTTATACAGGCATAGTTTCATGTGCCCATTATGACTGCATGAGTTGTTTTATAAGCAGTATAAACAGATCCTTTGTTTCAATTCACAGGCACTTCTATCCAAAAAAAAAAAAAAAAAATGACCTAAACCCTTTGCTTTTGAGTTGATTCTGACTCACAGCAGCCCTGTAGAGTTTCCAAGGCTGTAAATCTTTATGGAAGCAGATTGACACATCTTTCTCCCATGGAGCTGCTGGTGGGTTCAAAGTGCTGACCTCTTAGTTAGCAACCAGGTGCCACCATGGCTCCTGGAGCTTCTGTAAACTTACTGCCATCGAGTTGATTCCTACTCATGGTGTCCTATAGGACAGAATGGAACTGCCTCATAGGGTTTTCAAAGCTGTAAATCTTTATGGAAGCACACTGCCTCCTGTTTCTCTCACAGAGTAGCTGGTGGGTTCAAACCACCAACCTTTTGGTTAGCAGCCGAATGCTTTAAGCACTGTGCCACCAGAGCTCCTGTAGCCCTAGCTAATTTTAAAAACCATTTAAGGATGCTAGTAGTGGTTTAAATTATTTTTAAATTTAGCTAGGGCTAGAGAAACTCCAGGAGCTTTAAGGATGCTAGTAGTTGTTTAGGGAGCTCTGGTAGCATAGTGCCTAAGGCACTTGACTGCTAACCAGAAGGCTGGCACTTCAAACCCACCAGCCACTCCTTGGAAGGAAGTAGTGATACTGCCTCGGAAACCCAAGGTCACTATGAGTCGGGTCCGACTCGATGGCACACGACAACAACAGTAGCGGTTTGAAGTGGTAAGTTGGCAGCACATACCAAAAGACTAAGAAGATGTTTATTCTCTATCAGGAATTTACCTAATTTTGTTGTTTAAGATGACCTCGAAGTATAGTACTGATGTGCTATCCTATGTCCCTAGGTGCAAGAAGGCTGTGATGTACTTTATGGAGAAAATATGCATGTTAGATAGGCGTCTTTCAGGCGTGAGTTACAGTGCTGTTGGCTGTGAATGCAATTTAATTAAGCAACATTATGGTACATCCACAAAAAGGAAGAGGAGATTTACTGATCTGTACATGAGGCTGCTCCACTCTGGAATGCTAGAAGAACTTTTATAATACATGATGAAATGAAGAAAAAGTGGCTAAATTTATGGATACTTGAAATGATACTGATAAAAATAGCATCCAAAACCAAATCCATTGCTATCAAATTGATTCAACTCATAGAATTGCCCATAGAGTTTCCAAGACTGTAAATCTTTATGGAAGCAGACTGCCACATCTTTCTCCTGTAGAATGACTGGTGGGTTCAAAGTGTCAACCTTTTAGTTAGTAGACAAGTGCGTAACAACTGTGCCACCAGAGGTCCCTAGAAATTGCATAAACCATGACCAAACCCACAGCCACTGAGTCAATTCCAACTCACAGAGACCCTACAGGACAGATTAGAACTGCCCTCCCTATCAGCATAAGGTTTGCAAGGCTGTACATTTTTTATGCAAGTAGACTGCCCCAACTTCCTCTCATAGAGTGGCTGGTGGGTTCAAACTGTGGACCTTTAACCACTATGCCACTGCATAAATGTACTGTAGTGGACAGTGTTATTTTGAGGTTGAAAGCCAAATTTTTAGTCACATAAACTTATGGGCACACCCAAGGTCAGAAAAATATTAAACCATTTGTGGCTAGTGTGCTATTATAAATAAATCCTGCATATTGTTAATTATGTGTAAGAAATACTTATTAAATAAGGTGTTTTTAAAATAAAAACATACGTAAAACAAGGTTTTCCATTGATGATGATGAAAATATTATGACCAGAGGCTTGTAGGAACTTAACCCTTTATTTCCCCTAGGGACAGTGGCTCAGTATTCACTAATCCAGTGTTCGTGGTGACTTCACAGAACATAACTACTTATGAATGACCTGTGTGTGTGTGTGTTTGTATGTGGAGGGAGAGAATGAGTGACTAATTGTTTATAAATAATTTGGAAGGCTATATCCCAAAATGCTGGCATTAACATTTAAAACTGGCAGATATGATTATGAATGCTTTCATTTTTTATTTTAGACTTTTAAAAAATATTTTCCAAATTTTCAAAAATGAACATATATTGCTTTTATAAGCAGAAAAATGTTAAATAAAAATAGAAGAAGAGCTTATTCATTGAGTGCCTGCATTAGATCAGCTTTTAAGTAGTTAAAATGATTTCAGTTTTGAGTGGTAGAAGCAAACTGGCCTAAACTTGTCTATCATGTTTAGATCATAATCCATTGGAATACCTGAGGGGAATGATTGCACAATTTCTTCACTTACAACAGCAACATTTTGTATTTCACTTTGTTAATTGACGTAGCAATGGAACATACTCTGGCTTGAATTTTAAATTCACATCCTTATGCTTGGATTTCAGGAAGTTAAAATGCAAGGTTTCTTAATCAGAACAATTAAGCTCTAACATAGCATCATGTACTGTCATGTTAATAATATATTTGCTTTTAGGAAAGGGAAATTTTAACTGATTGGTAAAAAAGATTTTTAAAAAACATCTTAAAATCAAATATTTTGTTTTACATAAACAAGATTATCCAAAATATTTGAAGCAAGAAGAGCTAAGTGCCAGGAATACCTTTGTGATCTTCCTGATTTAGAGGAAAACATGGTAGTTGTAAGGTCTTTTCTCTGAAGTATTGAAGTACTTTGGTGGAATAATCTCTCACAGAGGGTTTTAAACTACATGGTTCGGTAGTTCTCTATAGTCATTAAACCAAACCCAACCCACTGCTATCGAGTTGATTCTGGTTCATAGCGACCCTCATTGGGTTTCTGAGGCAGTAAGTCTTTTTTTTTTTTTTTAATTTTTATTGTGATTTGGGTGAAAATTTACAGAGCAAATTCATTTTCCATATAGCAGTTCACATACACTTTGTGTCATGACATTGACTGTAGCTTCCCACAATGCAACAGCTCCCCTCCCACTTCATCTCCATTGTTACCTCTTCCCTGTATCCTTCTCTCCCATGCACTCCTACCCCCTGAACTGTCTCCCTGTGCATACACAGCCCTTCTGTTCTCCCATGACTGATCTCTCTAACAAGTATATCTGCCTAATATAAATGTTCAACTCCTATGCCTGTCTTTTGTTTGAGTGGAAGCCGCAGGAGTGGGTTCAATTCCAGACCTGAAAAGCAGCTAGGGACCATAGTCTAAGTGGTTCCATCAGGCTCTATCAGATTAGCAAACCTGGTCCTTTTTTTTTTTTTTTAAATGTGTTTTGTTCTACATTGCTCTCCCTCTCTATCCAGGATCTCCTACATAGATCCCCCTCCAAGTGGTTGACAGTGGTAGCCAGGCACCATCTAGTTCTTCTGGTCTTATAGTTGTATAGGCTGAGAATCGCATGGTACACCAGTTTCTTGGACTAATTGTTTCCATGCATCTTTGGTTTTCTTCATTCTTTTTTGCTCTGGACAAGGGGAGACCATCGTTGCATCTAGATGGCTTCTTGTAAGCTTTTAAGATCCTACTTGCTACTCACCAAAGTAGGATGTGAAACAATGTTTTTGTGTATATGTTATGCCAATTGAGCTTGATGTCCCCTGCGACCATGGTCCTGAGCCCACAAGTCCAACTACTCATTCCCTCTGGGTAGCTGGCTGTGGTCAAAAAGTGACTACAACCTTGTCCCTTGTCAGCTCTACTATATACCTGAGAATTCTTACAGAACATACAAATACACTTATAGAAACATTGTCTCTGAGGCTGTAAATCTTTATGTAAGTAGATTGCCCTGTCTTTCTTCCATGGAATGAAGGCACTATGCTACCAGAGCACTGTACCTGTGTATAATTATGCTGTATATACTGTTTTGAAATCCACTTTTTTCTGTATTGGGAGCTCTGGTAGGTGTAGTGCCTAAGGGATTTGACTGCTAACCAGAAGGGTGGAGGTTCAAACCCACCAGCCATTCTTTGGAAGAAAGATTGGGCAATCTCCTTTAATAGTGATATAGCCTTGAAACCCAAGGAGGAGTCGCTAGGAGTCGGGTTTGACTTAACTGCAGTGAGTTTGTGTTTTTGTTTTTTTTCCTGTATTAATATCATGAGTATCTTGTAATATATCAAGTGTTAATTGCATAAATAATTAAATGTATCATTACTTTTATTGGAGTATGATGTATAATCTGGAGTCCTGATGGCGCAGTGGTTAAATGCTTAGCTGGCTGCTAACTGAAAAGTTGGTGGTTTGAACCTGCCAACCACTCTGTTGGAGAAAGCTCTGGCAGTTTGCTTCCCTAAAGATTTACAGCCTTGAAAACCCTATAGGATAGTTAGTTCTACTCTGTACAGTAGGGTCACTATGAGTTGGAATCAATTCAATGGCAACTTTTTTTTTTAATGATGTATATAATAATAATCTTATTGGTATTTTACTTGACAAACATTATATTAAACTCCGGTTATTGTTTCTAATAAACTGGACCCTCATAAAATGTTTTCCTTAAAGGTTGTGTTGTGAGACAGCCTTAATAATGGGACCAACCTTTTACCTGTTGAAATGACCAAAGATTCTTGGAAAGGATACAGGCAAGTCCTGCCTTATGGCAAATAACACTTTCTAGTAATTAGAGTGAAGAGAAGCTTCCAATATATTTCTTGCTTTTAATAGAAATGCAAAGGTTTGATGTATTACTGTTTTGGGTTTTAGTTTTGAAGCATTTTATTTACAGAATTTTCAGTGCATAGTAAACAAATTATGAGGATTAAAGATTTGTGCTGAAAGACCTAAAGACTTAACTTTGTGACTGTATTGTAGCATTAAGAAAATATTTTTAAATGCATAGTTTGAGTGGATGTTATAGCCCCAGGATACAAAGTTCAAAAGACCCCAAAGAATATAAAGGTAAAAGTTTTCCTCTCACTGTGTCTCTTGGTCACCAATTCTTTTCAGAGTCAATTAGCATTAACATTTTAGAGAGCTGTGTGTATGTGTGCAATAGATTTTTGTATGAAATATATTGTTTCTAACTTTTTAAAATATAAATTTGTAACATTCTACAGGGAGCTCTGGTAGCATAGTGGCTAAGACACTTGCCTGCTAACCAGACGGCTGGCGGTTCAAACCCACCAGCCACTCCTCGGAAGGAAGGT
>NW_006921721.1:5978316-5980128 GCF_000298275.1 Orycteropus afer afer
GTTCAAACTCACCAGCCACTCCTCGGAAGGAAGGTTGGGCAATCTACTTCCATAGTGATACTGCCTTGGAAACCCAAGGAAGGGTCACTGTGAGCCAGATCTGACTCAATGGCAGTTGAGTTTGGTTTTTTGGTTCTCCCTAGGTGGTTTGATTATGCCCTTATGCTGGGAAGAACTGAGTGCTCACTATCATAGATTGGCCTTCAAAGACTCCTCCAAAGCCCTTCCTTGCAGGAGTACCTGGAAACCATGTTTTTGCAGAGCACCACATTCTACAGTTCTGTTTTATGTAACTCCAGTATGCAAACTAGGAACACCTTTGCTGTCAGACAATATAACTGTTACATATTTAAAAGTATAAAATAACAACTGTTAGTACATGTATATGATAACACATTGTTGAGCCAGAGAAAATTCTAGTTGTTCCTTTAAAACTTTTGCTGCTTACCCTCCCTTCCCCACCCACCCCTCCACAAAAAAGTAAAAACAAACAAACAAAAAACCCAAACTCACTGCCATTGAGTTGGATCAGACTCACAGGGACCCCTCCTTGGGTTTTAGAGGCCGTATCACTTATGGAAGTAGATTGTCTAACCTTCCTTCTGAGGAGTGGCTGGTGGGTTTGAATCGCCTGCCTTCTGGTTAGCAATCAGATGCCTTAGGCACTACGCCACCAGAGCTCTCCCACCTACCCTTGATAAGCATCAATCAATATTTCTTTTTTGTGAAACTCTCTTCTTGACTTTCTACAATAATGGTCTCGTGCCATATTTGGCCTTTTGTGATTGACTAATTTCACTAAGCACAATGACCTCTAAGTTCATCCATGTTAACAAAGTGTTTTGCAGATTCATTGTTGTTCTTTTACATTGGGTAGTATTCTGTTGTGTGTATGTACCATAGTTTGTTGATCCCATTCCTCTGTTGATGTGCGTTTAGGTTGTTACATCTTTTTACTATTGTGAATGGTGTTGCAATGAAAATGGGTGTGGTTAAGAATTCTTAATGTCTAAAAACCATTGTAAAGGGCGTTTAATTATGGTGGCCTAGGTCTAGACCTGCTTAGTCATTTGCTGAGCTGTCTGCAGTTACTTGGTACCTAGTATGAGTGAAGACCAGACTGATTCCTGGCTTCCTCCATCTGCTGCAAGGCTCCCAGAACTGACATGGTGCTGAAGACTGTTGGAGGTTGTACGTTAGCCTCCACATCTGATCAAGTGATCTTTCATTCAAAATCCCTGACTGGCTGTCTTAGCCTAGGAACCGCAGGCCAGGCTGCTATGTCTTCTTTCGTAACTTTGTGTGCCGACCCATTCCCTGGGCAAGAGTGCGTGGCTGTGTTCTAGACCACCTGGACACTCCTGGAGGGCAGAAAGTACCTTTTTTTTTTTTACATTCAGAATTGGGTGAAAATTTACAGAGCAAATACACTTTCCATACAGCAGTTCACATACACTTTGTCTCATGACAGTGACCGTAATTTACCACAATGCAACATCTTCCCTCCTACTTCCTTCCAATAGTTACCTCTTCCCTGTGTCCATCACTTCATGCACTCCTGCCCCCTGAGCTGTCTACCAGTGCATAAGCAGCCCTTCTTTCTCCCATGCTTGTCCTCTCCAAGGAGTGTATCTAGCTCAGGTAAATGTTCAAGTCATATGCCTGCTGTTGTTTGGCTGGAAGCCACAGGCATGGGTTCAATTCCAGACCTGAAGGCAGCTAGGGGCCATAGTTTCAGTGGTTCTATCAGACTCTATTGGACCAGCAAACCTGGTCCCCCCCCTTTTTTTTTTCCAAATGATTTTGAGTTTT
>NW_006921721.1:5981142-5983010 GCF_000298275.1 Orycteropus afer afer
TACTTCCGTAGTGATACTGCCTTGGAAACCCAAGGAGGGGTCGCTATGAGTCAGGGCTGACTCGACGGCACATAACAACAACAACAACAACAACATTCTACATATAATCTTGCTTTTTTTCACTTAACAATCCACTAACAATACCATATCTCAGTTGAAAAAGCATTTTTTCCTCACATTTTTAACAACTTTGTATCAGAGTACAGGAGCTCCGGTGGTGTAGTGCCTAAGGATTTGACTGCTAACCCAAAGGTTGGTGGCTCAAACCTACCAACCACTCCATGGAAGGAAGATTAGGCAATCTACTTCTGTAAAGATTTACCGCCTCAGAAACCCAAAGGGGGTCGCTATGAATCAGAAATGACTTGATGGCAGTGAGTTTGGAGTTTTATATTTAAAGTACATCTTAAACCCAATGGCATCTTAGATTTTATCAAATAGAGTAGCCACTCCTCGGAAGGAAGGTTGGGCAATCCTACTTCTGTAGTGATACCGCCTTGGAAACCCAAGGAGGGGTCGCTATGAGTCGGGGCTGACTCGATGGCACGTAACAACAACAACAGAGTAGGTATATGAATGTACAGTAAGTATATTTTTAAAAAACTTTTTACTGTGATTTAGGTAAAGATTTATAGAGCAAATCAGTTTCCCATTGAACGATTCATACATGTTTTACTTCTTGCCATCCCCACAATGTAACAGGACTCAGGCACTTCCTCCCCGTGTTTTTCCTTTTCTTTCATCCTTCTTTCCATTCCCTTCCTGCCTTCTGAACTTTGTCTCTGGGCAAATGCTGCCCTTTTGATTTTGTATGGTTGTGTAAACCATACAAAGTGTAAAGAATGTGTACTTCCCTGGTGTTATTCTTCACCTTATAGGCCTATCTATTGCTTGGCTAAAAGTTGAGCTATGGTGGTGAGTTCAGTTTCAGACTTGAGGGGTGACTAAGATCCATGGTCTCGGGAATGCCACTGGTCCAACCAGAGTGCCTGGTCTTATTTTTTTTTTTATGATTTTGAGGTTTATTTTCCACGTTTCTCCTGCTCTGTCCAGGACCTTCTAATGTGATCCTTTTCAGAGCAGGCAGTAGTGGTAGTCGGGCACCATCTAGTTCTTCTGGCTTCAGGGTCATGGAGGCTGAAATTCATGTGGTCCACTAGTCCTTTGGATCAGTTTTTTCCGTGTATCTTTGATTTTCCTCATTCTTCTTTGCTCTGGATATATTTTTCTTTTTAATAGTAGTCTGTTGCATAAGATGTACATTTTCCTGTTGATGGACATTTAAATTGTTTCCTATCTTTTGCTTTTACAAACAGTAGTAAATAACGTAGTACTGTGTATCACGTCTCAACATAGGAGAAACGAAAATCCACACAACTGGACCAATAAGCAGCATCATGATAAATGGAGAAAAGATTGAAGTTGTCAAAGATTTCATATTACTTGGTTCAACAATCGACACCAATGGAAACAGCAGTCAAGACATCAGATGACGTATTGCACTGGGCAGCTCTGCTGAAAAAGATCTCTTTAAAGTGTTGCTGAGTGAAGATGTCTCTTTGAAGACTCAGGTGCTCCTAACCCAAGCCATGGTATTTTCAGTCACCTCATACGACGGTGAAAGCTGGACAATGAATAAAGAAGACTGAAGAAGAGTTGATGCTCTTGAGTTGTGGTGTTGGTGAAGAATACTGAAAATAGCATGGTCTGCCAAAAGAACAAATGAATCTGTCCTAGAAGAAGTGCAGTTGGAATGCTTCTTGGAAGCAAGAAGAACCAGACTTCATCTTACTTACTTTGGTCATTGCAGTGTAGTAAATTACTTAGTATGGCTTTTCTACCCATAAGTCATTGTAAACTCAGTGGTG
>NW_006921721.1:5983465-5984864 GCF_000298275.1 Orycteropus afer afer
CAGGAGAGAGGTGGTGGGTGCTTTGGGAGGAATCGTTGGTGAAAGGGCTGGAGGGAGGCAGCATGTTTGGCCTTGCAGTAATAGGCCTTGGTTTACTGCTGGTAATCCTGCCTTCCCCTTGTAGGGTTAGAGGAGGTCAGAACATGTGGCCTCCTTGCCGTTTTTGCAGTCATGTTGTCAAAAGGGACCATTCCCTTGAGAAGGATATTGTACTTGGTAAAGTGGAAGGTCAACGAAAAAAGGGAAGGCCCTCAACAAGATGGATTGACATAGTGGCAGTAATGATGGGCTCAGGTATAGCAAGGATTGGGAGGCTGGTGCAGGACCGGGCAGTTTCGTTCTGTTGTACATAGATTCTCTATGAATCAGAGCTGACTCACTGGCACCTAACAACAACATGTATCATAGGGAGCCCTGGTACTCAGTGGTTAAAGCAGTAGGCTGCTAAATGAAAGGTCGGCAATTTGAACCCACTGGGCACCCTGTGGGAGAAAGATGTGGCAGTCTTCTTCTGTAAAGATTTATAGCACTGGGGAACTCTATGGGGCAATTCTTCTCAGACCTATAAGGTTGCTATGAGTCAGAATCGTCTTGATGGCAGTGGGTTTTGTTGTTGTTGTTTGTATATCATGTTAATGAGCCCTGATGGTGCAGTGATTTGAAACACTCTACTATTAACCAAAAGGTTGGTGGCTCATACTCAGCTGCTACTCCATGGAAGAAAGATGTGGCAGTCTCCTTCTGTAAAGGTTGTAGCCTTGAAAACCCTTTGGTACAGTTCACTCTGTCCTGTAGGGTCTCTCTGAGTTGGAATTGACTCACGGGCAATGGGTTTATATATCATCTTAAGGAGCCCAGGTAGCACAGTGGTTAAAGCACTTAGCCACTAATGGAAAGGTAGGTAGTTTTTCCTCAGGAGAAAAGCCCGGGAGATCTGCTTCCATAAAGATTGTCGTTGTTAGGTACTGTCGAGTTGGTTCCAACTCACTGTGACCCTTTGTATAACAACAAAACACTGCCTGGTCCTGTTCCATCCTTATAATCATTGCCATGTTTGAGCTCACTGTTGCCTCCACTATGTCAATCCATCTTGTTGAGGGGCTTCTTCTTTTTCACTGATCCTCTACCAATCATCATGTCCTTCTGCAGGGACTGGTCCTTCCTACATGTCCAGTGTATGTGAGATGAAATCTTGACATCCTCACTTCCATGGAACATTCTGGCTGTACTTCTAAGACAGGTTGGCTCATTGTACTGGCATTCCATGGTATATTCACTATTCTTCGCCAACACCATAATTCAAAGGCATCAGTTCTTTTTCACTGTCTAGCTTTTGCATGCATACGAGGTGATTGATGATACCATGGCTTGGAACAGGCTCACCTTAGTCCTCAAAGTG
>NW_006921721.1:5985128-5988094 GCF_000298275.1 Orycteropus afer afer
GGCTCGCCGCTCGCCCTGGAGGTTTCGGATTCATCCTTTGTTGGGAACAGCAACCAGCGTGCTGCGTGCCAGCTTGATTCTCTCGGCTCTGTTGTGCTTACGGGAACCAGGCGGCTCCGGGCCTCATCTCCTCCAGAGACGAACTTTGTGGCTTGAACTCCTCTGCCGTGCGTGTAAAAGCCAGGCGGCTCCGGCCCCATCCCCCTCCAGAGACGAACTTTTCAGCTTGAACTTGTTGGCTTCTACACACTTGTGAGCCATTTACCTAAGATAAATCTCTCTCTCTGTCTCTTTCTCTCTCTATAAATATATATATACACTTTGCTGGTTTTTGTGTTTCTCTAGAGAACCCAATCCAACACAAACACTTTAAAGAGGTTTTGCCATAGACTTGCCCAATGAAATACATCATATGATTTCTTGACCATTGCTTCCATGGTTGTTGATTGTGGATCCAAGTAAAATGAAATTCTTGACAACTTTAATCTTTTCTCTATTTATCATGATGTTGCTTATTGGTCTAGTTGTAAGGATTTTTGTTTTCTTTATTTTGAGGTGTAATCCATATTGAAGGCTGTTGTCTTTGTTCTTTTTCAATAAGTACTTCAAGTCTTCTTCACATTCAGCAACCAAGGTTGTGTCATCTTCATTCCTGATACTATGTCCTTCTTCATACATACAGCTTCTTGAATTATTTGCCACGCATACAGATTGAATAAGTATGGTGAAAGGATACAACGCTGATGCACATCTTTCCTTATTTTGAACCATGTAGTATCCCCCTTGTTCTATTTGAACGACTGCTTCTTGGCCTGTGTACAGGTTTCTTATGAGCACAATTAAGTGTTCCAGAATTCCCATCTTCACAATATCATCCGTAGTTTGTTATGATCCACATAGCTGCCCACTTGTGGTATTTCTGTTGTAGCAGAATGAGATAAGTAAGGCAGGCAATTTTCTCATTGATTTGTAAGTCTGCCCTTCTGTCTTTTGTCTTTGCCTTTGGTGTTTCTTTTTTCTGTGAAGAATTTGTGTATGCCTGTATGTAGTTGAATTTATCAGTCTTTTTCTCTAGTCCTAATGGGTTTAATGCCTTTTTTTTTTTTTTCCAATTGTGATTTGGGTGAAAGTTTCCAGAGCAAATTCACTTTCCATACAGCAGTTCACATACATATTGTCTGATGACATTGACAGCTTACTCCAATTCAACACCTCCCCTCCCACTTCCTCCTGATAGTTACCTCTTCCCTGTGTCCATCCCTCCATGCACTCCTGCGCCCTGAACTGTCTCCTTGTGCATAAACAGCCCTTCTTTCTCCCATGATTGTTCTTTCCAAGGGATGTATCTACCTCAGATATGTGTTCAACTCATATGCCTGTCTTTTATTTGGCTGGAAGCCAAACCTGAAGGACAGTTGGGGACGATAGTCTCAGTGGTTCCACCAGTTAATGCCTTTTTTAGAAAGGTCTTCTGTACTGTGAGATTATTTTAAAATTTTCTGATGTTTTCATCCAATGCTTTCATAATTTTTTTAACTCAAATAGTTCATCCATCTAGAATTAATTTTGGTGCAGTGCATGAGGTATTTTTTCTTGTTGTTGGTCGCCGTCAAGTTGATTCTGATTCATGGTGACCCCATGTGTGCAGAGTAGAACAGTGCTCATAGAATTAGACATGGTTTGCCAGGTCTGTCTTCTGAGGTATCTGTTGGTGAGTTCAAACCACCAACCTTTTTGGTAGTAGTTGAGCACTTAACTATTTGCACTACCCAGAGACTCCTCTTTTAGATATCTAAGTCCAACTTTATATATATGTATATTTACCCAGGAGCCCATTTGTCTCAGTGCCATTATTGAATCTCCATTCACAGTTATTGTTATATGTATTTATATTTTTCCTATTATTTAAATAATTATTTTAAGAAGTTGTAGAAGTGTTATACGTTGTTGTTGTTAGGTGCTGTCTAGTCAGTTTCAACTCATAGCAACCCTGTCTATGGACAACAGAATGAAACACTGCCTGGTCCTGCACCATCCTTACTGTGCTTGAGCCCATCATCGTAGCTACTCTATCAGTCCATTTCATTGAAGGTCTTCCTCTTTTTCACTGACCCTCTACCTAGCATGATATTCTTCTCCAGGGACTGGTGTTTTCTGACAACATGACCAAAGTATGAGAGACGAAGTCTGGCCATTTTTGCTTCTGAGGAGCATTCTGGCTATACTTTGTCCAAGACAGATTTGTTCATTCTTCTAGCAGTTCACGGTACAGTCAATATTCTTCTCCAATGCCATGATTCGAATACATCTATTTTTTGGCAGTCTTCTTTATTTATTGTCCATTCATTGTCCGCTGTGTATATGAGGCTTTTGAAAACACCATGGCTTGGGTCAGCCGCACCTTAGTCTTCAAAGTGACGTCTTTGCTCTTTAACACTTCAAAGAGGTCTTTTGCAGCATATTTGTCCAGTGCATCACATCATCTGATTTCTTGACAGCTGCTTCCATAGATGTTGATTATGGATCCAAGTAAAACTAAATTCTTGACAACTTCAATCTTTTATCCATTATCATAATGTTGCTTGTTGGTCTATTTGTGAGGATTTTTGTTTTCTTTATGTTGAGGTGTAATCCACTGATCTTCATCAGTAAGTGCTTCAAGTCTTTTGCACTTTAAGAAAGCAAGGTTGTGTCATCTCCACGTTACAGATTGTTACTGAGTCTTTCTCTAATCCTGATTCCACATTCTTCATGTAGTCTAGCTTCTCATGTATTTGAATACAGATTGAATAAGTATGGTGAAAGGATAACAACTTTGATGGACACCTTTCCTGATTTTAAACCACACAGTATCCTTTTGTTTGATTGATGGGTCATCTGAATGACTGCCTCTTGGTGGGTCTATGTACAGGTTCTTATGAGCACAAGTAAATGTTCTGTAATTCCCATTCTTTTTTTTTTTTTTT
>NW_006921721.1:5996574-6006802 GCF_000298275.1 Orycteropus afer afer
TCTGTGTCTGTGTTAATTGGTTTCCCTTTTCTTTGTTGAAGAGGGTCTGTGCAATCCTTCTGCCTAGTCCGCCATCTTGCCCCGCCTCCTGTAATTCCCATTCTTCATGATGTTATCCATAATTTGTTATGATCCACACAGTTGAATGCCTCTGCATAATCAATAAAACACAAATAAGCATCCTTCTAGTACTCTTTACTTACAGTCAGCATCCATCTGACATCAGCAGTGATATCCTTTGTTTCAAGCCCTCTTCTGAATCTGGCTTGAATTTCTGGCAGTTCCCTGTCATTATACTGCTGCGACCATTTTTGAATTATCTTCAGCAAAATTTTACTTGTGTATGATCTTAATGATATTGCTTGATGTTTTCTACATTCTGTTGGATCACTTTTCTTTGGAATGGGCACAAATACGGATTTATTCCAGTCAGTTGGCCAGGTAGCCATCTTCCAAATTTCTTGGCATAAACAAGTGATTGCCTCCAGCTCTATATCCATTTGTTGAAATATCTCATTGGGTTTTCTGTCAATTCCTGGAGCCTTATGTCTTAGTTCTTTAGTGCTGCTGTAACAGAAATACCACAAGTACATGGCTTTAACAAACAGAAATTTATTCTTTTACAGTTTAGGAGGCTTGAAGTCTGAATTCAGAATGCTGGCTCTGAAGAAAGACTAGGCTGGAAGTCTCAATTCAGAGTGCCAGCTCTAGGAGAATAGTTTTTCTCTCTGGATTCTAGACCCTTTGACTTTGGGCTTTAGCTCTGCCTTCCAGGCCCACTGAAGCAAGCTGGAGGCTTTTCCTGACTCACGCAGCTGCTGGCTGCCGAGGCTGACAAATCCATGATTAGCGGGGCAAAATGCTAGATTGCTGGCTCATAGGCTGCAAAGGCAACAATCCCAAGATTGGCAGGTAACATAGCAGGTCACTGGTTCAAATCCAGGAACAGGAGATGATGACAGGCTATATGCAGGATCCCAAAAATGAACAAAAAGCTAGAGAACTTTCCCATGGCTTTTCCATATACAGAGTTAGCAGGCCACACCCCAGAAGGAATAGCCCTTCAACTAATTAGCTGCTCACAGCAGATTCCACCATGAAGTGATTATACCATATCCAGTCTCATCATGGGGAATAACTACTCCAGCTGTCAGCCCACTCAAAATCACTGACCAGACATATTGACATACAACCTTAACTGCCACACATTGTTTTTCACCAATTCCTTTAGTGCACCTTGGATTTTTTCCTTCTTATCAGTTCTTGATTGTATGCTACCTCCTGAAATGGTTGAATGTTGACCAATTCTTTTTGGTACAGTGACTCTATATTCCTTCCAACTTCTTTTGATGGTTCCTGCATCACTCAGTGTTTTGCCCATAGAATCCTTCAGTACTTGAGGCTTGAATTTTTTCTTCATTTCTTTCAACTTGAATAATGCCAAGTGTGATCTTTCCTTTTGGTTTTCTAACTCCAGGTCTTTGCACATTTCAGTATAATACTTTGTTTTGTCTTCTCAAGCTGCCCTTTGAACTCTTTTGTTTGGATCTTTTATTTCATCATTTCTTCCATTTGCTTTAACTACTCTGTTCAAGAGGAAGTTTCAGATTCTTTTCTGACATCCATTTTTGTTTTCTTTTCCTTTCCTCTGTTTTTAATGACCTTTTGCTTTCTTCATGTATGATGTCCTTGATGTTATCTTACAGCTTGTCTGGTCTTCAACCACCAGTGTTCAATGCATCAAATCTTTTCTTCAGATGGTCTCTAAATTGAGGTGGTGTATATTCAAGGTTGTATTTTAGCTCTCATGGACATGTTTTTAATTTTCTTCACCTTCAGCTTAAATTCGCATGTGAGCAATTGATGGTATGTTCCACAATTGGTCCCTGATGATACAGAGCTTCACCATTATCTCTTTCCACAGTTATAGTTGATCTGATTCCTATGTTTTCCGTCTGGTGAGATCCAGGTGTATAGTCCCTCTTTATGTTGTTTTTAACTGCATTTGCAATGAATAAGTTATTGGTCGTGCAGAAGTCTATCATGCGATCTCTGCAGTAATTTCTGTCGCTAAGGCTGTGTTTTCCAACTACCAATGCTTTTGCTTTGTTTACATCTTTTGCATTCCAATCATTAGTAATTATCAATATATCTTGATGGCCTGTTTGATCAATTTCAGACTGCAGAAGATGGTAAAAATCTTCTGTTATTTCATCTTTGGCTTTAGGGGTTGGTGCATAAATTTGAATTATAGTTTTATTAATTTACCTTCCTTGTAGGCCTATGGATATTATCCTGTCACTGACAGTATTATACTTCAGGATAGATTTTGAAATGTTGTTTTTGATGATGATTGTGACACCATTCTTCTTTAATTTGTCATTCCCAGCATAGGAGACCATATGATTGTCTGATTCAAAATGGCTAAAACCAGTCCATTTCAGCTCACTAATGCCTAGGATATTGATCTTCATGCATTCTATTTCATTTTTTACAACTTCCAATTTTCCTAGATTGATTCTCTGCACATTCCATGTTCTGATTGTTAATGCATGTTTGCAGCTGTTTCTTCTCATTTTGAATCATGACGCATTAGCAAATGAAGGTCCAGAAAGCTTTACTCCATCCAGGTCATTAAGTTCGCCTCAAAGGCAGCTCTTCTCCAGTTCTATTTTGAGTGCCTTCCAACCTGATGGACTTATCTTCCTGTGCTGTATCAGACAGTGTTTCCCTGCTACTCATAAGGTTTTCAGCAACCTGTATTTTCAGTGGCTACATCTCCGCTGAAATCAGTCCACCATGGGTGACACTGCTAGTAGTTGAAATACCAATGGCATAGCTTCCAGCATCACAACAACACGCAAGCCAACACAGTACAACAAACTGACAGACAAAAAAAAGATAAAATTTAGTCAATATGTATATAGTAAAAAAGAACTCTTTGCTTCCCTACCTTCCACTTCCTTACTCTTTTTCTGAGATAATCATTAAGAGATCATATTCTTTTTAGGTCTTTCCCTATTATTTATATATAGATGTTACATATACATATATGTGTGTGCGTGTGTTTATATTTCTATCTCTTATTTTCAAAAATAACACACCCATACATACAACACATGGAAATGATGAAATTAAGTTAAAAAAGTTCTGGCATAGCACAGCCATGCATATACCACACGTGTCTTACAACATTTCCATAAGTGAATTTTGGTTTATTTACCAGTCCTGACATGTTACAGGTAAGTTATATTGCTCTGTTCATTTTCTTTAATCTCTTGCTTATGTGTTTAAAAATAGTCCCAGAATCTTACTTTTGTAGTAGTAACATCATGCATTCATAGTCTTTGATTTCACCGTGGCACCCCACTGCTCCATTCACAAGAATGACAATGATATTCTCTCAAGAAGTTAGAAAAGTTAAATTTTGTATATTACTTTTGATCTACCAGTGTCTCAGTTTTCTAGTGCTGCTGTAACAGAAATACCACAGTGGATCTCTTTAATAAACAGAAATTCATTCTCTCACAGTTTAGGAAACTTGAAGTCTGAATTTGAGTGCCAGCTGTAGAGGAAGGCTTCTCTCTCTGTGTCACTTAGTCCTAGGAGGATCCCTGCATAGGGGCCCTGTGTCCAAAGGATGCACTCTGTTCTTGGCTCCTTTGGTAGTAAATCCCCCCTCTTTCTGCTCCGTTCCCTTTCCTATTATCTCTTGTAAGATAAAAGGTGCTACAGGCCACACCTCAGGGACTCCTCTTACACTGGATCATGGGAGCTCTGGTAGCATAGGGGCTAAGGCACTTGACTGCTCACCAGATGGCTGGTAGTAAGTCCCCCCTCTTTCTGCTCCGTTCCCTTTCCTATTATCTCTTGTAAGATAAAAGGTGCTACAGGCCACACCTCAGGGAAACTCCTCTTACACTGGATCATGGCAGTGATAGGTACTAAGGGTGTTGCATCCCACCCTTCATCCTTACACCTGCCTGGCTTACCGCATCAGATTAACATCATGAGGTGTCATTACATAACTGCTAAACCAATGAGAATCATGGCCCAGCCAGGTTGATACAAATTTTGGGAGGACACAATTCAACCCATGACAACCAGTAAATATTTTTGGCCTATATTTCAAGTAATATAAAAGCAATACCTATTTTAAGTGACATTTCATGTGATCAGAAATAGAAATTGAAGTCAGCAACATGTAAAAAAAATTAGCATAGTGTGCTTAGGATAAAAAACACACAAGGAGAGTTGTGCAGTTGGGAAGAACATATAATGAGTGTGTTATTAGCATGAAGTTACAGTATGTGTGTGTATATGTGTATATATGACACACATGTTGCTTGGGGGTATATATATGATTATGTATGATATGCTTCAAATTGCTTTTTTTTCTCATTAACTCTGTCTTAGAGTTCCATAATATCCCATTTAACTCTTAATCATCATTCTTTTTAACCTCTGCATGGATTCTCTATTATGGATGTATCAGAATTCATTTACGCATTACCCTATTGTTACACACTATTTTGTTTACAGTTTGTCCCTAACTCCATCAAGGCTATATATATAGCTTATACTTATGAAGTGTGTAGCATTGCTTCTTTTTAACTTGTGATAAACTTAATTCTAAAATGTTTATTCATATGATTAACTTAGTATTGTGTAAGTCACAAGAACATGTGGACAACATTAAGTAACATATTATTAATATTTTGTGATGATCTTGTCTTTCTAGATAAAGTTTGATGCTGGAACCCTCCTTCTCAGTACACACCGGCTGATTTGGAGAGATCAGAAAAATCATGTAAGCCAGTTTTTTGTATCTGTTCTAGATTTTAAATCACTAAAGTTTTTCTTTCTGGCAAAACTGTAAATAAATGCAATAAATTTTCATTTTCATAATGATAAAAGAGAATATTCCATATGACCTCTCTGGATAGAGTACAGGTAGAGGAGTTAGGGTGTTGTCATGAACTGTCCTGATGGAGGGGATAGGGTGTTGTCATGACCTATCTGGATGGAGTGCTGATGGAGGAGTTAGGGTGTTGTTCCTCATTTGGCTCCAGATGAGTCGATAGTTACTAGGTGGGGATAGCTTGATGACTCCTCTTTTTTGTAATCATCAGTCAAATCCTACTCCATACCTGAATGCTTGTCATGTAACGGGAATGTTTCTCCCATTATTTGTGATGAGTCCTTAAAAAAGGCTCATATGTCCTCAAATGACTCATTCTTCCAGGTTGTTGGTGAGAATCAGGTGGATACTCCGCCATGAAATGCATGCTTTTACCTGGATATTAAGAAGAGCTGCCTCTAGGTCACTCAGCAAGAAGAAAACTCCACCTGGTTTTTAGTTTCTAGGCAGGGAGAGTGGATTATATCTATATAGGGCTGATATCTTCATTACAAAGACCTTTAATTTGAAAGTATGATATATACATCAATTTTAGTGTTGCTAGTCTGGTAGCATAGTGGCTAAGACACTTGCCTGCTAACCAGATGGCTGGTGGTTCAAACCCACCAGCCACTCCTTGGAAGGAAGGTTGGGCAATCCTACTTCCGTAGTGATACTGCCTCGGAAACCCAAGGAGAGGTCACTCTGAGTTGGGGCCAACTCCACGGCACATAACAACAACAACAACAACAGAAAGATAAGCAAAGCTCTGGTAGCATAGTGCCTAAGACACTTGACTGCTAACCAGAAGGCTGGTGGTTCAAACCCACCAGCCACTCCTTGGAAGGAAGGTTGGGCAATCTACTTCCGTAGTGATACTGCCTCGGAAACCCAAGGAGAGGTCACTCTGAGTTGGGTCCAACTCGACGGCACATAATAACAACAACAACAACAGTAAGATAGGCTATCTCATCTATGGTTTTTTTTTTTTTTTTCTTCCTAATTACAACCCTGCCCCATGCAATTTTAATGCCACAGATGAACTGTATACTCTATTGTTGCCCTTTGAAGGGTCTCTAATCATTGCACTATCCAAGACAGTTTTTGTTCCTTTTATCCCCTTGGGGACAATATTTCTCCTACCAAGAATGCATGCATGCCCTGGATGTTAATGCTATTTAATTCTTTAAAAAGAATTAACATTCAGTAAAGAAATCTTTTTATGGGGAAGGTTGTGGTTCTAAACCCATATATTTATAAATTAATCTTACTACAAATTTTTAAATTACCACATAAAGAGGCCAGTTTGGACAAGTCCTTAGTTAGACCTGTTACATGTCAACTATATATATGTGTGCGTGTGTGTGTGTGTGTGTATTTAATTTTTACTGTGATTTGGGTGAAATTTTACAGAGCAAATTCATCTTCCATACAGCAGTTCATATACACTGTGTCTCATGACATTGACATCAATTTCCTATAGCAGCTCTCTTCTCACATCCTCCCCATAGTTACCTCTTCCCTGTGTCATTCCTTCCCATGCACTCCTGACCCCCAAGCTGTCTCCCTGTGCATACACAGCCTTTCTATTCTCCCATGATTGATCTCTCAAAGGAGTGTATCTGCCTATGTAAATGTTCACCTCATATGCCTGTCTTTTGTTTGACTGGAAGCTACAGAAGTAGGCTAAATTCCAGACCTGAAGGTCCAGACCTGAAGGGCAGCTAGGGGCCATAATCTCAAGGATTCCATGAGGCTCTACTAGACCAGTCAATCTAGTGTCCCCACCCCCCCCGCCTTTTTTTTTTTTAAATAATTTTTGAGTTTTGTTCCACGTTGTTCCTGCTCTATCCAAGATCTCCTATGTAGATCCCCATCTGAGTGGTTGATAGTGGTAGCTGGGCACCATGTAGCTTTCTGGTCTCATAGTTGTATAGGCTGAGGATTGTATGGTGTACTAGTCGCTTGGATTAATTGTTTC
Organism: Orycteropus afer afer; assembly: GCF_000298275.1. Lineage (NCBI taxonomy): Eukaryota > Metazoa > Chordata > Mammalia > Tubulidentata > Orycteropodidae > Orycteropus > Orycteropus afer. The sequence goes on from NW_006921721.1 coordinate 6,003,456, forward strand.
CATTCGTCTTTGGTTTTCTTCATTTTTCTTTGCTCTGGATGAGGAGAGACCCATCGTTGCATCTAGATGGCAGCTTGCAAGCTTTTAAGATCTCAATCGCTACTCACCAAAGTAGGATGTGGAACAATGTTTTTGTGTAGTATGTTATACCAATTGAGCTTGACATTCCCTGTGACCATGGTCCCGAGCCCACAGATCCATCTGCTCATTCCCTCTGGGGAGCTGACTGTGGCCAAGAAGTGACTACAACCTTGTCTCTTGTCAGCTCTACTATATACCTGAATATTGTTATAGAACATACCTATACACTTGTAGAAACATTGTCTGCCAACCCTATACATGGTCATGGGCACACTGCCCCCTGCATAGACATACCTGATCGTTCAGTCTGTCCACCCCTCTATCCACCCTTATATCAATGTTTGCCATCACTGACAATGCAGTACTCTGTGTGCAAAAGGTTTCTTTGTTGTCTGACCTCCCATGCACCTTTCTATGTCTTCCTCTTCCTCAGTGACATCGTGTTGATCAATCACATTTAGTACATTGCCTTTCCTTCACCCAAATCAATACTTGTCTCTACCTATCTAACATATGTCCTCAAATGTCTTGTTCTTCCAGGTTCATTTTCCCCTCCCACCCCTGGTAACCAGCAAAGAAAATTTCCTGCCATAAATAATCCTTTCCTTGACTTTTTACAATAATGGACTGTTCTGGTTACCTAGTGTCGCTCTGACAGGAATATACCACAAATGGATGGCCTTAACAAACAGGAGTTTATTCTTACAATTTGGAGGCTGTAAGTCCAAGTTCAAAGTGCCAAGCTCTAGGGGCTGGGTGAAAGCCCCTCAACCTTGGGGTCTAGCTCTGCCTCCAGGTCCCAGCCCACTGAAGCTAGAGGTGTTTCTTTATTCAGACAGCTGCTGGCTGCTGAGGCTGAGAAGCCCAAGGTTGATAAATAAAATGGCACAGTCCCGATGTTACCAACCACATGGCAGGCCATTAACTTAAGTCCATTTTAAGTCCTAAGGTCGGCAGAGCATAGCAGGCTGCTGAGCAATGACATGGCTACATGTAGGGTCCAAGTGTGCCGTAGGCCAGAGACCGTTCCCAAGGCTTCTCCTTAAATACAGGAAGCAGACCACATTACCAAAGGCAGCTACTCAGCTACTTGTGGTAGATCCCACCATGGAGCTGATTGCCAGTCTCATCCTGGGGAATAACTACCACCAGCTGCCCACCCACTCAACCAGGCCCAGCCAAGTTGACACACAAACAAAACTACCACATGGACTAATACGATAATTTGTCCTTCTGTGATTGACTTATTTCATGCAGCATAATGTTCTCAAAGTTCATCAGTGTTATGTGGTGTTTTGCAGATTCTATGTTAGTTACTCTTTCGGGTTGCATAGAATTGCATTGTGTGTATGTACCATAGTTTGGTTATCCATTCTTCTGCTGTTGGGCACCTAGGTTGTTGTTACCATCGTTTTGCTATTATAAATAGTGCTGCCATGAACATGGATGTCCATAAGCCTGTTCTGGTCCTGGATCTCATTTCTTTAGGAAACATACCTAGTAATGGAATGACTGGGTCAAATGGTATTTCTAATTCCAACTTTTGAAGGAATTGCCGTACTGCTTTCCACATTAGTTGTACCATTTGAGTCCCACCAGCAGTGTATGAGAGTCCTAATCTCTCCATATCCTTGCCAGCATTTGTTATTTTCTGTCTTGTTGAACTTTGCTTCTAGTGCTGGGACAGGATGGTATCTCATTGTTGTTTTGATTTGCATCTCTCTAGTGGCTAATGATTGTGAGTATTTCTTCATATGTTTGTTGGCCACCTGAATATCCTCTTTGGTGAAGTGTCTGTTCATGTCTTCTGCCCATTTTCAATTGTATTGTTTGTCTTTTTGTTATTGAGTTGGAGTTTTCTATAAATTCTAGGGATAAGTCCCTTGTCAGATATGTTGTTGCCAAATATTTTTTCCCAGTCTGTAGGTTCTCTTTTGACTTTTTTGGAGAAGTCTTTTGAAGCATATGAAAATTTAATTTTTAGAAGGTCCCATTCATTCATCCAGTTTCTCTTCTGCTGCTTCTGCATTTTAGGTTATGTTTGATAGTCTATTTATGCTATATATTAGGGCTACTAGGCACTTGACTACTAACCAGAAGACTGGCGGTTCAAACCCACCAGCTACTCCTCGGAAGGAAGATGGAGCAATCTACTTCTGTAGTGATACCTCCTCAGAAACCCAAGGAGGGGTCGCTATGAGTTGGGTCTGACTCGACGGCACATAACACCACCACCACCACCAACAACAACAAATTTGCCCCTATTTTTTCCTTGAGGAACTTTATAGTTTGAGATTTCACAAGTAAGTCTTTAATCCATCTGGAGTTAGTTTTTGTGTGTGGTGTGAGATACAGACCTTATTTCATTTTTCTACAAATGGATATCCGGTTTTGCCAGCACCATTTGTTAAAGAGACCATCTCTTCCCCATTTAAGGATTTTAGCCCTTTGTCAAAGATCAGCTGACCATAGGTTGATGGATCTATTTCTGGGTTCTCAATTCTGTTCCTCTAGTCTATGTGTCTGTCATTGTACCAATACCAGGCTGTTTTGACTACTGCGACTGTATGGTAGGTTTTGAGATCCAGGAGTATGAGACTTCCTCCTTTGTTTTTCCTCTTCGATTGTGTTTTGCTTATTCAAGGTGTTTTTCCTTTCTGTATAAAGTTAGTGACTGTTTTTTTTCCATATCCTTAAAGAATGTTGATGGGATCTGAATTGGGATTGCATTGAATGTATAGGTTGCTTTGGATAGTATTGACATTTTCATAATGTCCAATCTTCCTATCCATGAGCATGGTATGTTCTTTCATTTATGTAGATCTCTTATGGTTTCTTGGAGTAATAATTTGCAGTTTTCTTTGTACAGGTCTTTTGTGTCCCTGGTAAGATTTATTCCCGAGTATTTAATTTTTTTGGTAGCTCTGGTAACGCAGTGCCTAAGGCATTTGACTGCTAACCAGAATGCTGGTGGTTCAAACCCAACAGCCACTCCTTGGAAGGAAGGTTGGGCAATCTACTTCTAGTGGTACTGCTTTGGAAACCCAAGGAGGGTTGCTATGAGTCGGATCTGCCTCAACGGCAGTGAGTTTGTTTGGTTTTATTGTAAATGGTATTGATTTCCTTATATTATTTTATTTTATTTTTATTGTGACTTGGGTGAAGATTTATAGAGCAAATTCACTTTCCATACAGTAGTTCACATATACTTTGTCTCATGTCATTGACCACAGTTTACCACAATGCAACAGCTCCCCTCCCACTTC
>NW_006921721.1:6018964-6019913 GCF_000298275.1 Orycteropus afer afer
GTTTCGTTCTGCTGTGCATGGGGTCGCTATGAGTCGGAAACGACTGGACAGCACTTAACAACAACAACAACTCATGGATCTTAGGCTTTCTTTATTTTGTTTTGATCTCCTTTTCTGATTGATTCCTTCCAAAGACTTATTCAGGTATTTATCTTCAATCTTATTAATTCTGTCTTCATTGATTTGATTCTACCCCTTTGTGATTCTACTCCTTTGTCCTTTCAATGTGTTATATATTTTTGAGAATTTATTATTAATCTTCTGGATTTCTATGTGTAGATTTTGTGTCATTTCTAATTTTTCATTTATTTTGTCATTTTGTTCTTGTGTCTTCTGAAATTGTTCTAGGGTTTTGTGTGTGTTTTCCTTAATTTTGTCAGTGTTTTCCTTAATGTATCTCTCAATCCGTTGAGCTACCTAAATAAAATTCTTTTGAATTCCTTATCAGGGAGTTCCCATGCTGCTTTTTTCCTCAGAGATGTGTTCTGGGTCTGTATCCTGCTCCCTTGTTTCCACTGATTTATCATGTTTCTTTGTGTGGATTGTGTTAGTTTGTTGTCTCTCAGACATTGTGACTTTGTTATATTTAGTTGGTGATTGTATGTTGGAGTGATTCACCCAAGATTTTCGTTTTCTTTGGATGTATCTGAGTAAGCAAGGTACAGTGCTTCTCTATTTGGTATTTGGCAGCAGTTATGTACTTAGCACTTGTTTCCTGATAGAGAGTGAGAATGGCTGCACAGATCTCTGTTAACTGTTTGTGAAGAGCAGTTAAGGGTTGCTGTTGTTGTTATGTGCCGTCAAGTTGGCCCCGAATCATAGCGACCCCTCCTTGGGTTTCCGAGGCAGTATACTATGGAAGTAGATTGCCCCATCTTCCTTCTGAGGAGTGGCTGGTGGGTTTGAACCGCCAGCCTTCTGGTTAACAGTCAGGTGCCTTAGGCACTAC
>NW_006921721.1:6020789-6022458 GCF_000298275.1 Orycteropus afer afer
AGGGTCCAGTATGCCCTTGCTGTCCCTGGGAAGTGGAGACCATTCTTAGGTCCCTGGAATCTGAGGGAATGCTGTCACTTTAAATATCCAAAATGGTTGAACTACTTGTAAACGTTCAAAATGGCTCCACCGTCTGGACAGAGATAATCATTTTGTCTCCTTCCTTACTGTTTCCCCTTTTATTCAACAGCCACCAGTGCATTCTTCCATGCAGCCCCTGGCTAGCAGGACCCATTTTTAGATTAATTCTTAGGTCCTAACACCACTTGGCAATATCCAAACTGTGCCGTGAGGATCGCTGACAGACTGCCTCTCTGTATGTCTCCTTTTTTGGTGTTTTCATGAAGGTTCTTCTATTAGTTGGAGTTTAGTCTGCTTCTGTATCCTTCCTTTCACAGCCCAGGGCTCTAAGATTACTTTCTTTATCTATGTTAATTGGTTCCTCTTTTTCTTGTTGAAGAGGGTCTGTGTAGTTTATCTGCCTATTCCACCATCTTACCTGGTTCTCTAATATATAATAATTTTTTAAATTAGATATACTAAGAAATGGAAGGTATGTCAGTGATATTTTTGTTAAAAATTGCATGTGTTTAGAGGTGAAATACAGAAAATTATAAAGAAGAAAAATCATCCATATAACACATTCCTTAAAATTGTTTTGTTTCAATTTTTGCTTTCCATGTAAGTAACTATCACATGTAAAATGTTTTCATATAAATATTATTCATACCCCTTATGACGGATATTATCAGAAAAATGAAAAATATAAAATATTGGTGAGGATGGGGAGAAGCTGGAATTGTCGTGCTTTCTTGGTGGGAATGTAAAATGGTGTAGCTGCGGTGGTCAATAGTGTGGTGGTTTCTTGAAAAGCTAAACATAGAATTGCCATTATTGTTTTTGTTATGTGCTGTCACATTGTCTCTGACCCATAGGGACTCCTCCTTGGGTTTTTGAGGTGGTATCTCTACAGAAGTAGATTGCCCAACCTTCCTTCTGAGGAGTGGCTGGTGAGTTTGAACTGCCAACCTTCTGGTTAGCAGTCAGGTGCCTTAGGCAATATGCCACTGGAGCGCCCAGAATTGCCATATGACTCAGCGATTCCGCACCTAGGTATTTCCCCTTAAGAACTGAAAGCGGGGACTCAAACCAGTACTTGTACACCAGTGTTCATTGCAGCACTATTCACAATAGCCACAATGTGGAAATAGTGCAATTGTGTACTAAGATAAGAAAATGTGGTATATATGTGCAATGGAACTTGGCCGTAAATAGAAATGAAGTTCTGACACATGCTACATCATGGATGAACCTTGAAAATACTATGCTTGGTGAATTAAGTGAGACATAGAAGGACAAATACTGAATGAAATTTCTAGAATAGGTAAATGCAGTCAAAAGTGATTACCAGGGCCTGGAGAGAAGACAAAATGGGAGTCATTCTGAGGGGTTACTAAGTTCTGTTTGGGAAGCTGAAAAACTTACAGAAATGAATAGTGGTGATGGTTGTACAACATGGTGAATGTAATTAATGCCAATGAATTGTATGGTGTAAAATGGTTAAAATGACAATTTTTTGTTATATATATTTCTCCACAATTAAAATTTTAAAAGAACTTACTATGAAAACAAAGGTAATTACAGCTGTGTTCTTCCACACAGCAAAATC
>NW_006921721.1:6022558-6035363 GCF_000298275.1 Orycteropus afer afer
TATATATATATATTTTTTTTTTTTGAGGTCAAACCATTTTATTGAGGACCGTCTGGGGGTCTGAGGCGGTGTGGACAATGAGGTCTGATAATTGGTGGTCTGGCCGAGATCTCTTAGAACTTGCAGCCACCAAAAGCTAAAATAGTATTTTTTACAGTTATTTTCATTATTAATTCCCTTATAGGTATATGACACTCTATTAAATGCTACAAAAGAAGGATTTCTGATAAGTCTAATGAATCTTGTTTTCTACTGATTTCTTCCTAGGAATGCTGCATGGCTATTCCTCTTTCTCAAATTGTGTTCATTGAGGAACAGGCGGCTGGAATTGGGAAAAGGTAAGGTCAATATTTTACAGTCTGTATTTATGAGAAGATGTTTCCAATCAAGCCATTATTCTTAACTTGATTTATTGCTGTGCCATAACTGTCTATTTGGTAATGCTACATAATTATGTTTTGCGGCTTTATAAATGATAGTCATTGGTCAGGAGACCCCTTAAAAAGGTGTTTTCCTACTTTAGTCTCATGATATATAAAGTCCTTTGTAAAGCATAAAGAAAGTAGTAAGAGTTGCCTTGATATCCTTTGGTCATAATAAATAAAGGTGGGCCAGCTATCATTGTACATATTTCCACAGTCACCTACTTTCATATGTTTGTGTACCAGCTGTTCAGTACTTAAAATAAAAAATGACCCATCTGAGAAAAATAACTGACTTTGCTTTTATTTCTAGATGATCATTAAGTTTATTAACTAACACTGGCTTTTTCAGGTATCAGTGTTAGAGGATCTTATCAGTTAATGTCCTAACTGAGACATTTATAAGAATAATAGGAAGTATTGTTAGTGATTAGACTGCAGAAACGAGCACAAAATTGGACTGATCCAGGCACATCAGAAGATGTGATCAGTCTGGTTTAAAGCCATAGTTTCAAGTGGTATATTGAAGTATACCAATATTTTTGGCTCTATATTTTAAGTACATGTAATTAGAAACAAATATTACTAGTACAGACTTCCAACCCACTCCTACCCCATATAGGTCCTTCTTTAGGTTTATCACAATTAGATAGTTTAATGAAGTTAAACAAATGTTGAATTTTGCTGGAAATGCAAAGTGTATCTTAATTATATTGTCATAGCTACCATAAGAGATTACTTGTTGTTGTTGTTTTATTTTATTTGACATAAAATAAACATTATGAAAAGATGAATAAGCTATAGATTTATAAATTGTTCTTTTAATTTATATTTCTCCATTGCTTGCTTTTCTCCAACTTATCAAAATAAAGAAAGTAAAACTTAAAGGGTGTTCTGGATCATTTGAATTTCCCTCTGTTGTATTCCAAGGAATTTGAACTCTATAACAAAAATATTTAAAACATTTACCTTCATATCAATGTCTCTGTGTCAATCCAGACAAAATAAATATTTGGATTGACACAGTGGCTGTAACAATGGGCTCAAACATAGTAACAATTGTAAGGATGGCACAAGACTGGGCAGTGTTTCGTTCTGTTGTGCACGTAGTCACTGTAAGTCGAAATTGACTAGGCAGTACCTAAGAACAACAACATCATTAATGTCTTGTTTTGTAAACATCCTCAGTGAGGAAGAACTCAATAATATGCCAGGTTAACTTTTCTCAGACATTCTCTTTAATCCATGGCCATTCTCTCCCCTCCAAAATACAAAACAATTACCCTGTCTTTATTAATTCTATGCAGTAAGGATAAGCATGAATCTAGTCCCCAAAATGTGCAGAGTCACACAGTTCTCACTTTCTAGCTGCTCCATCCTTACCAGCAGCAACCTCCTTGGCACTTTCTCTCTCTCTGACCTTACTCAGAGCTAAGTCAGAGCTCACAAGTTAAAAGGACACCATCCTTCAGACTGCCAAATAGGCAAACACCTGTTGCAAGTTTAGGGAGTCCACACAACACCTCATCTTTCTGATCTGCTGCTACCAACTCGGGCCTGGTTTCCTGTTACCCTTTCAGATGTCAGACGTAAGCTCAGGAGCCCATACAACACTTTTTGATCAGCTGGCTTTGGGTTCAGTAATTACTGCTATGACTCACAGAGTTCATAGTGTGTATACCGTACTTGTGACTACAGATTTATTATAGCCAAAAAGGATGCAAATGAAGAGACACATAGGGAGAGGTCTGGAGGGTTCCTAGTGTAGAGCTTTGTTGTCCAAGGGATGTACTATGCTCCCAAGAGATGTTCTCATCAATCAGGAAGCTCTCTCAAACACCATGTTGAAGGCTTTTATCAGCCAGTCTTGCGTAATAGGCTGAATCATGCCTCCTGAGAGTCTTTTCTTGTCTGGCCAGCTTCCACTCACCAGCACCAATTCTCAGATGTGGCCTAGAAGTCCCAGACCAAGGTACCCCAATTATTTTAAGGGTTATATCTCTAGAGCCAAGGATAGAAGCTACCTTACTTAGAGTAAATCTAGGTGTTTTGCTCCACAGATTCTAAGATGTATATATATATTTATCCTTTCAAAAATCTCTAAATTGAAGATGCTTCTTTCATTTAGTGGATTATTAATTTGATGAAATATGGTAATTGAGTGACCCAGTAAATAAATACATGAAAAAAATGGCATGGATCTTTCATGCTTACTTCATTTTGTATCATCTTATAGTTTTTCATTAGATTTCCTTTGGCAGAATCTGACAGTAGGGCTCAGGTTTTTTAGTTTTATAAATTGTTGATGCTTTTGTTCAGTCACCTTAGCCTGATTGTCATAGCTTTTTGCTTTAGTTAATGATTTATTTCAAGCAGTCTTATGATTCTACTTGCACAGTTTGTTTGCTCGCTTCACTTAATCATGTTCACCATAAAGGAATAGATGAAGAGGTCTTCCACAGCTGGCCCCAGCTCACTAACCACAGCGTTCATTATGTTGAGAATGTCCAAAACATGGTATTTCCATTTTACAGTGATATTTAGGCAAGCACATGGGCCTAAATGAAGAAAATTAAAATTGAGTAATAAATGTATCTGTAATGTGAGAATAAAGAAAAAGCTCTAAACTAGGTATCCAAAGTATTTTGACTTTATGAGTTTCTTTTTTTCTGCTTTATCTTTTAGAAGATTTTTTAATTGTATGTTGTTGTTGATATGTGCTGTCAAGTCGGACCCGACTCATAGCGACCCCTCCTTGGGTTTCCGAGGCAGTATCACTACAGAAGTAGATTGCCCCATCTTCCTTCTGATGAGTACTGGTGGCTTTGAACCGCCAGCCTTCTGGTTAGCAGTCAAGTGCTTTAGGCACTATGCTACCAGAGCTCCTATTAGAATATTATCTAGGTGATAATATAGAATAACATTTAAAGAGATGCATTTTAGGCAATACATGATCTAAATTTTTATGAAGTAAAACAAGCAATAGTTTATAAATATTTCTAGGTAATGAAAGTATTCTAATTGTCAAAGTTAATTATTAATCAAAGGGAAAGTATATAAAAATTTTAGGTTGGAAATAAGGCATTTGTGACCCTTGAAAAAATAGAGCAAATTTAAGCTTTGTCCTTTTCACTATACAGGTAGATCATTATTATCACATTGGCTTGTGTGCGTAATCTGCTCTAAATCTACACAAACTTCAGGTCAAATGGAAACTTTTATTACTTGGAAATAAAAAAAAAAAAAATTGGTGGAATTTCAAAAGCCAAAACTTTTAGTACCAAGAAACAGAAAAGGTGAAAAAGCTGCCTTGTTTTTAAATAGTTAATAATATGACAGTAAACTTTGATTTACTTTAGAAGATCTGCAATTCTTGCCTCAGACAATTTAACATGGTGTCATGACCATTCTCATTTCTACAGAGAAAATATACACAAGATCCAGGTAATGGTACATTGAAAGGCCTATATTGTTACCTGTGGCTGCTTCTATTCTGCATCTGTTATTATAGAGGTCAAGTATCAACAGAATGGAAATCATGGGAAGGAAGAATTAAAAGAGTAATGAGTCTTCAGCCTATACAACTATGAAACCACAAGAACTAGATGTTGCCAGTCTACCACTGGTTAAACACTTGGAGGGGAATCTATGTAGGAGATCCTGGATAGAGTGGGAGAACAATGTGAAACAAAACTCAGAATCATTTGAAAAATAAATAAATAAATAGGGACCAGGTTTGCTGGTGTGATAGAGCCTGATGGAACCACTCAGACTATGGATCTTAGCTGCCCTTCAGGTCTGCAATTGAACCCACTCCTGTGGCTTCCAGCCAAACAAAAGACAGATATATGAGGTAAACATTTACACTAGGTAGATACACTCCTTGGAGAGAACAATCATGGGAGAATAGAAGGGCTGGGTATGCACAGGGAGACAGTTAAGGGGGCAGGAGTGCATGGAGGGAAAGACACAGGGAAGAGGTAACTATGGGGAGGAAGTGAGTAAGGAGCTGTTGCATTGTGGGAAATTGTAGTCAATGTCATGAGACAAAGTGTATGTGAACTGCCGTATGGGAAGTGAATTTGCTCTGTAAACTTTCACCCAAATCACAATAAAAAAAAAAAGAGTAATGAGTCTTTTGCTGAGTTGGATATGTCTCAAAAAAGTTCTTATGGGTAAGATCAGAAAAGGACATTGTGCATATGGATACTAATAGGGTATATGCTGTAAGAAGATACCCAAAAAAGTGCATCTGAAAATGATTTATATTTAACCAGCACTTGTTCTATGTAAGGTTACTGTTGGGAATGACACAGGATAGCAAGTATTGGTTGCACTTCTTTACAAGCAATATGGAATAAGATATATGAACCATAAAGTAAACCTAAATTTAATATCTATAAAATGGAGTTATAAGTAGGGAGTGATAATTCTCCCATTTGCCTCTTCAGTATTTCTCTTTATAGAATCTTTTTCAGCAGTATATCAATACACGCCCTGCCATTTCTCACATCTTAAAAAAGCAAACCTCTCACAAATACAAAAACCAAAGAAGTGAAGATGAAGTATAATCCCAAGTTTGAATATCAGTATTAATTGATGTATTTTTCTTTCTTTAGAAAATGAGTAACATTAGATGGGGTAGGCAATGTATAAGATGAACTTTGAGCATCTTGCACTAGGGGCCAATAAAATTATCAGACAATCAGAGTGACAGAAGAACTCGAAAGCCAACATGAAAGGGTTTCTAGTGACTATAGATGGGATAATTTGAGTATTTTAAAGTATTTTAAAGCATTTTAAAATTTAAACACATATACACTCCAAAAATGCACTAAAATATAAATGATGGTAAAAGCCATGAGACCATAATCTTACTAAATTTTTTTAAAAAAATTGATCACATTGGAAGATACTTGAGAACTAACTAGTATGCTGAAAATTAGTGACTAAAGGTAAATAACTGGGCCTTTATCCTGATTTCCCTGGGAATATGAACTTATACCTCAGAATTAGAAAGTTACTGATAAAGACAGTAGTATTGTTTGTTTTAAAAAGATCCACTAACAACTAAAAACAGAACAAGAATTTGTTAGTTCTAATGAAAGAATAGATCCAGATAATGATCATAGGTGTTTCTAAAACCATTAGGTAAAAAACCTATAGGGGATATTGTAAGTGATCAGGCTGACAACACCTGACCCATAGATCAACCTAAATATTACAAAGAGAGACCCTCAGACATTATTTGTTTCCTGTTGTGGTGCAACAGGAATGTACAAAACACCATTAGTATTCTTGCCATAAAAACCACTGCCATCGTAGTTGAACCTGTGGGCTTTTAATTGTATAGATCTGGAAAAAAGAAAGGGAAACAGGTTCATAAAAGCCAAACAAATATAGTGGTATTTTCAATAGCATAGAAGATAATGGTAGTTTGTGCTATTGAGTATCTTTCTAGATCATGCTGTTGATTGAGTGGCATTTTCCAACAAATGACACTGTAGAATGTTAGTTTTGGATGCTGTTTCAATAAAATGTCACCTGGCCAGTTTTACACAGATAAGTTTTCACATTTTGTTTTCCAATGAGTAAGGTAGTGTGCTTTGGCAGACATTACAAGCCCTCTTGGAACCTCTGGGAATGACTGTGTAGATGGAAAACCCTAATCACACGCCACCGAAAATTCAGCAACTTTACTTTGAACTTATTTTCTAAAACCACATTTGTATTTAATCCATTGATCTAGTAAATGGAAACTTTTTGGTTCGTAGTAAGTTTTAAATAGAGATCTTCTTGAAAGGTTCATTAATCCTGAATTAATATAATTTTTTTAAAGGGTGCTTTTCTGATGGTCTTTGTTTCTATATGAATTTTAAAAGTGATCTGAAATATATTAAGATATATGAAAATAGAATTGATGAGTTTTTAAAAGGCAATTAAATACACGTGCTCTTTTTTCAGTGCCAAAATTGTGGTTCATCTTCACCCATCTCCCCCTAACAAAGAGCCTGGTCCATTCCAGAGTAGCAAGAATTCCTACATCAAACTCTCCTTCAAAGAGCATGGGCAGATTGAAGTAGGTTTCTACATGAATAAAGTTGGACTGGAAATGTGTTTTGTGTATGTATTTTGTGTTGCTTGTACAAGTATGTAATTTTTGTGACCACAGGAGGGTGTGGTCACAAGGAAAGAGTAGAGGCTGGAAATACGCTGATTATGAAGTTTTCAGTGGTATAGTTTGGTTAAAGGGACAGAGTATGATGTAGTGAAACATTGTATTACCTCATATCTGAAAACTCACCAGCCTTAAAATCAGGTAATCCATCTGATTAACTCCATACAAATCTAATCACTCAACTACTTATTCCACAGTATAATAGTTTATATGTCTGCTTGGTAAGTCACTCACTATACAAGTGACATTTACAAGTGTGTGTGTTTATCTTCCCATCAATATAATAAAATATTCATGTTTTTTTTTCCTCAGCAGCCTGTCACCAAGTGTTCCTCCTCACACGATAGGCACTAAGCAAATACAAGTGACTGACTGAAGTCATTCTCACTGTAGTTGAAAAATATATTTGATATTTTGTGAGTGTAGGCATGTTTTTGCCCTAATTTAGAGCTTCCATTTTAAACAGACAAATTATTTTCTTCTTCCTTCATGGAAAATGGTTCCGTATTTTTCCTGGCACTTCTCTGAGAGTGTTATTTCACTATAGATTGAAAACAACCCATGTGTGCAGGATTGTTTAAAGTGAGTCTATTTATTTCATCATTGCTTATCTCTTTGTTGAGAGTAGCCTACTTTATATGGAAGGTCAGTTCCTGCTTTTTTTTTTTTTTCCTTTGTGCTTTGTGAGATTGGTCCAAGAAAAGAACTTCCTTTGATTTCCTTTGATGTTTCTGAGAATTCTAGACTTGTTGCTAATGACTGACGGAAATAAACTTCTTTAAACTGAAGAAATATTAAGTAATAATTTGTACAAGATGCCACAACTTGACTCATTTAAAGTGTATGCATGTACATAACAGTTTTACAGGCGTTTATCGGAAGAAATGACACAGAGAAGATGGGAGAACATGCCAGTTTCCCAGTCATTACAAACAAATAGAGGACCCCAGGTATTATTTTTAAACTATTAGTACAGTATTTTCAACTCCATGCTTTCTTGCATCTTCATTAAGGAAGAGCCTCTGATTATAGAACTTGCCAGAAGCAAAATAATAATATTCTGATTACAGGTTTATTTTCTATAACCTAATTTAGTGCTATATGGACAGACAGTAAATACTTAGTAAGCATAAATAATTCGTTACCAGAGTAATTCTCATCGTGGTAGAAGATTCCACTTCCAGCTTTCTGTTCTTCATAATCAAGAGTAGCATCCAAGAGAATAGAAGATATCGCTAGGTAATGATTTCCAGCCTAGTCTAAATTAATTAACAACTATAGACAGGCACTTAAATGTGTGAAATTAGCTTGTGTACTGTCAGGTGCCAAAATTGTAACTAATTTTTTGCACATTTGAGATTCCATTAAAAATCTGATAAACAATAGCTAGCTAAGGAGCAAAAAGAATAGGACATGTAATTTGTATCTAAAATACAGGGTAATATATGCCATTTATTTTATGTTAGTTTTTTCTTTAATGATTTGAAAATCATTCTGTACATTAAGAAATGTTTTGCAAGGAAGTTAGATGTAATTGTATACTTTTCTTTGTTTTTAGTAGGTCCTTTCCCACCATTGAAAACACAGTGTAGTGGGCTACAAAAGATTTTGTTTCCTTCCAAATTTTTTTTTTAAACTTTCTACTTCTGTTTTTCAGCCAGGAAGAGTAAGAGCTGTGGGAATTGTAGGTATTGAAAGGAAACTGGAAGAAAAAAGAAAAGAAACTGACAAAAATATTTCTGAGGTAACTCTTAACACAAGTTCTGGTCAGTCATCTTTCTCAGCCATTTGTATTTATTCTTTTCCATATAGCTGTGACTGATTCCATTCTGTAATTTGGAATATATTTAATTTACCAGAAGCCATGTAGTTTCCAGTTCTATTTTTTCCAGTTTTACCTCAATAAAGCCAAAACATGTTTTAAAAAGATTTTCTAAAAAGGAAAAAAAAAAGCAAATTTGTAGTCTGATGTTAGAAAACATGTTAAAATGTTATAATTTTAAGTGTAATGTGTAATTTTCGAGGGTGGAATTGATCAGAGAATACTCATAATGAATTCAAGGTCCTCTAATAAATTATTTTGGAAACTTGGTTAACTTAGCTGAGAGAAAAATGCTTTAATTGTGGCCATACACCATCCAGTTTTTTGCTGATGATCACTTAGGGACCAGACAGAGACATTAAGTATGGCTGAAACTAGGCCACCACATCTACTATGAGAACAACTCTGAGTATGCATATTATGTTTCCGAAGCTTCATCATAAACCAAAAAAACGAACTCAACTGCCATTGAGTCGGATCTGACTCATAGCGACCCCTCCTTAGGTTTCCAGGGCGGTATCTCTACAGAAGTAGATTGTTCAACCTACCTTCCAAGGAGTGGCTGGTGGGTTTGAACTGCCAACCTTCTGGTTAGCAGTCATATGCCTTAGACAGAATGCCACCAGAGCTCCTATCTAGAGTTCTTTTCCCTTTACTTTAGTTTTCTCATATATGATGATGATAAAGCTTCATCATATGTGAGAAAGTTGAAGTAAAGGGAAAAGAACTCTTGTAAAGAAAGCCAGTTATGCATTAGATTCTGTAATTAGTTAATATATTTAAATATATCATTGGTTTTTCAATGTTTGTAGGTAAAATTTCATTAATGGGCACTGTTCATAGAAATTAAAAAATACATGTCAGTAAAATGAAGTCCGAATGGGTTCACTGATTCAGAATATAGATTGTAATTGAGGAACCTAGGGCATTTGACTCATTAAGTGCATGGTCTAGATTTAACTGTATTCTTGTGGTATAGCTGTACATGTTCCATGGCCCTTTGTATTACCTGCAAATTGGCAGCAGGATCCAGGAGTTTAATGAGATTTATATTCGATCCCTTTGGCAAGACCGTATGTGTTAGTATACGTTTAATATAACAGGTAAAAGCTCAAAGTTGGTTTAAAACCCTATAAAAAATGTGTGCATATGTTCTGGTTACCTAGTGTCGCTCTGACGAGAAACGTACCACAAATGGGATGGCCTTAACAAACAGGAGTTTATTCTTACAATGTGGAGGCTTTAAGTCCAAGTTCAAAGTGCCAGGCTCTAGGGGCTGGGTGAAAGCCCCTCATCCTTGGGTTCCAGCTCTGCCTCCTGCTTCTGGCCCACTGGAGCTAGAGACATTTCTTCACTCAGACAGCTGCTGGCTGCTGAGGCTGAGAAGCCCCAAGGTTGACAAGTAAAAAGGCACAGTCTTGATGTTACCAATCCACACGGCAGGCCATTAACTTAAGTCCACTGTAAGTCCCAAGGTTGGCAGAGCATAGCAGGCTGCTGAGCAACGACACGGCTACATGCAGGGTCCAAGCGTGCCAAAAAGGCTAGAGACCTTTCCTTATATACAGGAAGCAGACCACATACCCAAAGGCAGCTACTCAGCTGCTTGTGGTAGATCCCACCATGAAGTTGATTGCCAGTCTCATCGTGGGGAATAACTACCACCAGCTGCCCAGCCACTCAACCAGTCCCAGCCAAGTTGACACAAAAACATAACCACCACAGCATATATATTTAAAACATAACCACCACAGCATATATATTTAAAACTGCATATTGTTAAAAGGTTATATACTTTATTACATTAATAAATGTTAAACATCTTTCTTTTTCTTTATAGTTTTATCCCCTAAATGTATAACCCCAGATAATATAGTTTAATTTTGCTCATGTTTAGAACTTTGATGTATCTTGTAAATTTCTTTTAATCTATGGATTTTTTTTTTCATTATTCTTTTGTTTTCATTACAATTTATCTGTTGTGTAGACCAGGGCATCTGAACCCATTAAGTGCCCATGGGCTAAGTTTCCTGATTGCATGCTTAGGGTACAGTTGCACATGTTCCTTTGTGTCTTAGTTTCCTAGAGCTGCTGTTTACAAAATACCACCAAGTAGGAGATTTTAAAGAACAGAAATTTGTTGTTTCACCATTTTGGAGTGTTGAAGGCCAAATCAGGGTATTGGCAATTTGAATTCCTTCTGAAGTTTCTGAGAGAGACACTGTACCATGCCTCTCTTCTAACGTTTGCTGGCAGCCTTCACATGATATCCTTCCTTTGTGTCTCTTTATCTTTTTTATGAAGCACCACTCAGATGGAATTAGGATTCATCCTAGTACAATATGATCTCATGTGAACCTAACTAATAACATCTTCATAGAAAGATCTTACTTCCAAACAAAGTCACACTCACGGATACAGGACTTAAGATTTCAGCATCTTTTTAGGGGATATAATTCAGTCCACAACACTTTGCCCTCTGTATTTCCTACAGATTGGAAGCTGGAATCTGAGGCTTCTTCAAGTTCGTGTTTCATCTTTTTGGGAAGACTAGAGGTTATACCTTTTCAGTGGACAGAATCAGGATTTTATTTTATTTTTTAATAGTATAGTGTACCTCATGAGATCATGTTGACACTTCTTACTCAAATCCAGGACTATAGTACCAAATAATTACAGAGACTGTTAAAAAGAATTTTTTGTATATACTCTCCATTCTTCCCACCTTAAAAATGTGTGAGTTGTATCTATGTTATTTGAACATTTAGCCACTACATACATTCTCCCCTCTAGCCCTCATTTACTCTCAAGTTTTTCTAAATAAGGAGCTCTAGTGTCTCAGTGGTTAAAGCACTCAGTTGCAAACTGAAAAGACAGTGGTTGGAACCCACTCGCCACTCTGTGGGAGAAAGATGTATTGTCCATCTACTCCGGTAAAGATTCACAGTTCCACTTTGTCCTAGAAGGTCCCTGTGAGTCGGAATCAACTCGACGGCAGTGGTCTGGGCTTTCTGTGTTTAATCCTCACCGCTTATCCTTACATTGATGCCCTGTGGTCATTTTGGTTGTTTGAAGCTCATTCTCTAGTAGATTATCCTTGTAGTGCTCATGGGAACAGTATTCCCTGAGGTCTGGCATGTTGATAACAGTTTGTGTTCTTCATACATGAACCTCAGTTTTGCTGGATGTATAATCCTTGGCTCACACGCTTTCTTTCCTTGAGTATCTTCAATATGTTACTTCATTTTTTTTTCTCTCCTTAAAGTCCAGTAATTTTAGTAGAATATATGAGCATGTTAGTTATTTTGGGTGTTATCTCAGGTACACAATGTGCATATTCAATAAATAGTTTCAAAAAGAATTTTTAAAAAATTTCAGGGAAGTTCTTCTGTATTATAATTTTCAATACTTGCTTTGGTTTTCATTTTCAGGAACTCCCATTTGTTGTATGTTCAGCTTTACTGTCTATCTTCACTCTTTGTGACTGTCTTTCACGTCCTTTTTATCTTTACTTTTTCTTCAGAAAGTTTTCCTCATGTTTCTCTTATGGTGTCATCTATTTTGTTTATTCACTTGTGTTCTGTCTTGTGTAGTCTTTTTCTGAAATGATTTTTTTTTCTTTTCTTCTTAATTCTCTTTTAAATCCTGTCATCTGATTTTTTATACATATTGTGCTTTCATATCATGTATCAGTTTCTTAACATATTTTAGCTCATTTTGAAATAGAGAATGTTAAGTTTTGATCTGCTCTATGGGTATGTCCTCCTGGTATGCTTTTATAGGGGGCAGAGTGTTACACTGCTTTTTCTTTTTTCTAATGATAACTTTGTGTGGGATTTGACTTTGATACGTTGTTGTTGCTAATTCTTACCTGAAATTAGTTTTCCTAAACCTTAGAGTGGGCTTAGTTCAGGGTGGCTATTCTTACTTCATAGGGCTTCCTCTTCCCTACTTCAAGCAGTGTTAAAAAAGATGGCAACTTGCTTTTTGTGGTTTCCTGGCTCTGTTCCCATCTCCCATTTTAATCTAGGCCTTCTTTTTCCTTTCTATTATTATCTTTACCTTGTTTGCTCTTTAATTTTTTTCCCTATAGTTTCTCCTCAGAGTGGGGTTCTGTGCTGGAAGAGCAGGTGTGTTTTGAGAGTTCATAGGGACTAGACTGCTTCATGTCCTTCGGCCCTTACTGAGGGCCCCTTGCAATCATCCACTACTGGAAGAGGCAGACCCTTCCAGCTTTAGGCCTGAACATTCCAGTGAATACCTATTGTTGTTGTTGTTGTTTTTTGCTATCAAGTTGGATCCAACTCATAAGCGACCCCTCCTTGGGTTTCTGAGGCGGTATCAGGAGCTCTGGTAGCATAGTGCCTAAGGCACTTGACTGCT
>NW_006921721.1:6035636-6092696 GCF_000298275.1 Orycteropus afer afer
AGTTGGCCCCGACTCATAGCGACCCCTCCTTGGGTTTCTGAGGCAGTATCACTACGGAAGTAGGATTGC
Organism: Orycteropus afer afer; assembly: GCF_000298275.1. Lineage (NCBI taxonomy): Eukaryota > Metazoa > Chordata > Mammalia > Tubulidentata > Orycteropodidae > Orycteropus > Orycteropus afer. The sequence goes on from NW_006921721.1 coordinate 6,035,706, forward strand.
CCAACTTCCTTCCGAGGAGTGGCTGGTGGATTTGAACTGCCAGCCTTCTGGTGAGCAGTCAAGTGCCTTAGGCACTACGCCACCGGAGCTCCTTGAATACCTATTAGCTCTTTTGAAATTCTCTTATTCTTATGTCTGTCAATCACCCTGTTGCCTCCCTTTTCTTTCTTCTGCCTAGATGCTGCTGTCATGCAGGCCTTACTGCTCTAGGGGGTTTGCCCCTGCCTGCTTACATTTTGGGGTTTCTGTGGATATGTTTTCTTTTAGATTTGTAGTATATGTTGTCTATCAGTTTTTGGCTTTGCCATCTAGTTTCCCTGTCTATTTTTATGTTGGTATTTGGAGAGAGTAAAAAAACTATGCTGCCAGAGCTATCATCTTTCCAGAACCCTCTGTCTCCATCAGTATGACTTTTGAAAAGTTTCTTAACTTCTGTCAGTTAAGTTTTTAATTCATAGTGTCTCAGTTTTTAATTCAAGAAAGTAAAGATGATTATACTGACAGGGTGGTTGTGAAGATAAATATATGTGAAGTGGCTTGATAATGCCAAGTATAGTAGTTGCTCAATAACTTAGCTATTATTATCATAAAGAATATGTTTCCTCTTTAGCAATCTTGCTTTTAGCATTTGTGTGCATCATTTCTACAGTTAAAATGGAAAGATCATTTAATTAAGAGTGTTATTACTTACTATTATATTAATTATATTATTACTTAATTTTTACTTACTGATGTCTTCTTTTTGCTAACTCATCCTGTGGTTAACATTTAGGAGGTGGGAGAAATTTTAGTGGTAAAGTAACCCTTGTTTTGCAGTTGAGGAAATTGAGGTCTTGAGAGGTTAAGGAGTAAGCTCGTGCCAGTGCAGTTCCAAACTCATGTCATCATTCATCAAATATTTATTGAACCCATACTATGTACCCTGGCACTGTGCTGGGCACTGGGATGAAGAATCAACAAAACAGCCAGAATACCTTAAAAAGCTATGTCTGACTGCTTACCTGATATTTTTAAGAGGTTTGTATACCTTAAATTATAATTTGTCCAATCAATCAAGTGTTAATATATCCATGTCTGAACTGAGAAAGCATTGGGAAATTGAGAAATGCTGTATAGGTTAGGAAATTCCACATCCAGGAGCAGCAGAGCCATAAAATTGCCACATTTTAGCACTAGAAGGGTTCTTATTATCCAGAAAAGTAATTGGAACCAGAGATAAGAAGTGGCTACTCTAATTTGCAGGCAGGTGTGCAGTTCACCACATCATAGCCACTCAGTTGCCAGCCAGCTCAGGGAGAAGATACTCTCCCTGTCCTCTTTCAGTGCCTTTCATTGTCATCCTTTCTGTGTTAGTACTTCTGGAGAGGGCATGGAACAGAGCTCATTTTGCATCATTTGTATCCCTGTTTTGGTATGTTCCCATACTAACCTGGTGTTATGTTCAAAATACTGTTTTCTTATTTATAAGTCATTATGTTTTAGTCTACTTTTTATGGAAGTGCAGTTTTCAAAAGATTCTTTACAGGCCATCTGCTCTGTCATGCAGATCACTGGTTTATTTAGCAAATAGTTCTTGCTCTATACTGTGTGCCAGGCCCTGCACCAGATGCTATGGGTACTGTTGTAATATGTCAGACACAGGCAAGCAAACAGGCATTATCCAGAGTGTGAGAAATGCCCCATTTGGGAAATACGGCGTGCTGTGGGAATACTTAAAATGCCTTCTGACTTCTCTGGGGGTCAGGGAAGGCTTGTTCACAGAAGTAACATTGATGTTAAGGTCTGAAAGAGGAGCAGGTGCTAGCATGCAACCTGTAGGGCCAAAAGGGGCCTAGATAGGGGGAACAGAATATGCAAATGCACAGAATCAAGAATACTGCAACAGAAAATCCAAGAATATATTAACGTTTACTGAAGCTAATAACTAATGCAATGACTGGCAGTAAGAATGCTATCGGTTAGCTTAAGATGATACTTTGTGGTTTAAAAGCAGATCCTGTTTTCCTCAAAATTAGAGTGGAGATTTGACTATGGACATGACAGAGGCATAGGAAGTTCTACAAAGTGGCAGAAAAAGTAATGAGTGAATATATGCATCTATTTTGCATTTGCACATTTATTACTTTTATTTTTATTGTAGGTAGTTTCTCCACCTGTTTTTGTGGACACTTGATTCCAAATCTTAGGATAGAAATAAGGATGCTTTTGCTTTTGTTTTGTGTTTACTTAAAATACTCTATAGATCTTTAAGACACTAAATCTTATTAACTCTACTTATAAGCTATAAGGGCTAATTTATGCATTCTCTATAGATTCCTTTTGGCATTTATTTCTATGAAAATAATACATTAAAGTCATTTACCATTTAAATTTTTAGAGTGTTTTATTAGTTTTTTATATAGGTAAAAGAAATCTAGTAATATTTTGTACATTAGAAGTAATAATATAAGTGTGTAAAATGTTTGTGTCCTTTAGTTTTGGGAACTAGGGTGGTATGTGATTTGCCCTTAGTTTGAATGTTAGAATTGAATTAGGTTCAGGGCTGGTGCCCAGAGTTTCTCACAAAAGGTTTCCTGCATCTGCTGTGTGTTGCTGATAAGAATCCCATGGTTAAGCCCTTTGTTTATCGGAGGAAATTCCTGTTAGGTGTGTGCACATTCCCCTTTGTTTTCAGTGAATCGGCCATAAGAATCTTATACAACACTCTATTCTTTTAGCAAAATCCTTTGGCAGATGGGGCATACTTTCCTGCAAGTAATTAAGATGGGCATAAGCTGATCAGAGACTGTTTGCCCCTATTATATGTAGACTGAAAGACTTTTCGATTAAAGACAAGGTGCTTAATTTTAAACATAACATCCATACTCCAGAAGATAAACTTAGGATATTTGGACATACGATAGTCTGCACTGGAGGTATATTTTCAGTAACTTGACATAGTTCATTATAAATATGTCTGATTAAATTTGAAGAGATCTTTGAAGTGAAAAGTCTCTGTAGTAAATGAAATAATTGGGGGATTTTATTTAATTTTTGGTAGTGTCTGAATGTTTGCCTTTGGTAATATCCACTATACTCAAAACTGCAAGTATAATCTATTCTTATTCAGAGGTTGAGGTTTTATTACATCAGTTAAATCACACCTGCTATTAAAGCCAAAATTGTTGTGCCCAAAGGAGTGCTCCTGCAGCTGCATGTTGTCATTTCAGCCAGGAAAGCTGTGCAGTGCCTTTGAGTCCTGACCTCCTGTCAGGAAATGATTTTGGGAAAAACCAGTGACAAATTTCTTACTTGTGTCAAAGAACAGTAAATATTTTCTGAGCTATTACTGATGTTACTTTTTATTTGTTTGATCAATAATAACTATTTTCTCTTGGAAAATTTAAAGTTTTTTTTTTTTTCCCCAGTTTGTTTTGGGAAATTTAGAAACTGAATTATTACAGTGAGGTAGATTTATTACTTGGATAGGCATCCTAGTGGCACAATTATTAAATGTTGCTAACCAAAAGACAGGTGAGCAGTTTGAACCCACCATCTTCTTCACAATGGGGAAAGACCTGGCATTCAGCTCCTATAAAGATTATGGCCTAGAAATTGCTACAGGGCAGTTCTACTCTGTCCTAAAGGATCATTGTAGTCAGAATTGACTCACAGGCACACAATAACAGCAACGTTCTTAGATAATTGTTTATATAAATAAGTTGGTATTTGTAAGAAATTTTCATAAATTTTTTCATAGAGAATAAAATAGAGAGTGCTTCATTGCTCTAAAACATTTCAAACCTTAAGGCCAATTTTAACAAAAAATAATTTCTCATTTCAGGCCTTTGAAGACCTCAGCAAGCTCATGATCAAGGTACCACTAAATTCATACCAATGATGATACATTTTGAAAATATATTTTGTTAGCAGACACTTTGGGAACATTAGTTTTATAGAGAGGTTTTTGCTTTTTTCTTGACAGGCTAAGGAAATGGTGGAGTTATCAAAGTCAATTGCTAATAAAATTAAAGACAAACAAGGTGACATCACAGAAGATGAGGTAAATAGGTTGGTTTTTTAAGGCCTGAGCAACTAGGTTACATAAATAATACAATGATGTTTTGGTGGTTTACCAGTTTTCTTTCTTACTGAGTTTTATTTCTTTTAGGACTTGAAGATAAGTGAAAGTGCTAAAGACAAAGTCTTTAAAGCATATAAACTTTGTTAAGGTCTAGTAGGGTTAAAGGGAGTATAGGAAACAGATACTGAAATGTATAAGAGGTAGCTGTTTTATACATATCTATAGGTTTTAATATTTCTTTCATTAAATTTGTCTACAGTCTGATCACAGCCATTTTCCTTTCTAAGTTTTGGGTTGTATCATTATATATAGCATAGTTGTTACCTAAATCTCTGGTACCAAAACTTGTGAGGTCAATGGAGTATGAGATGCCAAGATAGTAAAAGGAAGAATAATAATTAGATATATGCAAGGAACGACTACAAACCTGCTTCCTCATAGTTCACAGCAGAATACAAGAAATGAGTAAATATAGAAGTATTAAGTAGAATTAAATTTTTGATTGAAGGATTTGAAATGTTGGGGGATGGGAGGACTAATTCTTCATAGTCTTTTTCTGCATTATTTCCTGTCTTTTTTTTTTTTTTAAATTTTATATCTCCTGTCTTATAGACCATCAGGTTTAAATCCTACTTGCTGAGCATGGGAATAGCTAACCCAGTTACCAGGGAAACCTACGGCTCAGGCACACAGTACCACATGCAGCTGGCCAAACAGCTGGTTGGAATATTGCAGGTGCCTTTAGAGGTAATAAGCAAACCTAAAAAATGTTCTTTTAATACTGTGTTAAACTGTTTGAATGTCATAAGAAATGTACACGAACATTACTCCTTTTATAATGTGCTTACTGTTCAACTGACATGTTAATTTTTCTTTCAGATATATTAAATTATTTCATTGCACTTATTAATGATTTGACAATAATCTAAATGTTTTCAACTTCCACTTTAGATAGTTGTAACTTCCTAACTCTATCTGATACGAAGTTTTTCTTACTTCTTACTTTCAGAAGGAAATATATGATCTATCTATTTATATAGATATGGAGTCTCTGGGTGGCACAAGCAGTTAAACGCTTAGCTATTAATTGAAAGTGGTTCAAATCCAACCTGAGGTGTCTCAGAAGATAGGCCTAGCAATCTCCTTTAGAAAGATCACAGCTATTGAAAACCCTGTGGGACACAATTCTACTCTGAAACACATGGGGTCACAATGAGTCAGAATTGACTTGTTGGCAACTGGTTTGGTTTTTTTAATAAATGTATTTGGTAGGAACTCTGGTGGTGTAGTGGATAAGGCACTTGACTGCTAACCAGAAGGTCAGCGGTTCAAACCCACCAGCTGCTCCATGGAACGAAGACTGGGTGATATACTTCCATAAAGATTTACAGCCTCGGAATCCCAGTGGGGGTCGCTGTGAGTCAGAAATGACTGGATGGCATTGAATTTGGTTTGGGTATTTGATATATGTATTTGTATTGTGTGTGTGTGTGTGTGTGTGTAAAATTTCTAACAGCTGTAGATTTTTTTTGAATATTTTGTATTTTCAGTGAAGTTTACATAGCATGTTAGTTTTCCATTCAATAATTTATGCACGGTTTGTTCTATGACATTAGTTGCTGTCCCCATTACATCAGTACTATCCTCTTTTCCATCCTGCCTTCCCCATTTCCATACCTCCAGTGTCCCTGCCCTTCCTTCCCGTCTCATCTTTGCTTTTGGGCAAATGTTAATCATTTGGTCTTATATAGTTGATTTTTATAAGGAGCACACTCCTCAGGGTGTTATTATTTATTTTATATGCCAATATATTATTTGACTGAAAGGAGTGGCTTCAGTTCCAGGTTAAAAGGGTGTCTTAGGGCAATAGTCTCAGGGTCCTCCAGTCTCTATTGGTCCCGTAAGTCTGGTCTTTTTTATGAATTTGAGTTTTTTCAGACATTCTTCTCCTATTCTAACAAAGACCTTCTATTGTGTACCTAGTTAGGGTGGTCATTAGTGGTAGCCGGATACCGTGTAATTGTTCTTGTCCCAGGCTAGAGGAGGCTGTGGTTCATTAGTGGGCCATTAGTCCTGTGGACTAATTATAATTACTTCCTTGAGTCTTTGAGTTTCCTTTACTTGCCTTTGCTCTAGATGGGAAGAGACCAAACCTTGTATCTTAGATGTCTGTTCGAAGCTTTTAAGACTCTAGTTGCTACTCAACAAACTAGGTGTGGAACATTATCTTTATGAACTATGTTATGCCAGTTGACCTAGGTGTTCCCTAAGATTATGTCCTTAGAAAATTCAGTCCCATGAGCTTTTTTAATATGTCTAAGATGTTTCCATAATGGTGCCCCCTATGTGCTCTATTACATATATGAATATATATGAAACACATAGAAATATGTATATACAAATGTCCACAACTGTACCTATATATGCATACACATGTATTCCCATATACCCTCCCACACATATATAGCATACATATCTACTTATGTAGCCACTCACAAGTTTTTGGTTGGTAGTATTGTTGATGCAGAATTGTATGTGTTACCGCATTTACTGCCATTGTCCTTTATTCTTGTGTCCCTCTCTGTCTTCATTTACACTGGTAATATTGTGCTAACTTCTTCCATATTGTGTATTACTTTTCCCTTCACCAGAAATAACACGTGTACTATCTCCCATTCCTGATAATCATCAAAGAATGTTGCTTTCTGTGTGTAAACCTACTCTTTTAATAAAGTGGTATCATATAATATTTATTTTTCTGTGATTTTTTTCACTCAGCATGATGTCCTTCAGATTTATTCATGTTTCACAGGCTCATTATTCTTTATTGTTACCTAGTATTCCATTGTATGTGCTTACCACATTTCGTTTATCCGTTCATCTGTTGATGGACACTTGGATTGTTTCTGTCTTTTTGCTGTTGTGCATAATGCTGCAGTGAACATGGGTGTGCCTATGTCTATTTGTGTCACTGCTCTTACTTCTCTAGGGTATATTCTTAAGAGTGGGATTGCTGGATTGTATGGTATTTCCATTTCTAGCTTTTTGGGAAAAACACCATACCGTTTTCCATAGTGATTGTATCATCTTTACACCAGTGGTGTATAAGAGTTCAGTTTTTCCACAACCTTGCCAGCATTTGTTATTCTCTGTTTTTGTGATCATTGCCATTTTTGCAGGGGAAAATGGTGTGTCATTGTACTTTTGATTTGCATCATCTAATGCCTAATGATTGCGAGCATCTCCTCATATGTTTGTTGCTTACCTGAGCAACTTTGGTGAAGGGTATGTTCATATCCTTTGCCCATTTTTTGATTGGATTGTTTGTTTTTTTGTTGTCGAAATGTTGAAGTTTTGTATAAATTTTGGAAATTAGACCCTTGGCAGATGAGTCATTGCTAAAGTTTTTTTCCCTTTGTGTAGATTTTCTTTTGGTAAAATCTTTTGATGAGAGTAAGTATTTGATTTTTAGTAGGTCTCGGTTATCTAGTTTTATCTTCTGTTGTTTGTCCATTTAAAATTTTATGTTTGTGTATTTATGTCGTAAAATAGGACCTTCAGCTTTGTCCCTAGGTTATGTAGATGTATTTCTTTTTGACTGTTTTCAAATTTATGTACCAACCACTACAGCCAAAGATGAAGAAATGAAAGATTTTACCAACTTCTGGAATCTGAAATTGGTCAAACATACAATCAAGATGTGTGATAATTTCTGGTGATTGGAATGCGAAAGTTGGAACAAAGAAGGACTGGTAATTGGAAAATTTGGCCTTGGTGATAGAAACAACTCTGGAAATCACATGTTAGAATTTTGTAAGATCAGTGACTTACTCACTGCAAATACCTTTTTTTCAAGAACATAATTGGCAACTCTATGTGTGAACCTCACCATATGGAATACACAGGAATCAAACTGAATACATTTGTGGAAAGAGGTGATGGAGAAGCTCAGTACCATCAGTCAGAATAAGGTCTATGGACAGACCATCAGTTGCTCTTAATGCAAATTGAAGTTGAAGAAAATTAAAACAAATACACCAGAGCTAAAATATGACCTTATTTATAATCCTACCTGAATTTAGAGATGATCTGAAGAGTAGATTTGATGGATTAGACACCAGTGACTGAAGACCAGACAAGTTGTGGGATGACATCAAGAATATCTTACATGAAGAAAGCAAAAGGTTACTAAGAAGATAGGAAAGCAAGAAAAGACCAAGTGAATGTCAGAAGAGACTGAACTTGATCTTGCACAGAGAGCTAAAATGAATGGAAGAAATGCTGAAGTAAAAGAGCTGAACAGAAGATTTGAAAGGGTGGCTCAAGAAGACAAAATAAAGTAGTATAATGAAATGCTCAATGACCTGGAGTTAAAAAGCCAAAAGGGAAGAACACAGTTGGCATATTTCAAGCTGAAAGAATTGAAGAAAAACTTCAAGCTTTGAGTTGCAATGTTGAAAGAATCTATGGGCAAAATACTGAACAACACAGGAAGCATCAAAAGAAGTTGGAAGAAGTACACAGAGTCAACTGTATTGCTCAACGTTCAGCCATTTCACAAGGTACATATGGTATTAAAGGTAGAAGTCCAAGCTGCATTGAAGGCATTGGAGCAAAACAAGGTTCCAGGAATTGATAGAATATCTATTGAGATGTTTCAACAAATGGATGTAATGCTGGAGGCACTCACTTGTCTATGCCAAGAAGTTTGGAAGACAGCTAGCTGGTGAACCAACTGGAAGATACCCATATTTGTGTCCATTCTAAAGAAAGGACACAGAAATTATTGAACAGTATCATTAATATCACACACAAGCAAAATTTTGCTGAAAATAATTAAAGAACCATTGCAGTAGTAGATAGAAAGCCAAGCTAGATTCAAAAAAGGACGTGGAATGAGGGATATCATTGCTGATGTCAGATGGATCTTGGCTGAAAGCAGAGAATATCAGAAAGACGTTTACCTGTGTTTTATTGACTATGCAAAGACCTTCAGTTGTATGGATTGTGACACATTATGGATAACATTGCAAAGAATGGGAATTCCGGAGCACTTAATTGTGTTCATGAGTATCCTGTACATAGACCAAGAGGCAGTTGCTTGAACAGTACAAGGTGATACTGGTGGTTTAAAATCAGGAAAGGTGTACGTCAGAGTTGTATCCTTTCACTGTACTTACTTGGTCTGTGTGCTGAGCAAATAATCTGAGAAGCTGTACTATATGATGAAGAAGGCAGCATCAGGATTGGAGAAAGACTCATTAACAACCTGTGAGATGCAGATGACACAACTTGTTTGCTGAAAGTGAGAAGACTTGAAGTACTTACTGATAAAGATCAAAGTCTACAGTCTGTAGTATGGATTAAGCCTCAGTATAAAGAAAACAAAAGTCCTCACAACTGGTCCAGTAAGTTATGTCATGACAAATGGAGAAAAGATTGAAGTTGTCAAGGATTTCATTGTACTTGGATTCACTTCACTACCTGTAGAAGCAGCAGTCAAGAAATCAAATGACGTATTGCATTAGGCAAATCTGCTGCAAAAGTCCTCTTTAAAGTGTTAAAGAGCAAAGCTGTTACTTTGAAAACTAAGGTGCACCTGACCCAAGTCCTGGTCTTTTCAATAGCCTCATGTGCATGTGAAAGCCAGACAATAAATAAGGAAGACTGCAGAAGAATTGATGTGTTGAATTGTGGCATTGGCAAAAGAATATTTAATATCTTATGCACTGTCAAGGGGCTCTGGTGGTGTAGTGCCTAAGGCAGTTGACTGCTAACTAGAAGGCTGGCAGTTCAAACCCACCAGCCACTCCTCAGAAGAAGATTGGGCAACGTACTTCCGCAGCGATACCGTCTTGGAAACCCAAGGAGGGGTCGCTATGAGTTGGATCCCACTCAATGGCAGTGAGAGAGAGAGAAGGATGGACTGTCAGAAGAGCGAATAAATCTGTCTTAGTTGAAGTACAGCTGGAATGCTCCTTAGAAGGGAGGATGGCGAGACTTCTTTAACTCTTGTACTTCATCATGTTGAAGGGGAGGGACCAGTCCCTGAAGAAAGGTATCGTGCTCGGTAAAGTAGATGGGCAGTAAAAAGAGGAAGACTCTCAACAAGATAGGTCGACACAGTGGCTGCAACAGTGAGCTCAAGCATATCAAGGGTTGTGAGGATGGTGCAGGACCAGGAAGTGTTTTCATTTTGTTGTACACAGGGTCACTGTGAGTTGGAAGGGCCTCGATGGCACCTAACAATAACAACAACATGCTTAATACATAGTATACTATGGTAATTTCATATTACAAATTTATATTCTTGTCTAACTTTATTCAAGCAATCAAAAGTTTATTGAAGTACTTTTATTAGGAAATATCTGAAACATACACCAAAATAGTAGAATGAATCCTTATGTGCCCATCATCCAGCTTCAGCTGCTAACCAGCCTCCACTCATAATTATTTTCAAGCAAATCCCAGACATGTCATCATTTTCTCTCTATATATTTCTCTATATATATATTTCAGTACATAGTTATAAAAAATAGACTCCTTGAATACAACTGTTATCCCGTTTTCAGACCTAAAAATGAAATTTTCTTAATACCTAGTTATTGTTCACATTTTCTCTTACAGTTGGTTTGCTCAGATCAGGGTACATAACAGTTGGTTGATTTGCAATTTATGAATGCTATGTCAATCATTACCTAGATTTATTTTTCATTAGGAATTGTAAATGGTGACATTCTTACTTAGTTCTATAAGTCTTCTTCATTTATGAATTTGAATAACTTAAAAAATTAAATATACTTTTTGAAGCATGGTATAGAGCTTCTCTTTTCATTGTGACCATTTAAGTAATTATTAAATAGTAATGATATTACAGTCTAAATATTGGATTTGAAATGTCTTATGGTATCTGAATAGATTTCTTTGTGTGTAAATACAGGTTTTAATAGCCTTTAAGTAATGTAATTTCTGATTTCATTCTCATTATGATTTCTGTTGAGAAATACTAACTGGTGTAAATTATAACATACTTTTTTATTTTATATTTTAACAGGAGCGAGGGGGAATAATGTCCCTTACAGAGGTGTACTGTTTAGTAAACCGCGCTCGAGGAATGGAAGTAAGAATAGAACATTTAGAGATTCTTTTAAAAAAATAGACTTGTTTGATATGATACAGATTCCCCTGCAGTGAATACAATTTGAGGAAGGGGTGTGAATATCAAAGCTATTTTGAGAAGCAGTGTGGTTCAGTGAAAAGAGTACCTACTGCCCAGGGATGCAAGACATAGATTCGGTGCCTAGTCTTGCCAGTAATTTGCTAAGTGACCTTGAGCAGCTTACTTAACCTTTCTGGCACTCAGTTTTCTTACCTTATAAAGAAGAGTTTGGACTGAGTGATACCTTTCAGTTCTAATATTCTGTGTTTGTGTTGTGATGAGTAAGGTTTGCATGAGGCCCTTTCTTTATAATAGTTAACTGTACACGGAGTTGACTTGGTTGGATACAGGTTGCCGTGTACGTAGGGCAGAGGGGGAGCCGCCTGCTCCTTTGGTTTTTTATCAGCAGTGGTTATCCTTCAGCTCTCATTGCCCCTTCACACCCAGATATCCTTTGCCTCCAAGCTTCTGTCTAGGTACTCTGTGAGCCCCAGTCGTCAGTTTTATGGTGTCAGCAGTTACCTCTATGCAAATGACTCTCACATGTACCTTTCCAGCCGTCACCTGCGTCCCTGCTCTGTGCTTTTATTTGAGTTATTGTGATAACTGCTGTCAATGAATATGTACACTCTGTCAGGCACTCTTCCAAGCATGCCACATGTTTTATCTCATTCTTCCAATAACTCAATAAGGTACTACCCCATTAAGGGGCTAATTTGAGGAAATTGAGATTTAGAAATATTAAATAATATCAAAGGCCACACCAGGAGACTGGTTTGACAGGGATTCTGCTCTAGGGTAGGCTGGCTCGTTACTCTCATGCCTCTTGTGCGACTCAGCTCTGAGCACTCTGCCACAGCTCAAGCTGAATTTCTTGTTGTGTTGGACTGAATAGTGTCCCCAAAATTCATCTCCACCTGGAATTTCAGAATGGGGCCTGCAAAAACGGCAAGGAGGCCACATGACCTCCTCTAATCTCACAAGAGGAAGAAAGGATTACCAGCAGTAGCCCAAGGCCTATTACTGCAAGGCCAAACATGCTGCCTCCCTCCAGCCCTTTCACCAACTGTTCCTCCCAAAGCACCCACCACCTCTCTCCTGGGTTCGATAATTCGCTGCAGTGGCCACACAGAACTCACAGATTACAGGGTTTATTAGGGAAGCACCAGGCTATAACTCAAGTTCAGGAAGAACGCTCAGTCTCTCTCCCAGCCCACCGTCCCTCAGCCAAGAGTCTCTCACAGTCTCTTTCCCAGCAGTGCTGGTCCCTTGGTGTCTCACTCAGCAATGCGTGTCTCTTGCGTCTCTCTCCCAGCAGCACGTGTCTCCTTCAGGAACGCGTGTCTCTTTTGGCAGCATGTCTTCCTCCACCAGCAGTCAGAGCGAGTTCTGCCTCCAGGAGGTTCTCCTTAAGAGCCCGCCGGGTGGTCAAACTAGCCAATTATAGCATCAGAACTCTAAGCACCTGAGAGAGAGTGGGCACCTCCCAGAACATTGTTTTGTGCCACTCCCAACAGAAATACTCCAGGTGGACACCTTCAGCAATCAGGAGCTCCTCAGTTGCTCATAGCAAATCCCGCCTTGAAGTTTACAAAGACTTATGGGTAGAAAAGCCACACAAAATAATTTACTACACTGCAGGGCCTCATTTGCAAATAGGGTCTTTGCGAGTATAATTGGTTCATCTGGGGTCATACTAGCTCACTGCCGTCGAGTCAGATCTGACTCATAGCGATCCCTCCTTGGGTTTCCAAGGTGGGATCACTATGGAAGTAGATTGCCCAACCTTCCTTCTGAGCAGTGGCTGGTGGGTTTGAACCAGACTGCTTCTGGTTAGCAGTCACATGCCTTAGGCACTATGCCAGTAGAGCTGCTGGGGTCATACTGGTATCCTTTTAAGAAGAGAAATGACACAAAAACACACAGGGAGAATGCCATGGATGCTAGAGGCAGATTATAAGGATGGATTTATAAGCCAAGGAACACTAAGGATTACCAGGAATCACCAGAAGTTGGAGAGAGCCAAGGAAGGATTCTCTCACTTTCCCATCCTGCCTTCAGAGGCAGCATGGTTTGGTAGAGAGAATGAGTATATGAGTCTTCCTGTTGTTGTCAATCACCTAGTTCATGGTAATTTGTTACAGTGGCCACAGGATACTTATACCCCCATTTTCTCCACCAAGCCAACTCTTCTATTGTGCCCATTTTTCTCCTTTTTGTTTTTGTAATCCTCCCAGTCACTCTCTTCTCCAGTGAGTCTTACACTGCCATCAGATTGTTCTTAAAGCATGGTTCTAATCAATCTCAAACACTCTCAGTAGGTCTTCACTGGCTACAGAATAACTCCACACCCCTTAATCTAGCCTTTATTGCTTTCTGTGGTTGTCTTGCAACTTACTTTTCTAAACTCTCATTTTTTCCTTTATTTCAGCTCACATAGTTACTTGTTACTTTCTGTAGTGATCCTGTACTTTCATACTTCTTTGCATTTATTTGTATAATTCTTTCTGTGTCACTGTCCTTTCCCCACATCTGTATGTCCAAATCTTAGGATCCTGCTGAAATACTACCCCTTTTAGAAAGATAGCTACAAATATTCTCTCCCTCTTTTGAATGTCACAGTACTGTGCCAGTCTGTCTCTCAGCCTGTTTCTTCCACCATTTTTACTAGACTGTATAATTGCAGCACTGCATTCACAGGGAACTGCCAGAAGTTCAAGACTGATTCAGAAGAGGATATGGATCAAGAGATACCATTGCTGATATCAGATGGATCTTGGCTGAAAGCTGAGAATACTAGAAAGATGTTTACCTGTGTTTTATTGCTCATGCAAAGGCATTCAACTGTGTGGATCATAACAAATTATGGATAACATTGCAAAGAAAGAGAATTCCAGAACACTTAATTATGCTCATGAGCAATGTGTACATAGACCAAGAAGCAGTTCTTAGAACAGAACTAGGGGATACTGTGTCATTTAAAATCAGTAAGGGTGTGTGTCAGAGTTGTATCTTTTCACCATGCTTACTCATACTGTATGCTGAACAAATAATCTGAGAAGCTGGACTGTATTAGGAGCTCTGGTAGCACAGTGCCTAAGGCACCTGAGAAGGTTGATGGTTCAAACCCACCAGCCACTCAGCGGAAGCAACACTGGGCAATTTACTTCTGTAAAGATTTACTGCCTCGGAAACCCAAAGAGGGTTGAGTCCGAATCGACTCAATGGCAGTGGATTTTTTTTGGGGGGGTCCTATATTAAGAAGAATGTGGGGTCAGGGTTGGAGGAAGACGCATTAACAACCTATGATATGCAGATGACACAATCTTGCTTGCTGAAAGTGAAGAAGACTTGAAGTATTTACTGATGAAGATCAAAGACTACAGCCTGCAGTATAGATAACACCTCAACATAAAACAAAAATCCTCACAACTAGACCAATAAGCAACATCATGATAAAGAAAAAAAAGATAAAAAAAAAAAAAAAAGAAGTTGTCAAGGATTTTTTTGGGATCCACTATCAAAACCCATGCTAGCACCGTTAAGAAACCAAACAACATATTTCATTGGGCAAATCTATCAAAGATTGCTTTAAAGTGTTAAAACAAAGATGTCATTTTGAAGACTAAGGTGCACCTAATCCAAGCCATGGTATTTTCAGCTGAATCATATGCATGTGAAAGCTGGACAATGAATAAGGAAGATTGAAGAATTGATTCATTTGAATCTACGTATTGATGAAGAATATTAAATATACTATGGACTGCCAGAAGACTGAACAAACCTGTGTTAGAAGAAGTACAGCCAGGATACTCCATAGAAGTGGTGATGGCAAGACTTCATCTCACACACTTTGGACATGTTGTCAAGAGACACCAGTCCCTAGAGAAGGACATCATACTTGGTAAAGTAGAGGGTTGGCAAAAAAAAGACCTTCAATGAGATGGATTGACACACTGGCTGCAATTATGGGCTCAAACATGACAGCAGTTGTTAGGATTGTGCAGGACTAGGCAGTGTTTCATTCTGTTGTATATAGAGTAGTTGAGTCGGAACCATCTTGGCTGCACTTCACAACAACACCAACATAGTTACTAAGAAGGTCTTTGGGTAGTATAGATGGTTTGTACTTGACTGTGAACCTGAAGGTTGGTGGTTTGAATTTGCCCAGAGGCACTGTGGAAAAAAGGCCTGGTGATCTACTTTTGTGAAGATTACAGCTAAAGAAACCCTATGGTGCAGTTCTACTCTGTAACATGAGTCACATGACTCAGAATCAACTCGAAGGCAGTGGGGTGTGGTTATTAAAATGCATATCTTCTTATTTCCTTCAGTAAACTCCTAGCTTCTCAAGGGAAGAATTATTACATGATTTATCTCTGTGTTTTTACTGTATCTAGAATAATAGTTTGTAACCTAAAAATGATTGATAAATAATTGTTGAATGATTGAATGACTATCTTAACTATTTCATCCAAATGATTAAAATAAACATGTATGAGTGTGTGTATGTAACAGTATCAAATGTAGATTATTATGTGTACAAGACATCTCATTTTTTTCTTAGTACAGTCAGCCTGAGAATGTGATATTTAACAATGTGGCAGTTCAACAATTCTGCAAGCCCTTTCACTACCAAACTTTTTGTTTGTAAGATTTTGTAGATGTAATGTTTTTCACTAAGTGAATGCATACTGAATCATTGAGTGTTTTTAAGTTTTGTTAGGCATGATGGATTTTGATAAATATGTGGGACAGATGTGTCCCAAGGGACTGTGGTGGTAGTATAGGTAGGAGGAGGTGTGGAGAGAAGTATTCATGTGAATATTTTCTAATTCTGAACACTGCACCTTCCCAATAACACAGAGGAAGCAGTAAATATAATTATAAGCCTTATCTCATTGTACAGAAGCCCAGAGATAAAAATTTTAAACAATCTCTCACTTCTATAGGATGCACCACCTCATACAATAACCTCTAAACAAGCAATATGTCACCGATGAACTTCCTTCTCTTTTATGCAGTTAACACAGTTCCCACCCTGATGCCAGCACATACTGTATGTGGGGAAAAAGCCTCCTTAGAAACTCCAGAGGCAGAAAATATAAGTGGTACTTATGTGTACCACGAGAGGAGCTCTGGTGGTGTAATGCCTAAGGCATTTGACTGCTAACTAGAAGGCTGGTGGTTCAAACCCACCAGCCATTCCTCGGAAGGAAGATTGGGCAATCTACTTCCATAGTGATACTGCCTTGGAAACCCAAGGAGGGGTCAATATGAGTCAAAATTGACTCGATGGCAGTGAGTTTGGTTTTGTTTTTTATGTGTACCATGGGATATGAAAGACTTAAGGCACATTTTTTTTTAAAAGTTTATTGTGATTTGGGTGAAAGTTTACAGAGCAAATTCATTTTCCATACAGCAGTTCATATACACTTTGTCTCATGACATTGACTGTAATCTCCCACAATGTAGCAGCTCTCCTCCCACTTACTCCCGATAGCCACCTCTTTCCTGTGTCCTTCCCTCCCATGCACTCTTGCCCCTTGAGCTGTCACCCTGTGCACACATAGCCCTTCTATTCTCCTATGATTGATCTCTCCAAGGAATGTATCTACCTAATGTAAATGTTCATCTCATATGCCTGTCTTTTGTTTGGCTGGAAGCCACACAGTTGGATTTCCAGACCTGAAGGGCTGCTAGGGTCTATAGTCTCAGGGGTTTCACCAGGCTCTATCAGACCAGCAAACATGGTCCTTTTTTTTTTAAATGATTTTGGGTTTTGTTCCACATTTCTTCCCCCTCTCTATCCAGAATCTCCTACGTAGATCCCCCTCCAAGTGGTTGACAGTGGTAGCCAAGCACCATCTAGTTCTTCTGGTCTTATAGTCATATAGGCTGAGGATCGCATGGTGTACCAGTCCCTTGGTAATTGTTTCCATGAATCTTTGGCTTTCTTCATTCTTCTTTGCTCTGGGCAAGGAGAGACCCATTGTTGCATCTAGATGGCTGCTTGCAAGCTGTTAAGATCTCAATCACTACTCGCCAAAATGATGTGGAACAATGTTTTGGGTAGTATGTTATGCTGATTGAGCTCGATGTTGCCTGTGACTATGGTCCTGAGCCCACAGGTCCAACTACTCCCTCCCTCTGGGTAGCTGGCTGTGGCCAGGAAGTGACTACAACCTTGTTCCTTGTCAGCTCTACTATATACTTAAGGCACATTTTAAATGCCACAAGATGTTGTTGTTGTTGTTGTCGTGTGCCGTCGAGTTGGATCTGACTCATAGCAACCCCTCCTTGGGTTTCCAAAGCAGTATCACTACGGAAGTAGATTGCCCCATCTTCCTTCTGAGGAGTGGCTGGTGGGTTTGAACCACCACCCTTCTGGTTAGCAGTCAAGTGTCTTAGGCACTACGCTACCAGAGCTCCCCAAGATGTTGTTAGAAAGGCCCAATTTGTTTAATCCTATAAGTGATCAGCCTGGGGCTTTTTAGCAATGTCTTCACCTTTGAATCCCAATGTAATAAATATAAGGGAAATTAAAATCCAAAATGATATCTCTTGAAATTAGAGAGAGTAAAGTATCCCTGGACATGCCCAACTCTGCCACTGCCCCCTCCACCTCCTCCTTCATTAGTATCCTAGGACAGGACCAACTCAGCCCACTTGAGTTTTACTCCAATGGCTATAATACTTTGCTAGTCACGGCTTCAGGAAATGAGATGGTTAATGTGGAGGGGAGGCATTTTCTCAGAGAGCTGCGGTATGATAGAGTTATAGGGAGCCCTGTTTTTTGGATGAGAAGACCTAAGTTTAAAGCCTAGTTTGTTAGTTTCTCTCTGAGTAAACATGGTCAAGTCCTTTGATCTCTAAGCTGTTTCCTCCAGTGTAAAACAGATAATAACAAACTTTCCTTACAGAGTTAAAGTACTTTTTAAAAAGTACTTATAGTCAGGAAACCAGAAACAAATGCAAATGGTTAATTTTTTTGTGATAAAGCCATTATCACAACAATTATCATCATCATTGTGACTGGGACTATAGTACTTACTGTATGCCAGACATTGTGCAGAACTCAACATGTGTGCATTATCTCAATTTTCCCAGTTACACTAGAAGGTGAGTGGTAGTATTGTCTTTTTACAAATGATGAAACCAAAGAACAGAAAGGTTAAGTAATTTTCTTAAGGATCTAGAGCTCATAAGAAGTACAGCCAAAACAAGAACCCAGTTCTGTGTAATGCAGCAGTGTCCTGTCACCACCACAGTTGTTCTAAGGCTGAGCTGTTGAACGTAGCTGCTACTAGATCTACGTAGTGATTACAAAATTGAAATATCACTAATCCAAATTCAGCTGTGTTATAAGTGTAAAATACACACTAGATTTAGAGTTAATATAAAAAATACTTCATTAATAGTTTTTTATATTGATTATATGTTGAATTGGTACCATTTTGGTTCTGTAAGGTTAAATTATTTATATATTTGTGTGTGTTTGTGTGTATACGTAGCCATGTGCCACATAACGTCCATTTGGGCAGCATCCAACCACATATACATCCTTGGTCCTGTAGAATTATAACAGAGTCCAGAAATCCCAATCAGAAAATGGGACATAGCAGATGTAACCAGATGTAGCAAACAGCTTCCTGCAGGCAACATGTGTATCTTGTGACTTTTGTATACAAAGCAATTATGGTGCCAGGCATATAATGGTATAGGATATATATAACCTATAATACATATAATAAATGCCTATATTACTTGCTTATGTCTCTACTGTACTATACTTTCTATTGTTATTTTAATGTCAACTTTCTGTACTTACAAATAAAAAGTTTCCTGTGTAATAGCATAAGCTTCAGTTTGTAGGTAGCAGGTTCTAATCTTGTGTATTGTGCATCTTTTGAGTGTTGTAGCATTATCTCTCTGTTACTTTCTTTTGAAAATATCTCTGTGAAGTATATCATGGCTCCCAAACCCAGCAAAACTAATGCTAGTGATAGCAGCAGCAAGAGGCAAAAGAGAAGTATCTATTTAGAAGTAAATCAAAAGGTTATTAAACAATACAAAGGTGGAAAATCAGTGAGTGCTATTGCTTGCAATTTAGGTGTGTCTGTTGCTAAGTATAGGAGCTCTGGCGGTGCTGTGGTAAGGCTGCTAACCAAAAGGTCAGTGGTTTGAACTTACCTGCTGCTCTGTGGGAGAAAGATGAGGCAGCCTGCTTCTGTAAAGATTTAAGCCTTGGAAACCCTATGAGGGTCATTATGAGTTGGGATAAATTTGATGGCAGTACATTTTTGCTTTTTGGTTGCTAAGTATATAATATGGTGTTTACACAATGTCCAAATCACTTAACATTGTCCTATTTGACAAGATGTATCATGGACATTAAGCAACACATGATTCAGTGTGGGTGTATATGTTAATTTCACTTTGTTTTTATTTTTTAAATGTCTACAAGAAAATTTTTAAATTGTATAATAATAATAATTTTTAGCTTGTATAATATTTCTGTAGGATGGCACAGTTTAAATTAACGAGGTCTTTTGCTCCTTTGTTAATCCTTTTACCTTGTAGTGACTAAGGCATCTAAGATCCTTGATAAGTGGTAATGTTTTGATTTCTTCTCTGTTTTAGTGATCATTAAAATTATATAGCATCAGTCTATAATTTCCATTATAACTAGATTTTTTTTTCCCCATTAGTTGCTCTCACCAGAAGATTTAGTGAATGCATGCAAGATGCTGGATGCACTCAAATTACCTCTCAGGTAAAGGAACCTCCACAGGATGTTTGCCAGCTGTCACCACGATTCTGCTCAGGGTAGAAAGAAAAGCCCCACCAGGTCTGCCATCCTGTGTGGTGAGCCAAGAGATTGACCATTTGTAATTATATTCTGTGTGTGGTCACTTGGCCCTATTGTTCTGGCTTCCATTATTAATCAGCGCTGTGTCATAAGGGGCTAGTAGTCAGACCTAGTCGATTTGGAGCAGTGAAATGAGAATGTAGGCTTCTCCTATGAGGTCAGAATAATCAACACCTCTTCCATTACAGATTTGGTATTCAGTGTCTGGAGACTTAAGGTGGGAATGTTTAGCTGTGAAATATATTTTTCTTACCCCCAGGTGAAAAACAGTAGCCAGAAATGTTTCATTTAGTGTGCAGATGCTAGTTCTTAATTTTACTATTTACTCATGTGTTTTTCAATTTTGCCATAGTTGGTTGTGATCATTATGATTAAATGTTGTTTTTATGCTAATAATACTCTCATACATGGGCATAAGAGAAAGTGAAAAGTGTTTGCTTCTCCTTCGTGATTGAAGATTGTAGATGATTCACTGCTCTCCCATCTGCATTTCAGGCTCCGAGTCTTTGACAGTGGCGTCATGGTGATTGAACTTCAGTCCCACAGGGAAGAGGAAATGGTAGCCTCGGCCCTAGAGACGGTATGCGAGCCCAGTTTCCTCCAGTCATCAGAACTTGCCACGAAGACTTTGAATGCTTAGCAACTTGAGAAACAGGATTTCCTTTAGAATTTAACTTTACTGAAAGTAATGTTCACACACCCAATTAAAAACAGTTTCTCATTAACAATGAATAGATATTGAAATTATTATACTTTGGAAGCTCTTTTGAAACTTCTGCTTGTCGGCACGCTGGTTAGTAGCTGTTGAGTCAACTCTGACTCATGATGGCCTCACACATAACAGAATGAAACAGTGCCTGCTGTTGCACCACCCTCTTAAACTTTCATAAATAAGGAGAATTAGAACTAGTAAATTTCATTTGAAGCTTAGTGTTGAGAATAGCTTTTTAACTTTTCAAATACGGATATTACACATAACTGAACTTTTTCTTTCAGTACTTACATTAGTAACATTATAAAATATGAAAAATAACTTTTTAGTGGCCAAATTGCCAGTATTACTCATTAGGATACTTGAAATATTATTGCCTTTGTAGTCTCTATGGTAAGTCTGTGTAGTTTGAATAACTCACATTTATTATACTTCTTGTTTTAAACTAGATGAAAACCCTAAGACTTTAAATATTTCTACTGCATCTGTATAAGATACCTTCATTGGCCCATGTAATATGCCCACACTTAAATTTGTTCTATGTTCCTTTTCATATATAGAGTAGTTCTTTTTATAAGATTTGTATGCCATGTGACAGACTAAAACTGCCCATAGGCTTTCCTGTGGAGCACTGTGGTTAAAGCATATGGCTGCTAACCGAGAGGTTGGTGGTTCCAACCCATCAGCTACTCTGTGGGAAAATGATATAGTTTGTTTCCATAAAGATTTACAGCCTTGGAAATCCTATGGGGCAGCTCTACTCTGTCCCATAGGATTGCTGAGTTGGAATCAAATTGATGGCAGTGTAGTACGAATCTTTATGGGAGCAGATCACTAACTAGGAGATAACTAACTTGGAGCTGCTGAAGGGTCCAAACCTCGATCTTTTGGTTAACAGCTAAGTGTTTAACCATTGTACTACCAGGACTCCTTCTTAAGCTCCAGTTTAGTGCATTGTTGGAGTCCAGGTGGCACAGTGGTTAACGTGTTTGGCTGCTAATTGGAAAGTCAGTGGTTTGAGCCCACCATCCAGATGAGAAAGATGTGGCAGTCTGCTTCTGTAAAGATTTATAGCCTTAGAAACCCTATGAGGCAGTTCTAGTCTGTCCTGTTAGGTTGCTTTGACTCGGAATTGACTCTACAGCAGTGGGTTTATTGAACATTTGATACATTACAGAGGGCTTTATCTTCACATTTAACCTCTACTATGTTTGTTCTCCTCAGAAGGAAGGTTGGGCAATCTACTTCTGTAGTGATACTGCCTCGGAAACTCAAGGAGGGGTCGCTATGAGTCGGGTATGACTCGATGGCACATAACAACAAGAACAATATATTTGTTCTGCGTCTTTCAAATTTTATAGAATTAAACATTGGTGAAGAAGATTTACTTCTATATTGAATATTCTTTAGATTTCAGTAGGAATTTCAGAAAATTATTTGCTAAGTATACTGGTAGACATTCCCTAGGTTATTGCCCACAGCTCCTAAATTGTCACATTTTTTTGCTGTATTTCTGTTAGGTTTCAGAAAAGGGATCCTTAACATCTGAAGAGTTTGCTAAGCTTGTGGGAATGTCTGTCCTTCTTGCCAAAGAAAGGTAAATAGGACCCTGTGCTTCATTATCAAGTGTGTTTTTGTGTCTGAATGGACAGATAATTGTTATAGGTTTTTTTTTCTTTCCCCTTCATTTCTAGGTTACTTCTTGCAGAGAAGATGGGCCATCTTTGCCGAGACGACTCAGTGGAAGGCTTGCGGTTTTATCCAAATTTATTTCTGACACAGAGCTAAGAGTTTTGTATTTGGAATACTTTTTATCCATATACTGATATCATGTAGAGGTTGTATGACATTCAGCTGAGAGATAAACCCTGAAAAACTGAGAAATAATTGGACTTTTGCTCTTTTGATTTCTTCCTAAATATTATGATCCAGGAAGCTTATTTAGGATAAATACAGGAAAATACAGAAAACGAATGCTGGTGTGAATTTAAAATCATGTTGTGTAAAACCCATATATAACTTGTATTATGGTGGGTTTTAACTCAGTCCTCAAATCTAACTATTTTCAAAAAAGGGAATTAGTTCATGTGGGAAGAAAAAGAAGCTGCATGTTTGGACAGATTAGATGACTATTTTGGTGTGACTAAAATTGCGTGAATTGTAAATGAAGTTTTTTCTCTGTGTCTGATGTTCCCATTTTGGGTGTCTTCATGAAGCAAGTCATACCTACAGTGTAATTTTAAGAATGCTGGAACAATATATCAGATTGCATAATGTGATATCAGGCTCTTCCTAAGGCCTCTTAGAAGCAGTCTTAGGCATGTCTTCAACAGACCAAATAAAGCACCATTTAAGAGGAGATAATTTTATTTGATTTATGTGTATATAATAGGACTTATTTCTTTTTTTACAGAGATGATTTCATGGTTGGCATTTAAAGAATGCAACTATGTCATTTTATTTCAAAAATGCTGTGGACTTTAAACCTGAATTAAAGAGCTGTGTAGACATGCCCAGAGATATGATTATAAATTTAGGAGATAGATAGCCCGGGCATTCTCTAAGATTGTTGTGTGGGTGGAGGGGCAGAGGGAACTTAGTGCTCTTTTACCTGGAATCTGAGAATGAGAAAAAAGAAAGTGGAAAAGTGATGTGTCTCCTTTTTCCTCTTAAAGGAGTTTCACCCCTGAACTTTTAAAAGTCTGTCATATGCCAGTAATATTTTTCTTTTGTTCTTTGCCCTACACATTATAAGTTGTGTGGAGAAGCTATCTCAGTAAAAAGTATTACAGAGATAACAAAACTGGCTAACAGTGAATTTAGATTGCTTGAGTTTTAAAGTAGACTTTGTATGTTATAGGTGTATAGCATACCTACCATAGGATAGCATTACTTCAAACTCAGGGACCCCATTGGGACAGAAAGAGGCTCCCTTTTAGAGACTGAGTTGGAAGTAGAAGCGTAGTGATGGTTCTTAGTTTTGTGCAAGCCTCCAGAAGGGTAGCATGCATAGTTAAGCAATATGGATAGTACCTGTATTGAGAGACACATTGGAAGTAGGAAGGGGGACACCCAGGTTCGTGCTCTGGAGTTCCTAAGTGAGGTGGAGGGCCACCACCATAAGCTGCTACAAATGCCCTTTGGGGAAGTTCCAGGATCCTCAGCTACAGGTGATCCTTCCAAGTGAAGCCCAAGCCCTGATCCTTACCTGAAAAGTAACAGTCATTGCTTCATGCCTTCTAGTGTCGTCAGCAGGAATGTTATTGCCATGGTATTCTGCTCTAGTCTTATTTGTCAGCCTGTCACTGATTCTTCATGTGGTGACAGATACCCTTAATTTCCCCCATGGCCCAGCCTCGAGTTTACTTTGGGGTAATTCAGTGTCTGCACAACCAACTCTTAGTTGGGCCATTGTGTATCCTTGTTGTATATGTCACACCTTTCTCTGGGCATCACTGCCTCTCTTATACATACACATGCACACAAATACACAGTATCTTATCTGGCTCAGGTTTGTAAAAATTACAAAGATTTTTAAAAAAGAAATATGGAGATAAATTTGTTCTCCAGTTGAAATGAATTGTAAGTATAGTTGTTTGAGCTACTGCATCTAGCTCTATTCATTTGGATTTGTTACAGTATATCCATATAATTCAGCGTATTTCGTATTTATTTACTTAGTGTGACCACAGATTGACAAAAATGGTGCAATCATAATTATATGAAGTGAATTAAAGAAGAAAAAGAGTGACATGATATATTTTGCAAATGTTATACTAATTTTAAAAAAGCAATTATGATTGAGTTTATTGTTTTGTTTTATTTTGAGAATGGGCATTCTTCACTGTTTCCAGATCTCTATATGTATTTTTAGCCTTCTTCCCTGACCCCCCAAATAAGGTAATATTTTGGCCCTATTATTGATGGGAGCTCTGGTAGCATAGTGGCTAAGACACTTGCCTGCTAACCATACGGCTGGCGGTTCAAATCCACCAGCCACTCCTCGGAAGGAAGGTTGGGCAATCCTACTTCCGTAATGATACTGCCTCGGAAACCCAAGGAGGGGTTGCAATGAGTCAGGTTTGACTTGACGGCACATAACAACAACAACAACAATTGATAGAGGGGGAGGCCTGGTGGCGTAGTGTCTAAGGCATTTGACTACTAACCAGAAGGCTGGCAGTTCAAACCCACCAGCCACTCCTTGGAAGGAAGATTGAGCAATCTATTTCCGTAGAGATACCCTTCAGAAACCCAAGAAAGGGTCGCTGTAGTCGAAATTGACTCTTTGGCAATGAGTTTGGTTTTTTGGTTTTTATTGATAGAGGTGCTGGGGGAAAGGGATCTGGTGGCATATTGCATTTGACTGCTAACAGGAAGCTTGGCAGTTCAAAATCCCCCAGTCATTCCACAGAAAAAGGACTGGGCAATCTACTTCTCTAAAGACTGAAAAAGTCAAACACTCAATGGGGGTCCCTATGAGTTGGAATCGACTTGATGGCAATGAGTTATTTTATTTTTTTTAATTTATAGAGGTTATGTTTAAGTACAAGAAACATTCTGTCTTGGTGCTTGTGATTGGTATAATTATTATTTTTACTTTCTTATCTTTGTTCTTAAATGCATAAATCTGTTTCTAGCTTTATGGTAATGGAATATTTCTAGTCATTGTCAAGAAAAATTTTTTTACATTATTTAAGTAAAGATTGTTTTCAGGGTTAAGTGATTGGTATTCATGTCTGTCTGTCTTTATTGTAAACCTATTGCAAAATTAAAAAATGATTTTTCTTAACTTGGTGTTCTTTTTAAATATTCTTTTAAAAATGCATATATAAATGGTAAACCTCAAAGTCAGACTAAGCCAGTATGTTGAGATTCTTTTAGACTTTACAATCAAGAATTGATAATAAATATTTATGACATCAAATGCTTACTATTTTAGTTATCTTAAAAGAATGGAAAATGACTCATGAAACATTTTTTAAATTTGTGATATGAGTTCCACTGTTGCTTGACTATGTGTGAACATTTATATGAATATGGCTTTTTTTTGAATTGTGATTTTGGTGAAAGTTTACAGAGCAAATTCATTTTCCATTCACCAGTTCATACACATACTGTTTCGTGACATTGATTGCAATCTCTGTAATGTAACAGCTTTCTTTCCACTTCCTCCCTGTAGTTACTTTTTCACTTGTGTCCTTCTATCCTATGCACACTTGCCCTCTGAGCTATCTCCCTGTGCAAATGCTGCCCTTCTGATCTCCCATGGTTGATTGTGCTAAGGCATGTACCTATCTGGTATAATAGTTCACCTTGTAGCCTGCCTTTCTGTTTGTTTGGCTAGAAGTTAAGCCATGGAGACTGAGTTCAATTCCAGGCCTGAAGGGTGACTAGGGACCATAGTCTTAGGAACTTCATCAGACAAAAATAGACTAGTAAGCCTGGTTATTTTTATAATTCTGAGTTTTGTTCCACATTTTTCTCCCACTCTATCAAGGATCTCTAATTCTGATCCCTTTCCAAGTGGTTGGCAGTGGTAGCTGGGTGCCATCTAGTTCTGGTCTCAGGGTTGTGTAGGCTGAGGTTTCCGTGACCCTTTAATCCCTCTGACTAATTGTTTCCACATGTCTTTGATTTTCTTCACTCTTCTTTGCTCTGGATGACCACTCGCAAGCTTTTAAGACCTGTCGCTACTCTGAATGCACTCTCTCTTGTTCCCTGTTTTTTAGCAGACTGATATGACCAGGTTGGTCTTATCATTGCATCATTCTCATGCTCAAATACATAATTTGGTTCTCTTTTGCCTGACAATCTCAGTCTTCATTTGATACAGTGGAATCACAACATACAGTGTGGTTAGGTTATAGATACTAAGGACAAAATCAAGTACATGCTCAAAATTATCCTTGAAAATCTCTTAAATTGCCAGTAAAGCTCACTATATAGTCTTGTGATTATATCCTTTGTAGAGTGATATGTGGGTATTATGAATAAAGGAACACAATATATAATAAAAACTACATAACAATAGACTTTATTTTATTTATTTATTTTTTTTAGATTTTTTTTTTTTTTTATTAGGATTTGGGTGAAGATTTACAGAGTAAATTCACTTTTCATACAGCAGTTCACATATACTTTGTCTCATGTCATTGACCAAATTTTACAATGCAGCAGCTCCCCTCCCACTTCCTCCCCATAGTTACCTCCTCCCAGTGTGCATCCCTTCATACTCTTCTGCACCCTGAGCTATCTCCCTGTGCATAAGCAGCCCTTCCTTCTCCCATGATTGTTCTCTCCAGGGCATGTGTCTACTTGAGGTAAATGTTTAACTCACATGCCTGTACTTTGTTTGGCTGGAAACCACAGTTGTGGGTTCAATTCCAGACCTGAAGGGCAGCTAGGGGCCATAGTCTCAGTGGTTACACCAGGCTCTATTGGACCAGCAAACCTGGTCCCCACCTTCTTTTCTTTTTTTTGCCTCCAAATGATTTTGAGTTTTGTTCCACATTGTTCTCCCTCTTTATGCAGGGTCTCCTACATCCCTTCCAAGTGGATGGCAGTGGTAGCTGGGCACCATCTAGTTCTTCTGGTCTCATAGTTGTATAGGTTGCAGATCGGATGATGTACCAGTCGCTAGGACTGATTGTTTCCATTAATTTTGGTTTTCTTCTTTCTTCTTGACGAGGAGAGACCCATTGTTGCATCTAGATGGCAGCTTCCTAGCTTTTAAGGTCCCAGTCGCTACTCGCCAAAGTAGTAGGTGGAACAATGTTTTGTATAGTATGTTATGCCAATTGAGCTTGATGTCCCCTGCGACTATGGTCCCAAGCCCGCAGGATCAACTACTCGGTCGCTCTGGGTAGCTGGCTGTGACCAAGCAATGACCATAACCTTGCCCCTTGTCAGCTCTACTATACACCTGGGAATTCTGATCATTCACATGAACTTATAGGCCCATTGTCTGCCAACCCTATATATGATCTTGGATACACTCTCCATTTAGACATACCTAATTGTTTAGCTTGTTCACCTATCTATCCGTCCCTATATCCATGTTTGCTTTCACTGACAACTCAGTACTGTATATGCAAAAGGGTTCATATTTGTTGTCTGTACTGCCCATGTAGCTCTCTATGTCTTTCTCATCCTCAATGCTGCCATATTGGTCACTCACATTTGGTACATTGCCCTTCTCTTCACCCAAATCAATATTTATCTCTATCTATCTAACAGCATTCCCTCCCCTTCCCTCCCACCCCTGGTAACCAACAAAGAAAATGTCCTCCAATATATAAACCTTTCCTTAACTTTTACAATAACGGACTAATACAATATTTCTCCTTTTGTGACTGACTTATTTCACTCAGCATAATGTCCTCCAAGTTCATCCACGTTATGCGGTGTTTTGCAGATTCTACATTATTCTTTAGCGTTGCATAGTATTCCATTGTGTGTATGTACCATAGTTTGGTTATCCATTCCTCAGTTGTTGGACATCTAGGTTGTTTCCAAGTTTTGGCTATTGTAAATAGTGTTGCGATGAACATCGGTGTGCATATATCTGTTCTTGTTATGGCTCTCACTTCTTTAGGGTATATACCTAGTAATGGAATGGCTGGGTCAAATGGTATTTGTATTTCCAACTTTTTAAGGATTCGCCATACTGCTTTCCACAATGGTTGTACCATTTTACAGTCCCACCAGCAGTGTATGAGAGTCCCAATCTCTCCACAACCTCGCCAGCATTTGTTATTTTCTGTCTTGTTGAACTTTGCTACTAGTGCTGGAGCAAGATGGTATCTCGTTGTTTTGATTTGCATCTCTCTAATAGCTAATGATTGTGAGCAAATTCTTCATATGTTTGTTGGCCGCTTGAATATCCTCCTTGGTGAAGTGTCTATTCATGTCTTCTGCCCATTTTTTAATTGGATTGTTTGTCTTTTTGTTATTGAGGTGTTGGAACAATAGACTTTTATAGCATCAGTAATTAAACTATTTAAATAATTACACAATTTGAACGTGTGTTATCTTTTTTTTCCCCACTAGGTGTAGGTGAATTTATATAAATTTGTTGCTAACACCATCTCTTCTGATGGATTTAGAGTGTAAGCTCTACAGGAGCAGAGATTTTTACCTGATTCATTCATGGATATATCCTCAGAGCCTGGAACAGGCCATGACAAACAGTAAGCGTTCAATAAATATTTACTGAATGAACTCTGATCTATATACCTTTATATTTTGGCTCCACTTTCTCTCCCATTATTAAATTCATTTAAATAAACATATTTTGGGATACATATTGACTTTGTGTGAGGAACTTTGTGGACCACTGGGAAAATACAAAGATGAATAAGATACAGCTTCCCTTAACAGGAGAGAAAATGGTTGGGGAAATAGACATGTGTGCAGCTGTAATTCAAAACAGCATGAAGTAAATGCCATGGAAGGGACACAAGTAACATACTATGTGGTGGGCAGAGAAAATTCTGATGGAAGGATCTGGGAAGGCTTTGTGGGAGAGGAACCTTATCAGCTAAACTGTAAAGGACCAATAGATTGTTTGTATGTGGAAGGCGGTTATGATATTGTCATGAGTTGACCAGGTAAACCTGCATCTGTCCTTTACCCTCTTCTAAGAGGTTTCTGGAACCAGACTTGTCATGGCTTATCCTGAAATCCACTCTGTTCTGTGATAAGCCATGATGTTGGAAAGCACTCAAGAAAAGTCAGGTTACACACATGAAAGATCTTGTTATTTCAAGTTGTTATTACAGTGTGAAAATTGGGTCATTTGCGTTTTTCCTTGTGTCGTAATAATGAGTCAGTTTTAACTTTCATTTGCCTAGGGAAAAAAAGATCTCCCCATTTGTGTAAAGGGAGTTACTGAGATAATGTGTAAATTTTACACAAGATCACTAGACAAGACACTGACCCAGAAAGAGAATTCAAAGTATCTCGACAGTTTTAGTTCAATACTGACAAAATCATATGTACTAATGTTCGGTTAGGAGCCCCCCCGCCCCCCCCCCCGCCCTTTACGCTTAAATTGCCTTCTTTCAGAAAAAAACAAAAAACAAAACTATATTCTGTCTAATAAAGACAGTAATGCAGCTTAGCAAGTACACCAGTTGAGACAAAAAAGACCAAGCATCTCAATAAGACTGTTATTTAAAAAATGACCAAGCATATTGATTCAGCCCCCTGTACTTAGATGTAGGTCTTCCCATTCCCTCAAGAGTGGTTTTCTGGGGAAAGTGTATATATGAATGATTAAGGTTGCTTCCTATACATTGTCAGTTACCACAAAACTTTTTTATATGCCTTTTACAGTGAGGGGAAGGAGAGATTAATCTGCCATAGATTATAGAGACAATGCTAGAATTTCAACTCAGATGCATCAGTCCAAAGCCTACTTTTGCCACTAAGCTTTTGCTTTCAAAACTGAAAATGTTAGGGCCTGTGGCAGGTATTTGAAAGGGAATCCCAATGTGAGTTCATAAATAGATACTGAATTAGCTAATTTTATGATTATGAAATTGGTAACAGTTTTCTCAGTAAGTTCTACTGGTAGTTAAATTGAATGACGACCATACAACCTTATTTGAAACTCTGGACGGAGTTAATGGCTTAACTCTGGACGGACTTATGCTGCTGTTGTTGTTATGTGCCGTGGAGTCGGACCCAACTCATAGCGACCCCCTCCTTGGGTTTCTGAGGCAGTATCACTACGGAAGTAGATTGCCCCATCTTCCTTCCGAGGAGTGGCTGGTGGGTATAAACCGCTAGCCTTCTGGTTATCAGTCAAGTGCCTTAGGCACTAAGCTACCAGTAGTAGTATTTGACTTAGAAGATTTGATGCCTCAGATACTGTACAAGTGAATAGCTGTTAGTCTTTTAAAAGATGAAGTGATAGATTAAAGGACCTGCAGGGGTCTATTTTTTAAAGTTCTAAAAATTGAGGTAAAATTTACAGTGAAATGCACAGATGTTCAGTTGGATGAGTTTTGACAAATGCATAAACTCATGTAACTCAGACCTCCCTCCAATCTATCCAGCTTATTTTTTGCCCCCAGAAAGTTTGCTGTCCTCTTTTTCTGAGCATGTCCCACCAGAGGCCACCACTGTGCTGTGATTTCTGTCACTATAGATTAGTTGTGTCTGGTAAATGGTATCTTATGCATAAAGAAAAGCAAATGGTAAAACTGCATTACAGTGTGCTCAAAAATAAGTATAGCTGTTGAAGTGGAACTCTATCCTTTCATGTTTAAGACAACTTTAACACTTGCAGAGTATTTTTAAAAATGTTTCTTTTGTGTGTCCTTGGATGGCACAAATTGTTAAAGCGCTAGCTAGCTGATGACTAGCCAAAAGGTTGGTGGTTTGAACCTACCCAGAAGTGTCTTGGAAGACTGTCTACTTGGATAAGCTCACAGATCTGTGGAGCAGTTTTATTCTGCATTTATGGGGTCGTCATGAGAGGGAACCATTCCCTGGAGAAGGATGTCATGCTTGGTAAGGTGGAGGGTCGACGAAAGAGGGGAAGGCCTTCGACGAGATGGATCGACACAGTGGCTGCGACAATGGGGTCAAGTATAGCAAGGATCATTGAGCTGGCGCTGGATCGGCGGTGTTTCGTTCTGCTGTGCATGGGGTCGCTATGAGTCTGAAGCGACTCAACGGCACCTAACAACAACATGAGTCCCAGTTGATTCAATGGCAACCATCAAGTTATTTTTAATTAAACAACCAAATCTGGCTTCAGGTAAAGAAAAATGTATATGTATTTTACCTGAACTATTTTCCTTTGAAAAATGACATTTGGAAAATCAAGTTTATAACCCACACATTATGCCATTTCAGTGCCTGATTTTTGTGGGCTCCCAGAAACTGTGACTTTGGGGAGGAGAGACTGAAATGTTGGGAGCAACTCTAAGCTCTTAAAACCTCGGTACCGGTGTGTGTGTGTGGAATGGTCTGCGTGTGGCAGTGCTGTCCCTCACCCCGCCTGTCTCTGGAGCTGCGCACGTTTCCTGCCGGTTTCCTGTCCAGCGGGTGTCAAGCCTGGGGCAGGCAAGAAAGGATGCGCTGCCCAGAAGGGGCGGGCGGGCAGACCTCGCCCGGCGTCTGCAGTGCCCCCCGCCCTTCCCGCGTCGTCGAGGGCGGGCCTGGACCGGGCGGCGGGAGGCGCGCGCGGCCGCCAAGGGCGCACAGTCCGGGAACGAGTGACGCTCGGCGCGCTTCCTTACCGCCGCTGACGCCTCCGCTCCGCGCCGCGCGCTTGCAGGATTCCAGAGGTAAGGAGAGGTCTGCTGGATCCTGCTGCCTCGCCGCATCCTGGAGGCGCAGACTGGAGGGTGGCGTTCTCACGCCCCTGGGGGACAAGCTTTAAAAAAATTGTGTACGCGTTCCGGAATTCCGACTTTCACCTGACTGCGGCTTTTCTCTCGCGCGGGTTTTGCCTAGCGAGTGAAGCTGACCGAAGAGGGGTATTGAGTGAGAATTGCTGGTGCTCTGGAAAAACCGCGTCTCGGGATATTAAGCGTTGAAGAATACGTTTGTTTTCTCTTGTAAGCAAATCCTTTGTGAAGGGATTTCGTCTCAAACGGTACAACTTTAAGAGGTCTTTATACTGAAGACACGGACCAGGCTAGATTTCCAAGCGTGAACCTGACTTGAGGGCCTTTCGAAGGCTGAGTATATGCGGCGCGCGCTGAGCTTCCCAGGGAAGCGGCAAATCCAGGGACCAGGGACCAGGGTGAGCAAATTCGACGGGATATAGACGTGAAGGATGTTTTAGAATTAGGAATATTCTCCTAATAAATATTTTATATGTGTATGCATACGGGCATGTGCATGTTTGTCAGAAGGGACAAAAGCACTTTGGTTCTTTATGATTTTTACCCTTTTTGACAGGTCATTGGTTCCATGGACATACTGAAGCATTTATGTTAGCTGGTTTCAGCAAAAATGTGGGATCTGAGCTGAGTGTGTTGCAGTTGACCATTGACAGTATTCACAGCGTTCCGTCACGCTCTTAGTCGATACATTTAGGATTTTTCTGTTGTTTATGTATATGAATGCTGTATAGAAATATTCTTAGGTATGTACAATATATACCTAAATTCCCTTTTTCTTAAAACGATTCTCAAGCCAAATATTGTAACTATCCATTTGTGGTATCGGGGAACAACAATTTGGAAGAAAATGAGCAAGGTTAAAAAAAAAAAAAAGGTTAAAAAGGCATGATACCTTTAAAAAATAAAAATTACTTCTGTTTACTCACATTTTATTCCATTCTGGGGGTGCCCTGCTAACTTCTTCAAATTAGTGATTGAGCTAGTAAAAATTACGCATTTGCTATTGAAAGTCTGAGAACTTTTTTTTAGACCTGTATTTTTGTTTATACATGGCAAGTTGGTTTATTTAATAATTTTATTTCCATTCAACTTATAAAGTACTACAAATGTAAATTAACACACAATTTTCTTTTCTAGTGGTCATTTTCTTACAGAAGGAAAATGTATAACCACACAACTAATTATAATTAGGGGTTTTAAAAAGTGGTTATCATGAGGCAGCAAGCAACTTGGGAGAAGCCAGTTCGGCTTTTGGGAGTTAGGGATCACTCACTTCTTTTCATGATTTCAGTTATTGAGTATCACTGAATATAAAGGAAGCATTTCAATTGCTCTAAGTGTCCACACATAAATACGATGATGTTTTCTGCAAGGACTTCACCAGTCTTTATCCTGATTTCCCTGTCCATGTACAGGGAAAGGATTGGTTCAAATCGATGGTTAATTTCAGCAAAATTGAATGTGTGTGTGTGTTAGATATGTCAAGCAGAGCACTAATTGTCTGCATAATTGCACTTAAAATCTCTGCTTCCCTTTGAGGAAGTACAGTATTTCCTTTGTTGAATCAACTCTTAGTGAAAGAAAGCTAATAGAGAAACACCAGTTTCCTTTTTACTGAATTTTGGATTATTTCAGTCAGTCTCTTAATTCTATTAATTCTGATCTTATCTGAAGGGATGAAATATATATTCAGAAAATAATATACTTATTAAAAATAAATTAACTCTGGACAATGGAAATGTAAACATTAAGCAAATACATATTTGGTTATGTTTAGTAGCCCATTGTCTACTAGGCTCTAATATGAAAAAACTGGCTTAAATGTCCTACATCTTATTCTATAGTCTAATAGACTGTTTATATAAAATAAATATAAAAATCACTCAACTACAGGCTGCCAAGGTCTCCTCTGCCCTTCTAGGTGGTCTGAGAAGATTGCTGCATGAATCATCTCTCTTCCTATGCACACCAGCAGCAACAGGTATTGGATGACTGACAAAAGATGATAATTATTATTTATCTGTCTTTTCTTTAGACTGTTCTAAAGAAGGGAAGCCAGGGCCACATGGAGTTCACATTTAATTGTAATGCTCTAGGCATTTCTTTCTTTTCTTTTTTTTTTTTTTTAAGGTTTGATTATTTTTATGTAAGCATGATGAAAGGAAGCAGACCAGATAATATACCAATTATGCAGGGAAGGCTTAGTGTGTAGCCTAGCAAGGCAGGGAAGTTTTGGGCTATACAACATAATGTGAAATCAAAGTTCTGCAAAAAATTTAATAATTGATCAGTATGGAATTCTGAACATAAATTATGTGAAAATGTGTAATTCACATTGGGTATTAGCTTTGATTAAATTAAGCAAATAACACACTCTTCACTAAGAATGCACTAAAGCTTGGTGTTCTGCACAGATAATCTTAGTGTTGGGCTACTTTCTGAATGTTCTTAACAAGTGAACTATAATGGAATGAAAGGGATGTGTGATTGCAGAACATTTTCCCAGGGAAAATTAATGTCCTCCCTGTTTTCCTTTCAGTATACCCTAGGAAATTTAAATTCTTAAAATGATTTTGTCATTTAATTATTACTATTTTATGAGTCGGGGCCAACTCGACGGCACATAACAACAACAACAACAATTTTGTGAATAACATTGAAAAGAGCCATCTTTTTCTGAAGTTCTTATTTCAGGTGTTCTTGGAAAAAATTTGTGATTTGGATGTGAGAAAGGACATGAGGAGATCAAAGACCTGGGATTTTGCTGATCAGAATGAAACAAATGTTGAAAGACTTTTCAAATCTGTTGTTGGTGGTACTCTGTGACTATGGTGAGTATTGTGAGCATACTTAATGCTGTGTTGTTGTTGTTCATTGCCATTGAGTTGATTCCAACTTATGATGATCCCACATATTACAGAGTAGACCTGTTCCATAGGGTTTTCTTGGCTGTAATTTTAACAGAAGCAGATCATCAGGCCTGTCTTCCACTAGGTAGGTTCAAACTGTCAACCAGTCATCATTAGGTTAGCAGTAGAGTGCAAACAATTTGCGCCACTTAGGATCCTATAGATATCAATGTTGTTGTTGGTAGGTGCCTCTCAAAAAAAAAAAAAAACACAAAAAACCAAACTCACTGCCATTGAGTCGTTTCCGACTCATAGCAACCCCCATTGAGTTTCTGAGGCTGTAAATCTTTACAGAAGTAGATTGCCCAGTCTTCCTTTCATGGAGCAGCTGGTGGATTTGAACCACTGACCTTCTGGTTAGCAGTCGGTTCTAACTCATAGCAACCCCATGTACAACAGAATGAAACATTGTCTGGTCCTGTGCTGTCCTCACAATCCTTGCTTTGTTTGAGCCCATAAAGAAACATAAATGTGAGATTTATAAATATATTGATGTTGATAACCTTTCACGAAGGAGGTAGGGTAGGGTCTGTTGTGAGTTCGTTTTCCACTGTGATCCTGGCAACCTTGGGTTCTTTCAAGGTTCTTCAGGGATTCTGCATACTTGATTCAGATTTCATTTTAAATATACTATAGAAGAAGGCTGGCTGTTCAAATCCACCAGCCACTCCTTGAAAGAAAGGTTGGGCAATCTACTTCCGTAGTGATACTGCCTCGGCAACCCAAGGAGGGATGCTATGAGTCAGGTCCGACTCGACGGCACAGAACAACAACAATAGAGTAATAATAACTCCCATTTTAGGAAACTGGAGATAAGCATGTTTATTGAGTTCTCTTTGATTGGTTTCCCAGTAATTCAGTGTTATAAATTTAAACTTCACACACTCTCACAAATGATATTTTACCTATTGCGGGTTTATGTAAGATTTCACTTGACAGGAGAGTTTTGCTGCTAGAACATCATTGGAACCAATCAGATTTTATGAATAACATACTTTTTTTAATAACATTTTTATGAATAACTTTTTTCATAATGCCAGTTGTGTATCCTTAGGTAAGTTTCTTAATCTCTTTCAATCTCAGTAATAATACTGACTTCACAGGATTGTTGATATTATAAAATAAAATCAAGGATGTGAAGCACCTTGAATGTCTGAGCATGTACAAAACCAGTTGCTTTCAAGGTGACTCCAACTCTGGCGACCACATGTGTGTCAGAGTAGAACTGTGCTCCCTAAGGTTTTTCGATGGGTGATTATTTGGAAGCAGATCACCAGACCTTCCTGCTGAGGCTTCTCTGGCTGGAGTTGAACTGCCAACCAAAGCAACACCCAAGCATGCGAGTCTGAGCACATAGTAAGTGCCTAATGTGAGTTTTCTTCAGTTTGTTCCACCCAAAAACTCAATTTGCTTTTAAGTTTTATGTAGCCTCTGAACTACTAGATTCAACAATATGACATAAAATTCAGTGCTTTTCTTTTGATGATTTCCAAATATGTCATAGATATTCAAGCATTTGATGGTGTGGGAGTGGAAGTTATTTTCACATTTGATGAAGAAAATGTCATCTAAGATATAAAGATACAGAGAATCCTGACTTGTGAGATACCAGCCAGTGAAATGAGCCAGGACATATGCTGTTCATTTTATCCAGTAGCTCACCTTCTTAAGTCAATTTTATTTTTTAAGAAAATGTGTACTTAAGACATCTGAATTAAGAAAAACGAATCTGGGACTCATTTCTTTTAAAGCTTAGCTTTGAACTGACTCATTCCAGTTCTACTTCCTGCTGAGAATTTCCATTTTCATCCCAGAAACGCTGAATCAGAATCAACATTTTAACAAGATCCCCAGCTGATTCTAACTAATGCCCTGTTTTAAAGTCATCTATCCCTGCTTAGAGTCTGTAAGTCATAGTCTATTTGATGGCAGTGGGTTTGGTTGATTCCACTCTGTGCATAACAGTCGCGTGCAAAAACTTACGTTAGTGTCCTTGGTTTCACAATGATAAATAAAAACATCCGAATTCTCCAATTAAAGCACGCAAGGATGTTTTGTTGTTGTTAAGAGAAAAATATCTTACTGAAATATAAAAATGAAAATGAGCATAGACTACACATAACACTAATGGAAAGGGTATTCTCACAGGTCTGTTTTTTTTCCCCATTTATAAAGAGATACTTGTTGTTGTTATGTGCCATCAAGTCGGCCCCGACTCATAGTCCCCTTCTTGGATTTTCAAGGCAGTATCACTACGGATAGTAGATTGCCCCATCTTCCTTCCGAGGAGTGGCTGGTGGGTTTGAACCTTAGCCACTATGCTACCAGATCTCCTAGTTACTTTAAATACAATAAACGCATGTACTGCCGTCGAGTCGATTTCGACTCATAGTGACCCCTCCTTGGGTTTTTGAGGCAGTATCAGGACGGAAGTAGATTACCCAGACTTCCTTCTGAGGAGTGGCTGCTGGATTTGAAATGCCAGCCTTCTGGTTAGCAGTCAAATGCCTTAGGCACTATGCTACCAGAGCTACTTAATACAATAAAGGAATGGGAAAATAAAAGAATGAATAAATAAATAAATAAATAAATAAATATATATATATATATATATATATATATATATATATATATATATATATATAGTAGTAGTCAGGATGTAGTGGGAGTAAATTGTAGTTTTCTAAATGAGAATGTATTCTTGTCTGTAGGAACAATTCAAGGGTAATATAGCTAGTTCTCTCTTTAGTATGTGCCTCCTATCTGCTATAACTGGAACTTACCAGTTGTATTTTTATTCTCTGTTTCCAACTGGGTATATGTGTCTCTTTCATTGATTTGCTACTTATCAGATCAGAATCTGATCTGTCTCATTCACAGTCCTGTTATTCACAGTAGACTTTCATTAGTTTACTATGTGGTATATTAAGATGCATCACAGAACCATTGTGCCTGCTTTTATCAGATTCAGATTAATATGATCATTATTCTCAGTCTTAATTCCTTCCTTTGGCTGTAATCCTTTTACCCATGAGTTCACGAAAGGGGCACTGGGTCTACTCTGAACCAGTGCTCAAGCTGCATAAATAGCCACCACCCTCAGCCTTGAATAGTATCCATCTAAAAGGGAATACCGCTCAACTTCTGTTTTGCCTAGAGCTGTAATCAAGAATTAGATCTACCCAAGTTTTATGTATTTTGTTTCACCACATCTTAAATAAGAAATGGGTAAAGTCCTGAGCTAATTAAAGAAAACACCCCTATGTACTAATAATATCTTTATGTGCTAATTCTAATAATCATTGAATACATATAAGGGTATATTTAAAGACTTACAGCCCAAACAAAGCACATATTGAGACCCTTTGGAGAGAGAGAGAAAATATAATGTCATGAATAGATATATATAAAGAATAATAAATTCATGCATACACACACATTTTTTTCTCAAACCAAAAGGGCACTGTAGCTCCCAAAATCTAGAATTGTTTCTGACCCTAGCTATGGGCTGACTGATGCATTGCCAAATTCTTTCTCCTTTATATATATTTGGGTGGATTCAAAATAGAAACAAGGATCCTTGTGTGTCTGTGTTCTTCCCACTCTTCACTTCAGCTGCTCTGATGGGTCTCTTTTAAAATGATACACTTCATTCCAACTGAATGATACTCAGGAGGCTAGTATTCATCTATCCTTTAGAGGCCAAAACCGGTTATGGAAATGTCATTAAAATTGCCAAGGACAAGACTTAAATAAGAAATTTCATAAACATTCACATCTACAAGAGCTGCCACTCTATCTTTAGATGACCTATGTAGAACAAAGTGTCAGCATCGCTTCCCCATCTAAAAATTACTGCCTCATACAGACTAATGAGCACTGTTTCCTTTAATAGTACAAATTCCCAAGTACTTGTCTTAAATATCAGAAAATAATAACTTTGAAGTAAATTTAGGGACTTGCATTTTAAGTGGCTTAGAGCAGTTTGTATTATATTATTTAAGTCAAGCCTTCTCTCACTTTACTACATATCCATTTTCCCCAAATACTTAAAGATTAAAATATGATTAAA
Source organism: Orycteropus afer afer (assembly GCF_000298275.1). Lineage (NCBI taxonomy): Eukaryota > Metazoa > Chordata > Mammalia > Tubulidentata > Orycteropodidae > Orycteropus > Orycteropus afer. The sequence continues at coordinate 6,074,859 of NW_006921721.1, forward strand.
ATGAGAAATGTGAAGTATAGACACCTAAGAGATGACAGTTGTCAATTATTATGCTTTCTTTATAGATTTCATATTACATTTTAAATGTTGTGAACTCAGAGTATTTGTAACTAATTATTTTAAATATAACCATGAAAGATGAAGGTGAAGGACATAGCCACTTTAAGATGAAAACACAGCAATGCCAAGATCCTAGGATCTGTACTCTGCTTTATTTTATATCATCCATGGCTCAGTTTAGACTTATCTTGTGTCTAAAATGTCACAAATCTCACCAATGTTGTTGTTACTAGCTGCTGTTGAGTCAACCCCAACTCATGGCAACGCCGTGCATTACAGAGTAGAACTGCTCCATAGGGTTTTCTTGGCTGTAATCTTTATGAAAGCAGATCACTAGGCCTTTCTTCTGTGGAGCTGCTGGGTAGGTTTGAACTGCCAATCTTTAGGTTAGCGGTGCGGGCAAACTGCTGTTACCACCGGGATTCCTTAATGTCACCAGGAGTGCTGCTCACTTACTCCTTTTTAAAACTAATTCTGACCATTTCATTTCAGTTCTTGGAGAAGCTGAATATATACTCTTGGGAGAGCCAGGCCATGTAGCACTAAGCAACAACACAGTGTCTGTGCATTTTCAGCATTTTGATGGTGCTAATTGGACATTGAGGAATGTATCTGTCTTGCTGTTGGAAGCCAACACCAACAAGACTATTGCCACCAAATACCTTCTGACCAACCAGTCGCAGGGAACATTTGAGTTTGAGTGTTTCTACTTCAAGGAGGCTGGTGACTACTGGTTCATGATGAGTTCAGAAGCAGTGGACAATAGCACTACAGTCCTTTGGTGGAAAAAAAGTACGTTTCTGAAGGTGGAGTGGCCCATCTTTCACTTTGACTTAAATAGGACCTCCAGTGCAGCAGAAGGCATCTTTCAGGTGGGCTTTTTCACCAGTCAGCCACTGTGCTCATTCCCTGTGGATAAGCCCGACATCTTGGTGGATATCATCTTTACCAACAGTCTTCCTGAAACAAGAACAAGTCAGGGACAGCCCCTGGAAATAAGAACCAGCAAAAGGACAGAACTCTGTCAAGGTCAGTGGGTTGAGTTTGGCTGTGCACCTGTGGGGCCAGAAGCCTATGTCACTGTGGTACTGAAACTGCTTGGCAGAGACTCGGTCATTACCTCAACAGGACCCATTGACCTGGCCCAGAAATTCGGATACAAACTGGTGATGGTGCCAGAACTGATGTGTGAGTCCGTGGTGGAAGTGATGGTGGTGCCTCCACCTTGCATTTTTGTCCAAGGAGTAATTGCTGTCTTCAAGGAGGCCCCCAGACTCCCTGGGGAAGGGGCAGTTTGGCTGGCTGAAAACACCCTAAACCTGGGAGAGAGGAGGACAGTATTTAACTGCAGTCTGTTTGATATGGGAAAGAATAAATACTGCTTTGACTTTGGCATTTCAAGCAGAAGCCATTTTTCCACAAAAGACAAGGAGTGCATGCTAATTCAGAGAAATATAGGTTGGTATTGAGTTTTTTTTTTTTTTTAAATTTACCAAATTGGTGCCTTCATATAATCAAAATTATTATTTAGAATTTGGATGGACTTAATTTTCTATGAACTGTACCATTAGTTTTGTGGCTCACTCTTCATTATGTCCTAATTGGCATTATCATCCTTATCTGAAAAATTAAGAGGCAAAGCTTGCCACTGATACAATCTTTCTGGATCTCAGTTTCTTCATGACTAAAATGGAGATAATAAAAGTACCTACTTAATAAAGGATTGAATAAAATAAAATGTGTAAAATTCTTAACATAGTGCCTGGTATATAGGAAGCACTCAGTAAAATTTAGTTGTTATTATGTTATATTTCAACATTATGTTATTTTATCACATGGCAAGTCCATGGCAGGTATGATCAGAATCTAAAGCTAAATCCCAAATTGGAGTTTAGCTTGTTTGGGTTTAGTCACTTCTGGCTTCCTCTAGCTGAGCATGTCTCTTTCCTTTTCAGTTGTTCATTATGGAAATGAAGATCTTTAGTGAGATTTCAAGGAAAAGCAAATTCACTGCTTTCTTGTCGGTTTGGAATCATAGTGGAAACCCACCTTGGGTTTCCAAGGCTATAAACCTTTACAGAAGCAGACTGCATCATCTTTCTTCCACGGAGCAGCTGGTAGGCTTGAACCACTGACCTTTTGCTTAGCAGCCAAATGCCTTAACCACTATAACACCAGAGCTCCTTTTCAAAGAAAATCTTTCTAAACAGTTCTTCAAGTTCTGTGTTCTTTGTGTCATGCCCTATCTCATCAAAAAGAGGAGTCCCTGGGTGGTATAATGATTAATGCATTGAGCTATTAACTGAAGGTTGGTGGTTCGAGGCTACTCAGATGTGCCTTGGAAGAAAGGCCTGGCAATCTACTTCCAAAAAATCAGCCATTGAAAACCCCATGGAGCACAGTTCTACTCTGACACAGACGAGGTTGCCATGAGTTGGGGTTGACACAATGGCAGCTGTGATTTTAATCACAAAGAAGTGCAGTTATTACAATTTCATCCATCCCAGAGTTCTCTTTGCATATGCTTCCATTTTAATGAGTTCAGGCCTGGGTGCAAGCCAGTGGCTTAATTTGACAGAGACTGTCTCATTCCCTTACATGCTCTTCTCATCTTCCACTCCCCTTCCTTCAGCCCCAGTAAGCCCAGTGTCCCCTTACTGTCCCAAGTCTCTGACTAATTTTGTCTGTAACCTTAAGTGTTTCTTGATCTAAATCTACCCACTTCTCCTTAGAAGTTGCTTTCCTTCAGCTTTCTTCCTTCAACTTGTGCTCCTATTATCCACGGAGTTCTTTCAGACCTCTGCTCTCAGACTTCAGCCCCTGCTTCCTGTTTAGCTCTCAGAGTTGACCTAGCCTCCTACGACACAGCAGTTGGAAGCCATCAGGTGGCAGCTCCCTCAGCCCCCCACCAAAATCTTCACCTCTACATGCATCGGACCATCTTCTCCTTCCCTGTTATCATGAAAGAGGCATTGTTCCTCTCATGTAAAGTCAGCTCTCCGTCTTTACTGTGGATTTCACCTCCTTCATTCATTACAGGAACCTTCTGTTAATCAGTGTTTTCTCTCTCTCCTGTCTTTAACTGGCCTTTCTATATTGGGTTATTCCCATCAGCATTGAAATATACTTATTTTATCTCCCGAAGCCCTATGTTCTGTCCCAAGTATCACTTTCTCTTTTTCTTTTTATAGCCCAGTTTCTTGGAAAAGTTGTCTAAACTTTGTGGCTTCTACTCCATACTCCTACCCTGAAAATGGTCTCACTTGAAACAGCCAGTTTCCAAAATCCAGGAACACTTTCAGTCCTCATCTTCATAGATACTTCCTCCTCTAGACAGAGTCACTCCTTGGTTCCTTGGCACCACACTCACCTTGTTCACCTGCCTCTCTGACAGTTCCTTCATGGTCTTCTTGGCCTGCCAGTTCCACTGTGTCTCTGCCCTTAAGTGTTGGTCTTTGTCTTCATATAGTACTACATCCTCTTCCCTTTTTCACACACTTGCTGGGTGATTTCATTTACACCCCTGTGTTGATGCTGATGACTCTAGGTGCATATTTTCCTAGTTCTTCCCCTTTATCCAAGTGCTGCTTGATACCTTTCACCTCTAAGGCATCTCCCAGGCCCTCAAATGCAACCTCTCTGGAATTGGATTCCTCACCTTACCTCCTAAACCTTGTCCTCAGCATATGACTCCACCACGCATCTTGTTCAAACTCTTCTCCTTCGCCTCCTATCGACACTGAATCATTACAATAAGTCAGTAACAAATCATTAAGTTCTGTAGATTTTATCTCCTTAGTGTTAGAATTTCTTTTTCTTCAGTTCCACTGACACCATTTGGTTTAAGCCTTCATCATCCTTTACTTGGATTCTTTCAACAGATTCCTATTGATTCTCCTCTCTCTGCTCTGTTCTGTCTTAGTTCTTTAGTCCTACTATAACAATACCACAAGTGGAAGGCTTTTAACAAGCTAATTTATTCTCTCACAGTTTAGGAGGTTAGAAGTCTGAATTCAGAGCATGGACTTTAGGGGAAGGTATTCTCTCTTTATTGGCTATAGAGAAAGGTCCTTATCTTTTCAGTTTCTGCTTCCTTGGAGATCTTGTGTCTTTTTTTATTTCTTCCCCATGTTTTTTTTTTTTAAAAGTAAATAAGGTTTATTTATTTATTTATTTTTGCAGTGTTTCCTCCCCTCCCCTGTCACCCCTGGTAACCAACAAACTCCTTGTATCTTGACATCTGTTTTATTCCATCTATCTCTGCTCACAATTTTAATCTCTTTTTGTATTTCAAAAGATTGACTTAAGATACACATTGTACTAATCCTGTCTCATTACAAAGACGACCTATTTGCAAATTGTAACTATAGGCACAAAGGTTAGGATTTACAACACATATTTTTGGAGGATATAATTCAATCCATAGCACTATCATTCCAGCCAGAGGGGTTGCATAAAAATCGGGTCTGCTCATGTTAGTCACCTGCTGCAAACCTTTCAGTTACCTCACTTGACAGGAGGATAAGAATCTACAACCTCACCTTGACTCCAAGGCCTCCATTGTTAGGCCGCCCTCCTCACAGACATTATTATCTCTGGGCTCAGACCTGAACAGTCTTCCTCCACCTTCACCTCCAGTCTCCACTGAATGACTCTTCCTGACCCCAAGCTGGTTAAATTCCCATTGCTGTAAGCTGGCATGGCATAAGGCTGTACATAAAAACCAAAAGAACCAACCCACTGCCATTGGGTCGATTCCAACTCATAGTGACCCCTTTCAAGTTTCCAAGGCTGTAAAACATTATGGAAGTAGATTGCCTCATCTTCCTCCTGTGGAGCATCTGGTGGATTTGAACCACCTACCTTTTGGTTAGCAGACAAATGCCTGATTGCCTAATTTTATTCCTTTCCCCCTCATTGCAGAAGTTCATTTGGTGGCTAACTCTGACTTGTGCTGCCAGGAAGCTATGTTATTTATTTATTTAAAACTTTTTCATTGTAGTTAGGGTGAAATTTTATAAAGCAGATTTGTTTTATATGTAACAGTTCATATACATTTTATTTTGTGACACTGGTTACATTCCCAGGAGTGTAACATCTCACCTCCCACTTCCTTCCCTATGGTTACCCTTTCCTTGTGTCTTGCCTCCCTACCTTTCTCCCTGTGCAAATGCTGCCCTTCTGATCTCCCATGGTTGATTGTTCTAAGCAGTGCATTTCCCTGGTGTAAGTGTTGAACTTGCAGGTCTGTCTGTTGTATGGCTGAGAGTTAAACCCCAGGAGTGAGTTCAATTTTAGGCCCAAAGGGTGAAGCTATTTTAGTTTTCGTTTGTCCCATTTAGTATTCTTAGCACATTAATGGGTACTCTGTAACTGTTTATTAAATTGAAATTTGAATGGAGTTGTGTCTAGTCTTGGCTAAGTGTTAGTAGAAAAACAATTTAAGTGAACTAATTTAATCACCCAAGCTATGCTTGACTTTTTATAAGAAGATACTTGTTATAGGGGAAAAATTCTAATAGACTGAATTTAATGGAAACTAATCCAGGAAGTAAAGATATTCAGGCTATTTGATTAGAGACATTTGGGGACAGGAGGTCACCTTGTTCTCAAGTTGCTGGACTTTCCACAGATTGTTCTAAAGACTGGATTCCGCGCCTCCCCCCCCCCCCCCCCCCCAGCAGCTTGTGAGGCAAACAGCAGGGAAAAAGATACTGGAAAGGGGAACAACAGTGAGTTGTTTTTGTGCCCCGATTGAGAGTAGTCTGGGGGCTACTTATGGGGCTGTTCATACAGCAGCAACTAGACACAGCCAAAAAGATAACCTAGAGAAGCTAAACCTCCTGGAGACCCCAGATTGTTACAGGCTCTGACTGCTAAGCTGACAAATATATGTTTGCGATACTTTAGTGCTTTCCTGTTTTTTTTTTGTATGTAAGTTTATGACAGAACTCTTCTTTTGATTTTCCATTTAAATTGACAGCTCTGACCAGTAGAGTTGGTTTCTTTGCCAAATGGCATCATTCAGAGATCCCACTGAGCCACTATGACTTTTGGGAGTCACTGACTCACTCTGAATTTCTCATTAGTTCTGAAAATGAGATAATTTGGTTTTTGTATTTGTCTCTTTTCTAAATATGTCTTAGGACCTTGAGACTGAAAAACAGTTGAGTCGGGTATCATAGTGACTATGTAAATAACACTTTACAGCAGAGTTATTATAAATGTTGCAAAAAATGACTACTTATGTTTTTTCTTTATTCTATTTATTCTATTTGTATTTTTTTCTGCAGAAATGTTAATGTGTTTGATTATAGGGTGCTGCCTGAGATCTTGCTTGGGGGAATATTAGTAATGTATGATACAGGCGTTGTAATAACTTTCAAAAATCTAAAAAATTCTAAATTCTGAACAGTTCCGCTCTAAGGGTTTCATATAAGGGCTATACATATTTTATCTCAAAGCAAAAATTAAGGTGAATTTGAGAATTAATGATAGTGGATTTAAATCTATACTCCACATAGTTTTTTTGATAATTTAAAATTTTGGTCTTGCTTCTGTTTTCTCTTTTTAGAAAGTCTTATTTATTCTTTGTAATGTGTTTGAACAAAAACTTTTATCAAGAATAGGAATCTTGTCAATATCTTCTTCTTTGCAGGTGCTTGCAATATTGGTATTATCTTCAACCTGTGGCTTCTTTGACAGAGTCTTTTAAAGCTACTTTTCTGTTTTTGTGAGTTAGTCTACTTAGTGGTTGAAACTAGAAAATATTATTTAAAAATCCATATATACAGACCTTTGGATGCTATAATATTCCACAGTTCTCAGAAAGTGAATGAACCAGTAAACACTTCTGCACAGTGGAACTTATACTCTTCCTTCAAGATTCCTTTAGGACATCTCACATACTGAACGTAGTATGTGTTTATCTAATATAATGAAGATAGTTAATATTGGCATCTCAGAAGAAAGGCCTGGTAGTCTACTTCCAGAAAATCATCCATTGAAAACCCTGTAGAGCTCACGGTGTCACCAGAAATGACTCAGTACATCTAGTGTAGTCAACATTTATGTAGTGGTTACTATGTACCAGACACTGTTCTAAGTGGTTTCTGAATATTAACTCATTTATTCCCCAGAACAAGCCTATGAAATAGGTTAATTGTACTGTCCATTTTACAGGTGAGGAAATTGAGGAACAGAAAGGTAACTTGCCCAAGGTCAACAGTATTTAAATGACAAAGTCAGGACCCGGACCTATGTGGAGTGAGTCCAGAGTCTGCCTTACCACTGTCCTGTACTGCCTCCCATACAACCGTCAACCCATGTATTTAGTAATGTAAAACTTAAAGATTAAAAAAAGTTCAAATATTTTCCTCCCTTATCTCAGTGTTTCATCTTGTGCTCCCACTCACCTTGGAAGACATACCATTGGCTTAGGTATAAGTGTGATTGTTTTTCGGTATATAGTTTGGTGCCGTTGAGTTGGTTATGACTCATCATGACCCTGTGTACAACAGAACAAAACATAGCTTTGTCCTGCACCATCTTAACAATTGTTGCTATGTTTGAGCCCATTGTTGCAGCACTGTGTCATTCTATCTCACTGAGGATATTTTTTTTTTGCTGACCCTCTATTTGACTAAACATGATATCCTCCTTCAGGGACTGGTGCCTCCTGATAACATGTCCTAAGTAGGCCATGTTTATTTCTAAGGAACGTTCTGGCTGTACTTCTTCTGAGACAGATTTGTTCATTTTTTTGGCAGTTCATGGTAAGTTCCATGTTCTTTACCAACACCATAATTCAAAGGCATCGAGTCTTCTGTTGTCTTCCATATTCATTGTCCAGTTTTTGCATGCATATGAAGTAATTGAAAATACCAAGGCTTGAGTCAGGCACACCTCAGTCCTCAAAGTGACATCTTTGCCTTTTAACACTTTAGAGATCTTTTGCAGCAGATATATCCAGTGCAATACATTGTTTAATTTCTTGACTCCTGCTTCCATGGACATTGATTGTAGATCCAGGTAAAATGAAATCCTTGACAGCTTCAATCTTTTCTCCATTTATCATGATGTTGCTTATTGGTCAAATTATGAGGATTTTCATTTTCTTTATGTTGAGACTGAAGTCTTTGGTCTTCATCAGTAAGTATTTCAAGTCTTTTTTGCTTTCAGCAAGCAAGGTTGTGTAATCTGTATATTTCAGATTGTTAATGAGTCTTTTTCCAATCCTAATGCCACATTCTTCTTCGTATGGTCCAGCTTCGCAGATTATTTGTTTAGCACACAGATTGAATAACTATGGTGAAAGGATACAACCCTGATGCATACCTCCCTTTCTTGATTTTAAACTATGCAGTATCCCCTTGTTCTGTTTCAATGACTGCTTCTTGGTATATATACAGGCTCTACATGAGCACAATTAGTATTCTGGAAATCTCTTTCTTTGCAGTGTTATGTATAATTTGTCACAATCCACACAGTTGAGTGCCTTTGCATAGTCAATAAAACACAGGTAAACATCTTTCTGGTATTCCTTGGTTTCAGCTAAGATCCATCTGACATTGGTAGTGATATCTCTTGTTTGCATCCTTTTCTGAATGCAGCTTGAATTTCTGGTAGTTCCTTGTTGATGTACTGCTGCAACTGTTTTTAAATTGCCTTCAGCAACATTTTACTTGCATGTGGTATTAACGATATTATTTGATACTGTCCATTCAAATTTCAATTTAATAGACATTTACAGAGTACCCATTAATGTGCTAGGAATACTAAGTGGGACAAATGAAAACTAAAATAGCTTTACCCCAATATGCTACCTTCTGAAATGGTTGAATGTCAACCAGTTCTTTTTGGTACATTGACTCTGTATTTGTCTGAGTTTGTCCATAGAATCTTTCAGTATTGCAACTCCAGGCTTTAAGTTTTCTTCAGGTCTACCAGCTTGAGAAATGCCTATCAAGCTCTTCCCTTTTGGTGTTCTAACTTTAGGTCTTTGCACATCTCATTTTAATTACTTTATCTTCTCAAGCCACCCTTTGAATATTCTCTTCGACTCTTTTACTTCATTATTTCTTCATTTACTTTAGCTACTGTATAGGAGCTCTGGTAGCATAGTGGCTAAGACACTTGCCTGCTAACCAGACGGCTGGCGGTTCAAACCCACCAGTCACTCCTCGGAAGGAAGGTTGGGCAATCCTACTTCCGTAGTGATACTGCCTCGGAAACCCAAGGAGGGGTCGCTATGAGTTGGGGCCAACTCGACGGCACATAACAACAACAACAACTGTATGTTCAAGAGCAAGTTTTGGAGTTCTGACATGTGTTTTGGTCTTTCTTTCCTGTCTTTTTAATGACCATTTGCTTTGTTTATATATGATATCCTTGATGTAATTCCACAACTTGTCTGGTCTTTGGTCATTAGTGTTCAGTGCATCAAATCTGTTCTTGAGATGGTCTTTAAATTCAGGTGGGATATATTCAAGGTCACATTTTGGCTCTTGTGGATTTGTTTGAATTTTCTTCAACTTCAGCTTCAACTTGCATATGAGCAATTGATGGTCTGTTCTGCCTGGCCTTGTTCTAATGATTGATTTTCTCCATTGTCTCTTTCCACAGATGTAGTCAATTTGATTCATGTGTATTCCATTCAATGAGGTGCATGTGTATAGCCACTGTTGGTGTTGTTGAAAAATGCTGTTTGCAATGAATAAATCATCGGTATTGCAAAATTCTAACACATAGTCTCTGACATAATTTCTCTCACCAAGGCCCTATTTTCCAGCTACTAATCCTTCTTCTTTGTTTCCAACTTTCACATTGCAGTCACTAGTAATTATCAGTGCATCTTGATTGCATGGTTGATAATTTCAGACTGTAAGAAATGAGCCTAATTCTGTGGAAAAAAAAAAATCTGAACATCTTATTCCAGGTGCCTTTGCTCCTACTGCCACTTTTATACACTCACTTATGTCTATAAAATTTTCTCTTAAGTCTGTTTTGTTCAGTTACCTTGGTCTCCTGAGCAGATTGTACATAAATATTTTGTAGCCTATTTTCATTCACAGAGTCTTAGAAACTAATCTCCTCTTTCATATTCCAGACAAATTTTATTCATGCAGAACTAATATCCTGTGTAGTGGCCTGAAAGGCATTTAGCCCAGCCAAACAGATTCATTGTATAGTGTGAGCATTTAAACAGGACAAAAGAAAACGACAAAAAAAAGCCCTTTTATTCATGAAGTAAGACCATTTGGCATATTGGTTATCTTGATCTTCATTTCTAATCCACAAACTGTGGTTATTTTATGAGTTCCCATTTTGCCAAGTATTTTCCTCACAGTTATTAGCAGAGATCTTCGGGAGCTAAGTACTGGAGGCTTCGTGTCTGAAGAGCCCAGCCATCTCTAGGACAAAGCTGACTCTTTGTTCTGTGATGTGAGGAGCTGTAGAGTGTTCTGGGAGGCACAGAACCAATATTGTGTTCAGTTGGACCTCTCGATGGAACATGATCACCACACCTCAGTTGATGTTGGTCCAGGATACTCCTTTGTAATGCTTCCACTCTTGTGAAGATCCCTGGAGATTTTTAATTGCTGTAAAGAACCATATTCCGTGACTCACCCCAAAGATTGCACCACTTGACTCACCTGAGAATGTATCTGCCTTATACATTCCTCTTGTTTGTGTAGCTTTGTATACCTTTCACTGAACTATGAGTTTTTGTCCCTAGAAGATGAGATACTGTTTTGGTCCTTGGTGTTACCATAACCTAATGAGTCTTGGGATTGGATGGGTGCTTATAGGGAAGGGACTTAGAATAATTCAATTATTCTATCTGGCAGTGGTTGCATATCTACTTACAAGAGAAGTTCGATTAATCAATTCATGTTGGATGTTCGGGAGTGTTTTTTTTTTTTTTTTTTTAATGTGTTTTGAAGCTCTAGTGTGAGATGTATCCCCATTTAAGATTGTTAAGGCACCTTGTTGAATTGACCCCCTTATCCTTATGTTCCTCTTTATCTTTCATAATATTCCTTGTTCTGTAGTCCATAATATTCCTTGTTCTGTAGTCCACTTTGTCTGACATTAATGTAGCCAGTTCAGCTTTCTTTGATTAATTTTGAAAGGTATATATTCTTCCTTTCTTTCACTTTTCACCTGTCTTTATATTTATTCTAAACAGCGTATAGTTAGATCTTGTTTTTTTATCCACTCTGACAATCTCTTAGTGTGTTTAGATTATTAATATATTAATGTAATCATTATCTGCTTGGATTGAAATCTACCATCTAGTTTATATTTTTTCCATTTTTTTTCCTGCCTCTTTTGGATTAATCAAATATTAACTTTAACTCCACCGTTAGTTTATTATTTGCACCTTAAAAGAGTTTACAATATACAACTTTAATTACTTTCAAATAATATATTATTTTAAAAAATCAATTTTATATTTACCTTTATGTATGCCATTTCAATCCTCTTCATTTCTTAGTATAAATCCAAGTTTGCTTTTTTTTTTTTAAACTCTATCTTGTAGTGAAGGCCTACTGGAAATGCAGTCCCTCTCCCTCAGTTTTTGTCTGAAAAAGTTGTTGTTGCTTTTCTCTTCATTTTTGAAAGATATTTTCACGTAGTAGAGTTCTGGGTTTCAGAACTTTAGGTATATTGCTCAAGTGTTCTGGCTTGCATAATTTCTTACAAGAAGTCTACTGAAATTTTATCTTTATTATTCTGTATGTGATATGTTTCCACCCCCACCTCCCCACCCCACCTTCAAGATTTTCTGTTTGAGGTTTTAGTAGTTGAAAACATGTCTCAGTTTTTGTTTCTATTTATCCTGCTTAGTGTTTCCTGAGCATCTTGGGCCTGTGGTTTGGTATCTTTCATTTATTTTTGGAAATTCTTTGAAACATTAGCTCTTCAAATATTTCTTCTGTTCCATTCTCTCTCTTTTCTTCTGGCATTCCAATTAGAAGTTTGATAAGCTATTTAACGTTATCCCGCAGCTCTTGGATGTTCTGTTCTATTTTATTTACTCTTGTTTTTCTCATTGAGTTTCAGTTTGGATTTTTATTGACCTGTATTCAAGTTCACTGTTTCTTTCCTCAGCTGTGTCAGGTTTACTGACAAGCCTATAGAAGGCATTCTTCAGCTCTATTACCATGTTTTTCATTTCTAACATTTCCATTTAATTTGTTTCAGTCTCTAAATCTGCTGAAATTTCCAGTCTATTCATGCATGTCACTCACCTTTTCCACTAAAGTCTTTAACATATTCATCATAACTCACTGCTGTCGAGTCATTTCCAACTTGTAGTGACCCCTCCTTGGGTTTCTGAGGCCGTATCTGCATGGAAATAGATTGCCCAATGTGGCTGGTAGCATACTGCCTAAGGCATTTGACTGCTAACCAGAAGGTTGGCGGTCCAAACCCACCAGCCACTCCTGGGAAGGAAGGTTGGGCAATCTACTTCTGTAGTGATACTGCTTTGGAAACCCAAGCAGGGATCACTGTGAGTCGGATCTGACTCGATGGCAGTGTGTTGCATTTTTTCATTGTTGAGTTAATGTAGTCAGGAATTAAGTTGGGTTTGGGTTTTTACTGTTTCTATCAAATAATATCCTGATTTTAAGCCATGCAGTATCCCCTTGTTCTGTTCGAATGACTGCCTCTTGGTCTGTGTGCAGGTTCCACATGAGCACAGTTAAGTGTTTGGGAAATTCCCATTCTTTGAAAGAACAAATCTGCTTTGATGAAAGTACAGACAGAATGCTCCTTAGAAATGAGGATTGTGAGACTTCATTTCATGTACTTTGGACATGTTATCAGGAGGGATTAGTCCTGGAAGGACATCATGCTTGGTAAAGTAGAGGGTCAGTAAAAAAGAGGAAGACCTCAAAAACTGGATTGGCACAGTTGGTGCAACAGGGGGATCAAACGTAGTAATGATTTTGAGGATGGTGTGGGACCAGGCAGTGTTTTGTTCTGTTGTACATAGGATCTTTATAAGTTGGAGCCAACTTGACAGTATCTAACAACAACAACAACACAGCAAACTTCAATGTACCAAGGACTTCAATTTTTTCTAGTGTTACTTTGTGTTTAGGAGAGGGATAGAATGCCACAGGGTTTTTATCAGTGTTTCTGTTCCATCTTAGGTTAGGCTTGAGCTGTGTCAGACAAGTCCTCATCTCTCATCTTGCCTCTCTTCCAACAGTATATTGCTATTATTTGATATTTGGTGCTTGGGAGTTGGGGATCGGAGGGCACTCTCTTTTCTGATTTTGCCTGTCTTAGGCAAGTGTATTCCTGAGTCTCAGGAATAAGGCCTTCCTGTTCGCCTCAGTGGTAGAAAGTCTTTAAATACCTGGGACCATGTTGTTTTCTGCTTCTCCCCAGGAGTAAAGAGTTTTTTTTTTTTTCATTCCCAGTAGCAAGGGGTCTGGGTCTTCCTGCCCTTAGGGAGACAAGATTTGTTGCCCTTCCCCCAGAGCCTTAATGCTTTCGCTCTTTAGGGGAGATAGACAAGAAGGATCTAGGTGAGGTTCCTTGCCTTTCCCACAATGATATGTTTCCCTCCTCAGGCCTGCACTACGAGGGAGGCTTTCTGTGGCCTTATGCCCTGTGTTCAATCCTACGTGTGAGCATTTAGTGGGATCTGTGAGAACCTGCGAGTGGGCACAAATTCTCCTTGTGGCTTCCAGGTGTTCTCTGTTCTCATGCTAGCCCACACTAGGCATTTAGAAATTCATTTAAAATTTTTTGCTAAATTCTTTGCACCAGCTTGTACAGTGCCTGGTATTTGCTCCATGTAACAAGTGCTTGTATCCTGTCTTTCCTTGGAGGAACCTGTCTTTTCTTATATCATAGGCTATTTGACATGTCCTTAGCTCTCTTATGGGTTATGATTTTATAAATTACCTAGCTTTTTCTTATTTTAAGGGTGGGAGCAGCACTCTTTTCCATTTTTCTACCATTTTTGCTGACTTTTCAAGGCCTGAGATTTAACTTTTGCCTCTTCATTTGAATGTAGTTAAATTCTGATTCTCAAATTAATTAGCATTAAAGGTATGCCTTATGTCCTTGCAGAGACCTGGGGATTGTGGCAGCCATGGACACAGTGTAGCACCACGTGTGGGGATGGTGTGAGAGAGCGTCGCCGAGTGTGTTTCACTTCCTTCCCCTCGAGACCTGGCTGTCCTGGAATGTCGTCAGAGACCTCCTTGTGTTCCTTGGAGGAGTGTAATGGTAGGTATTCTTTTTCCTTTGGGAATCTTTCCTCAGAGACTTCATCAGAGGCAATATCAAGCCTAGGCCTACCTGGCAATCCCCATTCTGACTTCAAGAGTGGACTCATACAGACCTTCTGTTATTGTTGATTGCATTACTAACCCTGTGCTTGTTCAGTGTTTCTAAGACTGGAAGTAACTGGCGAAAACAGCTTGCCAGTATGGTGACAGGGAAATACACAATATGAAAAAGAAAATATATCTAAACTTCTAAACTAAAGATTCAGACATAACTAATTTTTCAAAATACAAAAATAGAGTTAACATTTCTGCCTGATATATATATATTTTAAATGCTATTATTTGTCCTTCCTTTGCTTCCCTCTCACCAGAATTGTACAAAAACATTTTTCTGTAATTTTTCTCCCTGTCATCTCAGAGAAGCCCGAGGGTACCATATTATTTGTCAAAGTGGGCCAAAATACCCTGTCTTATGCCCTGGATGGCCCTAGGTTATACTTTGCCCACCCCACCCCCCACCACCTCAGGAGTTGGTCAATAGGTTTCTTTTTGCCATCACCTACAGACTGGTCTTTGCAAGACAAACTTTAGTAGGTATTCAATGAATTTTTGATGTTCATGGTCTACAGATGTGGTGCTCACGTGGATCATTTAGGTCTATTTCAGCTTGTAGAGCTAATCCTATTCATTTACCACAGGCTACAATAATAAATAATCTTTGCACTTCTCACACATCATCCTGCCTCCTGATATACAACCCAGCTCCCCATTTAATTGGCTGGTCTTTACTCTGATCCTGACTCTTAAAGTTCTTTTGTCAAGTTCTACCTTCTTCCACTCTCCAGTTCCAGATTTAAAAAAAAAAAAAAACACTAGTTACTCGTCACTTTGGCATCTGGAGGACTTGACTACTGCTCTCTGTTTGGATCTTAGAGTACCTTTTAGCAAAAACCACAGGCATGTGGCAACATCTCAACTCAGTCCCTACGTGTGGCTTTAGAAAACCTTCTCGTTAGTTACTCCTCTTTCTAGCCATGCCTTCAGTCCTGTTCCCTTCATTCTAGCATTCTGTGAGGACATTGCTCTCTGCCCTTTTCCTACTGCGTCAGACCCAGGGCTGTCTTCCAGCCCTTAACGTGCTGCTCTTTTTCATAGACCCTGGCCTCCACTTTGTATCCATTCTTTATTCAATTGTATCTTACACTGTTTTCTAATACTTTCTTCTCTATCCTATTCTTTATAAATCCTTTTCATTCTCTGTAATCCCTTTCTTGTCTATCACTTCCTTCAAATATACCTTTTCTTGTCAATCCTAGGATGGCATATTAATAAGTTAAGATTTCTCTATCTTTTTTAAACATTATTATTGTGATTTGGGTGAAGATTTACAGAGCAAAATCACTTTCCACACAGTAGTTCACATACACTTTGTCTCATGACATTGACCACAGTTTACCACAATGCAACAGCGCCCCTCCCACCTCCTCCCAATAGTTACCTCTACCTTGTGTCCCTGCCTCCATGCACTCCTGCCCCCTGAGCTGTCTCTCTATGCATAAGCGGCCTTTCTCTCTCCCATGATTGTTCACCGAGGAGTGTATCTACCTGAGGTAAACATTCAACTCATTTGCCTGACTTTTGTTTGGCTAGAAACCCCAGGTGTGGATTCAATTCCACACCTAAAGGGCAGCGAGGGGCCATAGTCTCAGTGGTTCCATCAGGCTCTATTGGACCAGCAAACCTGGTCCCCCGCCTTTTTTTTTTCTCCAAATGATTTTGAATTTTGTTCCACATTGTTCTCCTTCTCTATCCAGGATCTCCTACATAGATCCCCTTCCAAGTGGGTGACAGTGGTAGCCAGGCACCATCAAGTTCTTCTGGTCTCATAGTCGTATAGGCTGCAGATCAGATAGTGTACCAGTCGCTAGGACTAATTGTTTCCATGAATTTTGGTTTTCTTCATTCTTCTTTGCTCTGGATGAGGAGAGACCCATCGTTGCATCTAGATGGCAGCTTGCTAGCTTTTAAGATCCCAGTCACTACTCGCCAAAGTAGGAGGTGGAACAATGTTTTGTATAGTATGTTATGCCATTTGAGCTTGATGTCCCCTGAAACCATGGTCCCAAGCCCACAGGTTCAACTACTCAGTCCCTCAGTTTTAGGTTTACCATTTAAGTCTTTGATCCATCTGGAGTTTGTTTTTGTGTATGGTGTGAGGTATAGATCTTGGTTCATTTTTCTGCAAATGGATCTCCAGTTTTGCCAGCACCATTTATTAAACAAACATTCCCTTCCCCATTTAATGGATTTTGGGCCTTTGTCAAAGATCAGCTGTCTATAGGTCAATGGATCTATGTCTGGGTTCTCAATTCTATTCCATTGGTCTATGTATCTGTCATTAAGCCAATACCAGGCAGTTTTGACTACTGTGGCTGTATAGTAGATTTTGAGATCTGGTAGTGTGAGACCTCCTACTTTGTTGTTCTTCTTCAATACTGCTTTGCTTATCCGAGGTCTCTTTCCTTTCCATATAAAGTTTGTGATTGGTTTTTCCATATCCCTAAGGAATGATGATGAGATCTGGATTGGAATTGCGTTGAATGTATAGAATTGCTTTGGGTAGAACTGACATTTTCACAGTGTTCAATCTTCCTTATCCAAGAGCATGAAATGTTCTTCCATTTATGTAGATCTCTTATGGTTTTTTGAAGTTTTTTATAGTTTTCTTTGTAGAGGTCTTTTGTGTCCCTGGTAAGATTTATTCCCAAGTATTTTATTTTTTGGTAGCTATTGTAAATGGTGTTGATTTTCTTATTCCTTCTTCAGCAATTTCTTTGCTGGTGTAGGGGAATCCAACTGATTTTTGGATGTTGATCTTATATCCTGCCATGATGCTATATCTCTCAGTTAGTTCCAGTAGATTTTTGACTGAGTCTGTTGGGTTTTCTAGGTATAGAATCATATCATCAGCAAATAGGGATAGTTTGACTTCTTCCTTACCAATTTGGATGCCTTTGATTTCCCTTTCTTACCTTATGGCCCTGGCTAGGACTTGCAGTACAATGATGAATAGAAGTGGTGATAGCAGGCATCCTTGTCTGCTTCCTGTTCTCAAGAGGAATGCTTTCAGTCTCTCTCCATTGAGAGTAATGTTGGCTGTTTGTTCTGCATAGTTGCCCTTTATTATGTTGAGGAATGTCCCTTCTATTCCTATTTTGCTGAAGAGTTTTGATCAGGAGTCGGTGTTGGATTTTATCAAATGCCTTTTCTGCATCAATTGATATGATCATGTGGTTCTTCTCCTTTGTTCTATTTATGTGGTTGATGACGTTGATTATTTTTCTAATGTTGAACCATCCCTGCATACCTGATATGAACCCCACTTCGTTATGATGAATGATTTTCTTGAGGTGTTGTTGCAATCTATTGGCTAGGATTTTGTTGAAGATTTTTGCATGTATATTCATGAGGGATATTGGTCTGTAGTTTTCCTTTTGAGTGATGTCTTTGCCTGGTTTTG
>NW_006921721.1:6116752-6128997 GCF_000298275.1 Orycteropus afer afer
CCCCCCCCTCCCCTCCCACCCCTGGTAACCAACAAAGAAAATTTCCTTCAATAGATAAACCTTTTAGTAACTTTTACAATAACGGAGTAATACAATATTTGTCCTTTTGTGATTGACTTATTTCACTCCACATAACGTCCTCCAAGTTCATCCACATTATGCGGTATTTTAAAGATGCTACATTATTCTTTAGTGTTGCATAGTATTCCATTGTGTGTATGTACCATAGTTTGGTTGTCCATTTCTCAGTTGATGGATACCTAGGTTTTTTCCATCTTTTGGCTATTGTAAATAGTGCTGCGATGAACATGGGTGTGCACATATCTGTTCTTGTCATTACTCTCACTTCTTTGGGGAAGAGCGCTGTCTCTTTAAATATCCAAAATGGTCAAGCCGCTTGTGAACATTCAAAATGGCAGCACCCTCCCGACGCAAAAGTCCACAGCTCAGCCCAAGTTTCTCTTCACGTTCTCTGTTTATTCTCCAGTCACCAGAGCAGTCCTCCGTGCAGTCCCTGGCTAACAGGGCTGATTTTTAGGTTAATTCTTAGGTCCTGTCACCAGTCGGCACTCTCAAACCTGTCTGTGTCATGCCGTCAAGATCACTCCGGATCGCTGCCAGACCGCAGCACTGCCTGTCTCCTTTTTTGGTATTTTCATGCAAATTTTTCTGCTGTTTGGGGTTTAGTCAACTTCCATATCCTTCCCTTCAAGGCTCAGGGGTCCAAGATTATCTTCTGTGTCTGTATTAATTGGTTTCCCTTTTCTTTGTTGAAGAGGGTCTGTACAGTCTTTCTGCCTAGTCCGCCATCTTACCGCAACTCAAGATTTTTCTATCTTGAGTGCCATAATACTCAAACGAATTTAAAAATCAGTCACCATTAGCTTGTACTGTACTTTTAGAAGTGACAATTAATAAATGGTTGCTCTGTGCCAGCACTTTAAATACATTATCTCATTTAAACTTTAAAGTAACTCTACGAGGTAGTTATTATGCTGGGCCCAGATCTTGAGATCTTATTGCATGACACCTGATTTCTAAATACTTTACCTCTAGGAGACTGGTACAGAGAGACGATAAGTGGCCTGCCCAAGATCATAAAGCTAGTAAGCAGGCAGCTGTACTTGTACTCACCTAGATAGGATTCCATCAGTAATTCTTCGGTTTTTCCTATTCATTGTCCAGCTTTTATATGCATATGAGACAATTGGAAATATCATGGCTTGGGTGAGGACTACCTTAGTGTTCAAAGTAATATCTTGCTCTTTAATGTTTGACAGTGGTCTTTTACAGCAGATTTGCCCAGTGCAATATGACATCTAATTTCTTGATTCCTGCTTCCATGGGTGGTGATTGTGGATCCAAGTAAAATGAAATCTTTGACAACGTTAATCTTTTCTCCATTTATCCTGATGTTGCTTATTGGCCCAGTGATAAGGATTTTTGTTCTCTTTATGTTGAGGTGTAATCAGTGCTGAAGATTGTAGTCTTTTGTCTTCATTAAGGAGTAAGGAAGACCAAACAAGAATTGATGCTTTTGAATTGTGTTGGCACAGATTACTGAAAATATCATGGACTGCCAGAATAATGAACAAATCTTTCTTGGAAGAAATGCAGCTGGAATGCTTCTTAGAAGCAAGAATGTCCAGACTACATCTCACCTACTTTGATCATGTTGTCAGTAGGGACTGGTCCCTGGAGAAGGATATCATGCTTGGTTAAGTAGATGGTCAGAGAAATAGTGGAAGACCCTCAATGAGATGGATTGACATAGTGGTTGGAATGATGAGCTTAAGTATAGCAAGTATTGTGAGGATGGTGCAGGACTGGGCAGTGTTTTTTTCTGTTATACACAGGGTTGCTATGAGTCAGAGCCAACTTGACAGGACCTAACAACAATACAACTATAGATATGACTCCATACTAAGCTTTCTATGTTGATACCTTGTCTTTAAATACAGACCAATCTGGCTTTCTGGAAGGATCAGCAACCTGAAGTTAGCAATCATTTTTGGGAAATGTGGTATTACTTCATGTTTTGGTATCTTAATTTTTTAGTACTTGGTGGAAACCAGAAACCTTTACATTATAAAGTGGCAAGCAGAGTAAGTGTTACAGACACCTCTACTTGAAGTATAAGTGGTCACAGCACATTTATGTAGATAAAAATTAAAATTCCTTGCCAGTATTCTCTTTGTCCTACCCAACCTTTTCTCACTTCTTGGAAATATAAATACCTGTTTGCAGGCTGCTGAGCAGTAGGAAATCCCCTTCCCTTTAGGTGAAGGTAGAGAGACTAGATGAGGCAGAGATGGATGGGGCCAGCAGTTTTGAGCTTTTCACCGACTGTATCAGGGAGCTAGCTAGTCAGAGTCAAAGGTAAGAGCTAAGTGAAGAAATTCAAATGTGTAATGGTGCCACTGCTACTAATTGTCATAAGCAGTCACTTATGACAATTAAGTCAGGAAATGTCTTATTTCCTGACATAATGTTTTATGTCACTTATGACATAAATCAGGAAACAAGGCTTTCATCTTTCAACTGTTTTCACTGGTTGAGTGTTTAGAGTTTGGTTTGGTTTTAAAAGAATGTTTTTATGCCAAGATCTGAGTGTAGTTCTACTTTTATTTGGTCTGTTTTGCTCAACAAGAAAATAAAACCAAAAAACCAAACTCACTGCCATTGAGTCAGTTCGACCCATAGCGATCCCTCCTTGGGTTTCCAAGGCGGTATCACTACAAAAGTAGATTGCCCAATCTTCTTTCTGAGGAGGGGCTGGTGGGTTTGAACTGCCAGCCTTCTGGTTAGCAGTTAAATGCCTTAGGCACTACGCCAAAATAGGAGGATCCAATTGCTATTGGACCTGCATTACACCTGGTAGAATTTTGATCATTTTGGCTGCTAACCAGAAAGTCGGCAATTTGAACCCACCAGCCACTCTGTGGGAAAAAGATGAAGCAGTCTGCTTCTGTAAAGATTTACAGTCTTAGAAACCCTATAGAGCAGTTCTACTCTGTCCTGTGGGGTTGCTATGAATTGGAATTGACTTGATTACAGTAGGTTTGGTTTCTGGTATTTAATAATCAGTGAATCAGGTCATGAATTAAATGGATGTTTATTCATATACCAACTATATGTAAGTTGTTGGGGTTGAGAATACATGTATATGTATATGTATAATACATACCCTTTTCTTAAAGGAGCTCAGAGTTGAGCTAGGCAGGCACATAAACAGGCATAGTGCGTACTGTAGTACAGGGTATATACAGTGGTAAAGTGTCCACAACTTGCTCCAGAAACTTGCAGGGGTGAAAATCCATATTGGGACCTCAGTTGTTGGAGGAGGTAATTTTTGAGTTGAAGTTTGAGAGCTGACTAGGTATCATCTAGGTGAACTGAATGAGAAAGGGAGTTTCAGCAAAGGGAGCAGTGTAGGCATGAAGGCATGGAAGAACATAGCAAGCTCATTAAGACCTCTGGGGCACTGAAATAGTTTAGTGTGGCTGGAGGATAGGATAGCGTGTTGTTGTTGTTGTTGTTGTTATGTGCCGTCGAGTCAGCCCTGACTCATAGCGACCCCTCCTTGGGTTTCCGAGGCAGTATCACTACGGAAGTAGGATTGCCCAGCCTTCCTTCCGAGAAGTGGCTGGTGGGTTTGAACCGCCAGCCTTCTGGTTAGCAGTCAAGTGCCTTAGCCACTATGCTACCAGAGCTGGAGGATAGGATAGCGTGTTAGGGGTGATAAAAACGAGGCTGGGCAGGTGGGCATAGGCCAGATTCTGAGGGGCCTGGAAGGCTTAGACCTATGGCATAGGATTTCTCTGGCTCTCCTGTGGAGTCCCAGTCAGAACTGGTAAGAACTGAAGCAGAAGGGTATGTGGACAGTTTTCAGTAACCCATTTGAAAATGAAGTGGTGGACTGGGGATGCAGAGGAGAGAGAATTCAGAGATTGGATGTGGAGTGATGTTAAGAGAGACATCGAGGCAGAACCCAGGTTTCTGGTACTGGCAGCTGACTTGATAGCAGGACCTTTCCCATGAGAGGATATATCAGAGAAGATAAAGATTCTGCAGGGAAGATGATGGGTCTTGGGCATATTGATGGAAAGAGCAGAGCTGATGGAGCCAGGATGCAGATCTGGATCTCTCTGGCTCCAAAGTTCATGCTCTTTAAGTTACATAAGTAAGTTTTATCATGGAAACCAAGAGGGAGAGTTGCAAGACACTGCAGAAGTCAAGGACTGTAATGACTAAAATTATTTGAATATGGGTATCAGAAGATCATTAATGATGTTGGCAGGACCTCTTTCACTGGAATTCTGGGTGCAGGTTGCAAGAGACAGAAATAACAGTGGCCGTAAGTCAGCAAATGTAGATTCCTCTTTTGATAACCTTACTGGGCAAAAGAAAGAACAGAATATATCAGTACTAAAAGGGCTAGAGAAAATCATTTTAAAGTCAAAAGAGCATGAACATGTTTCTGTGCTGAGGGGAAGGTGCTACATAGAGGAGAAGACATAACTGGTGGCTTAGAGAGCATTTGTTAGTGAACTTGTCTTTTATAGAAAGACACCTCTCCCACTGATTCTGCAGAGAGAAATAAATACAAATATTCCTGCTGGTAAGATTATGGGGTGGCAGAAGAAGCCTGGGATATACTTACTTGATGCCTGGGAGATTCCTGAAGAAGGGGATTTGGATCAGGGGCTTGAGGAAAGTGGTGAAAGTTTGAAGCAGATATTTTAGAGTATGGAAGATAGTTGCTTAGGCACCCATGAGAAGATTTATGGGCAGCACCAAGGCCCCAGGTTAGGTCAGATGCTGTATGTTGAGACACTGGTCTGCATGGCTGAGCTATTTTTTCCAATGCTCAGGGCTTGGATTCAGCAGCTAAGAATCCAGATGTCTGGGCTTATTATCTAGGGTTGAACTTTTCCTAAAGAGCAGCATTAGGTGGAGGATATTGGAAAGGATCATGAGTTTTGGTTGGTTAGGGAGAGAAGTAAAGCCTGGAGGCTGCTGGCAAATTGGCAGAAAATTGAGGATTTGTAGAATCAGAAGTCTCAGGGATTCTACACTTACTCAGTGTAGTAAGTAAGTGAGAGGGTAGAATACAGCTGAAGAGTGGGAGATAAAGTTTAAGACTGCAGAAGAGGCACAGGTTTAGACAATGGAAAGTTCTCATAGGTTGGATGGAACACCTGTAATGGACTCTAAAGTCAGCCAAGATGGTACTCGCTATGGGATGGTGAGGAGGACTGGAACCCAGGTGCAAGAATGATTGACATATGTCAGGAATTGGTAGATGACAGTTTTGAGGGAGACAGAGTGTCAGGCATATGGTATAAGCATCAGGAATAGAAGTTCTACATGGAGGTGTAAAGAGTATTGGTTGGAATGGCACTCAGGTGTGAGGTGATTGATGGTTCTGTTTGTGTATGAATGAAGTGTGTGTAACAGCTCTTCCACCAGAGAAGGTGGAAGGAAAACTGTCCTTAGGTACATCCAGACCAAGGTAGGGCAAAGAGGTGAAGAGAGTAGAAAGGGTAAGGATGTTGAAGGATTTGATTATCCAGTGTCTTATCCATTACAGGAAAAAGGAAAGAGGAGAGCAGTGGAGGATGGGCCCAGGACAGGAAGCATGGAGTGGGTGGTGATAAGCCTGTAGGGAAAAAAAGGTAGGACAAGTGGCTGGAAGGGCTGAATTTTAGACTGTGACCAAGGAGGGAAGAGGTAAGGTCTGGTGGGATTAGTTGACTTCAGATTTCCAGGTATTTCAGTGGCAGAACAGGCTGATGCTCAGGTGATATTTATGTCTTTTTGTTTATTTTAAATTTTATTGTTTTTTAGGTGCAAATTTACAAAGCATATTTATTTTACATTCAAATGTGTTCATGCATATTTTATTTCATATCCCAATTACCATCCCCAAGCATAAAAAACTCTCTCCCCTTCCCGTCCCTGTGACTACCCCTCCCTGTGACCTTCTTAACTATGCATTCCTGTCTGTCCAGCTTTCCCTCCATGTCAGTGCTGCCCCTCTGGTGTCTCATGGCTGATAGCTCTAAGGGATGCATCTCCCTAGAGTAGGTGGGTGCATCACCCTGAGGTAGGTGTTCTGCATGTAGGCCTTTCTGCTGTTGGGCTGAGAGCCAGTCCATGGGAGTGAGTCCTCTTCTAGGCCCAAAGGGTAACCCGGGGCCATAGTCTGTATCCACTTTATCTGACCAGTATTTCTGCTCATTTTTGTGTTTTTGAATTTTATTCCACATTTTTCCTTCCATTCTATCCAGAATCTCCAGTTTAGATTCCTTTCCAAGTGGTTTGCATTGGTAGTCAGGTACCATCTAGTTCTTCTGGTCTCAGGGTCATGAAGGCTAAGGTCCTGTGGTCCATCTTATCCTTGCACTAATTGTTTCCAGATGACTTTGATTTTCTTCACTCTTCTTTGCTTCAGATGAGAAGAGACCAACAGTTGCATCTTAGATGGCTACTCGAAACCTTTTAAGATCCCGGTCGCTACTCACCAAAGTAGGTTGTAGAACAAGATTTTTATGTACTGTGTTGTGCCAATTGAGTACAATGTCCCCTGAGACTGTGGTCCTAAGTCTTAAGGCCCTGTAATTCTCTCTCTCAAGGTGTTTGGTTATCTCTGAAAAGTTACTCCAATTGTCTGTTGTTTCTGTAATGTATGTGGCTAATTGTGTAGCACAAGTGCATATGTGAGATTATCTTCAGCCAAATCTGTCTTTGGTCTAGGGTATATATACTCCTGTTTGCCTACTCTCACCTGATCTTCCCACCTGTCTATACATTTATCTGTAGCGTGGTGTTTGGTGTTAGTGATAATGCAGTATCATGCATGTACTAGTATTTACCTCTGTTGTCTGTATCTTATGTGCACATTCCAGTGTCCTTCCTTTCCCCAATGTCATCATGCTGGTCGCAGACTCTTTCCATAGCGTCCCTGTGTGACCACCGAGTAGACTGAAATTTTCCTCCCTTTCCCTTCTATCCCTGGTAACCAACAAAGTGAATTTCCTTCCCTGTATAAGCCTTTCCTTGACTTTTTATAATAATGGGCTCATATAATATTTATCCTTCTGTAACTGACTTATTTCACTCAGCATAATGTCCTCCAAATTTATCCACATTGTGAGATGATTCGTGTCTTCTTCATTATTCTTTAATGTTGCATAGTAGTCCATTGTGTGAATGTACCATAATTTGGTTATCCATTCATCTGTGATGGGCATTTAGGTTGTTTCCACCTCTTTGCTATAGTAAATTGTGTTGCAGTGAACATGGGTATGCATATGTCTGCTCGTGTCCTGTCTCTTACCTCTTTAGGATATATTCCTAGTAATAGGATTGCTGGATCAAATGGTATTTCTATTTTCAATTTTTTAAGGAACCGCCATACCATTTTCCATAATGGTTGTACCATTTTGCAGTCACACCAGCAGTGTATGAGAGTTCCAATCTCTCTGCAACCTTGCCAGCATTTGTTATTTTCTGTCTTGTTGAACTTTGCTATTATTGCTGGGGTGAGATGATACCTCATTGTTGTTTTGATTTGCATCTGTCTAATGGCTAGTGATCGTGAGCATTTCCTAATGTGTTTGTTGGCCACCAGTATATCTTCTTTAGTGAAGTGTCTGTTCATGTCCATTGCCCATTTTTGAATTGGGCTGTTTGACTTTTTGGTGTTGAGGTGTTGAAGTTCTCTGTAAATTTTGGAGATAAGTCCCTTGTAAGATATGTCATAACCAATACTTTTTCCCAATCTGTAGGTACTCTTTTTACCATTTTGGAGAAATCTTTCAATGCGCATGAGAATTTAATTTTTAAAAGATGGTAGTAATTTGCTTCTCTTCCACTGCCTGTGCATTTTGGGTTATGCTTGATAGATGATATTTAGGCTGTAGATTAGGGCTTCTAGCTTTGCCCCTATTTTATCTTTGATGAGCTTTATAGTTTTGGGTTTTACATTTAAGTCTTTGATCTAACTTGAGTTTGTTTTTGTGTATGGGGTGAGGTATGGGTCTTGTTTCATTTTTCTGCAAGTAGATTTGCCAGTACCATTTGTTGAAGAGCCTTTCTCTCCCCCATTTAATGGGGTTTGGTCCTTTGTCAAAGATCAGCTGTCTATAGATGGATGGGTCTATTTCTGGGCTTTTGATTCTGTTCCATTGGTCTGTCTATCTATCATTGTACCAATACCACACTGTTTTAACTACTCTGGCTGTATAGTACTTTTTGGTGGTATTTGTCTTGATGAAACATTTTGATGACTGTGGGACAAAACAAAGGAGCTCTGGTGGTGTAGTGGACAAAGCACTTAGCTGGTAACCAGAAGGTCAGTGGATCAAACCTGCCAGCCACTCTCTTGAAGGAAAATGGGGTGATCTACTTCCATAAAGATTTACAGCCTTGGAAACCCAATGGTAGTTGCTATGAGTCAGAATCGACTCAATGGTAGTGAATTTTTTTTTTTTTTTTTTTTTTGGGATAAAACAGTTTGAGAGAGCAGGGAAGAGGAGTAAGAAAAAACACACACAAAAGGTTAATGAAGCTAGGAAGGGGTATAGACAGCATCTGGAGAGAATGAGAAAGCTTGTTGTTGTTGTTGTTACGTGCCGTCAAGTCAGACCTGACTCATAGCAACCCCTCCTTGGGTTTCCGAGGCAGTATCGCTACAGAAGTAGATTGCCCAGCCTTCCTTCCAAGGAGTGGCTGGTGGGTGTGAACCGCCAGCCTTCTGGTTAGCAGTCAAGTGCCTTAGGCACTGCACCACCAGAGCTCCTATTGAGAAAGCAGAGGCATCAATATTTAGCAAAGAGAGTTTCTCGATATGAGGGGGAGATTAATTGTATTATATTGCCAGAAGTCTTCTTTTCACTTATTAACTTCTCTTGAGATGTGCAAATTTAGGCATAATCCACCTAAATTATTTTACATTTCAAGTTTTGTACTTGGTAAGGAATGTACATCTCAAAGATACATTAAACTACTAATAGCTCATGTTAAGGAGCTCTGGTAACGTAGTGTCTAAGGCACTTGACTGCTAACCAAAAGGCTGGCGGTTCAAACCCATCAGCCACTCCTCAGAAGGAAGGCTGGGCAATCTACTTTCATAGTGATACCACCTCGGAAACCCAAGGAGGGGTTGCTATGAGTCGAGTCTGACTTGACGGCACGTAACAACAACAATAAGAACAGCACATGTTGAATTATTTTAGACAAAAAGCTTGATTTTATCTTGAAATTTTCTGTATGCAGCTTTCATGTAGAAAATTTGATACACATTTTATCAAGTGACAACATTGAGGAGCAGGAGCTAGTGAGCACAAGGTTCACCTTGATTGTGGGTAATCTGGTTGCTTCACTTCTCTGTGCAACGTTGCCCCTTTATCGGTGACACTGTTTGGCTTTTGATGCCAGCAGAAATACATAAGACCAGAATTCCTTGTTTACTGTACTTCTTTCTTTAACTGTTGGATAATGAGAGCAAATCACTCAGAGCTTATAACCACTCAGTAAACAGTACTAGAGAATACATTTGTTCTTTTTTTTTTTCCCTAGCTTTCCAGCCATCTAGCCCATCTCCTCTTCAGCCTCAGGGTCCAGTGAAACCCAACAACATTGTGACTGTCACTGGAATATCCCTGTGCTTGTTCATCATTGTTGCCACTGTTCTTATCACACTATGGAGGAAGTTTGGCCGTGCTCCCAAGTGTAGCACTCCCGCTCGACACAATTCCATCCACTCCCCCAGCTTTCGGAAGAACTCGGATGAGGAGAACATCTGCGAACTGAGTGAGCAGCGTGGGAGCTTCTCAGATGGAGGAGATGGTCCTTCGGGGAGCCCAGGGGAGATGGGTATCCCTTTGACCTATAGGCGGAGTGTGCCAGTGACTCCTGAGGATGATGCCTCTGGCAGTGAGAGCTTCCAGTCCAATGCCCAGAAGATAATCCCCCCTCTGTTTAGCTACCGTCTTGCCCAGCAGCAACTGAAGGAGATGAAGAAGAAAGGCCTGACAGAAACCACCAAAGTGTACCATGTGTCTCAGAGTCCTCTGACAGATACTGCTATTGATGCTGCTGCCGGCCCCCCCTTAGACTTGGAAACCCCAGAAGAAGCCGTGGCAAACAAGTTCCGGATCAAATCCCCATTTCTGGATCAGCCCACGATCAGTGCTGGGGAGAGGCCTCCCTCCAGGCCAGATCTTAATGTCACTCATGCCAGTTGTGCAGTAAGCCCTAGCCAGAACCTAATCCGCAAGTCACAGATGAAGCATGTGGGCAGCAGAGGGGGCCAATCCGAGAGGAGCTATCCCAGGAATTCCCACTTCAGAAGGACTGCTAGTTTTCATGAGACCAAGCAAGCCCGGCCATTTCGGGAGAGGAGCATGTCCACTCTGACTCCACGGCAGGTCCCTACCCACAGCTCTAGGACACGGACTTGGGACCAGGCAGAAGACAAGTTTAGACCTCTCAATCGAGGCACCCACCTGTTTCCTGAGAAATTGGAGCATTTCGAAGGAGCAGGTGGAACCAATGATCCATTCAGCCCTCTCCCTAAGTCCCACACCTTGGGGCAGCCCTTGCGGAAACCAGACTTGGGGGATCGCCAGTCAGGGTTAATGGCAGGAATTGAGAGAATGGAGCCTCACAGGGCTCGGAGGGGACCGTCCCCCAGTCACAGGAGTGTTTTGAGGAAACAGCCTTCCCCCACTTCTCCCAAAGATAGCTACCAGAGGGCCAACCCTCTGAGTCCTTCTCAGTGTAGAAAAGACAAGTGTCAGAGCTTCCCAGCACACCCTGAGTTTGCCTTCTATGACAATACATCATTCGGCCTCATGGAGGCAGAGCAGAGGATGCTTGACCTCCCTGGATATTTTGGGTCAAATGAAGAGGATGAAACCACAAGTACACTTAGTGTGGAGAAGCTGGTGATCTAAGCCAAGAATCAACCCAAACTCTCTACACCTGGGTCCTTAGCCTGTATTGTGGTATCCACTGCTTACATTGTTTTGTGTACTATTTTTGTATAACTGTACAATAGGACAAAATGTGGGAAGAAGTAATTCACAAAGAAGGGTATTTGCATGCATAAGGAGGAAGTTATCCTGAACTTTTCCCTTTTTGTCTAGTTTCTACTGGTTTATTACTAATATCAATGATAATAAAATTAAGTAAAACAGGGCTTGGTCTCTCACATGGACATGAAAGATGATATGTTGCAGTTTTCAACTGAAATCCTTTGAACATCTGGCAGTTTCCAAATTGAAAGAGAAATGTGATTCAGCGCTAAACAGGAGATGGAGCAAAACTAACTTGGTAACACAAATCTGAATTTTTATATGTGTGTGTGTGAATTATGTATGTAACAAAACATTTTCCATATGTACAATTCAGTGATATTATGTTTATCATGTTGTTCAATCATCACCATTATCCATTTCCGAATTTTTCCGTCACCCTCAATGTAAGCTCAGTGTCCCCTAAGCAATGAGTCTACCTTTTCCTCTTCCTTCTGCCTACTTGGTAACCACTAATAAACTTTGGTCTCTATACATTTGCCTTTTCTAGATATTTTGTATAAGTGGGATCAAATGATACTTTATCCTTTTGTGACTAACTTTTTTTCTCTCAGGATAATGTTTTCAAGGTTCATCTGTGTTGGAGGATGTATCAGAACTTTATTTCTCTTTATGGCTGAGCAATATGACATTGTATACACCACATTTTGTTTATCCTTTTATCAGTTGGTAGATATTTAGACTATTTCTGTCTTTTGGCTATTGTAAATAATGTGGCAGTGAACATTGTTGTAAAATATGTTTCTAAATTTTAATTTATTTAATTATAAACACAAAGGAAGCTGATTATTTAGGTAATGAGTCAAATGAAGACCTGTCCTTACATTCACCACTGTTCTGAGCACATTTTGGAAAGAAATGTATCATCTGAGAAAGCATCACATGAAAAATTGGCAGTGGATTCAAGGAGGGAGGCTGTGTGGCTGTGCTCCTGGGCCAAGGTGCCAGTAGAGAGCCACCCCTGTGGTGTCATTCTAAATGTGTGTGTTTAGAGATAGCACTGTTAGTTTATTCAGAAAATACGTGCATTAATCTCAGGTATATGGAAAGTTGTTGTTATGTGCCGTCGAGTCAGCCCTGACTCATAGCAACCCCTCCTTGGGTTTCCGAGGCAGTATCACTATGGAAGTAGGATTGCCC
>NW_006921721.1:6130707-6132664 GCF_000298275.1 Orycteropus afer afer
GTGAGACCCCCGAGACTATAGCCCCTAGTTACCCTTGAGGTCTGGAACTGAACTCACTCCTGTGGCTTCCAGCCAAACAATAGACAGGTATATAATAGATGAATATTTACTTCAGGTAGATATATTCCTTAGAGTGATCAATCATGGATGAACAGAAGGGCAGTGTTTGCACAGGGAGACAGCTTGGGGGGCAAGAATGAATAGAAAGAAGGACATGAAAGAGTGAACTACAGGGGGGAAGTAATAAGAGAGCTGTTACATTGTGGGGAATTGGAGTCAGTGTCATGACACAAAATGTGTATGAACTGCTGTATGGAAAAAGAATTTACTATGTAAACTTTTACCCGAATCACAATAAAAATTTGGGAAAAAAACCCCCATATTTCCAAACAGGATCACATCCACAGTTTGAGGTTAGGAGTCCAACACATTTTTTTTGGGGGGGTGGGGCTAGGGAGGTACACTTTAATCGCTAGAGAGGGTAAGTAACTCCTCCAAGGCTGAATAATAGGACATGGACTATCCAATTTTATTCTAAGTATCATACTCTGCATGCTGCCATCAAAGCCTTTGCAAGTCTTCTCTAATAGAAACAAAGGTACTCGGGAGAAAGCTGGGCCTTTTGCAATAACTGGGTGTACAGAGAACCTTCTATTAACTTTTTACAAAGAAAGCAAGCTTTCTGCTGCTTGCTGAGTTGTTAGAACTGGTCTTGCAACTTGCTTTGTTTGGAAGTAAGGACTAAACAAAAGAACCTAAGGGTTGGGTTACCTTCATTGGAAGGTGCCATGTTAAGTGCAGTCTCTGCAATCTGTTCCTGCCTTCCTTCCAGCCCTTGAATTAATTAATTATCTGCATAGGCTGAGTAGCTGCACTTTACATCTTTTCCACAGTGACCCTGTCTGTAACACCACACCCATCCTTGCCCTCTGTTTTCCTTTTAGAGTTTATCAGACTGTCAGTCTGCTGGCCAGTTTTAGGGACCATTGGAAAAGAAGGAATTAGGTTAAAAAAAAAATTACAAATGTAAATACTATAGTTTTAATGGTTCCTAATATTTGCTGCATTGCTGTTTCATTTGTACCTTTCAAAATGAAAACTAAAATACACTTCCTTTGGGAAATGCTGTAATGATTATCTGCCTTTCAGGAACAGGAGGGGTAGATTATTCCAAGCTTTCTGACAAATGGTATGTGCTGATGCAAAGAAGAGGAAACTAGACCTTTAAATCTCCACTTTCTTTGTTTATCATACTAGAAAGTGTTGTTTTTCCAAGTTCACAGGCTTGTGTGGCAGCTTTGAGGGCAGAGGGTACATACCTACTCGTTCCAGATTTCACAGTGAATTTCCCTATACCAGCAGACTAACACCAAAACAGCTATGGGGACAATAAAAAGTAGAGAAAAACACTATGAACAGAAAGATTTTCTGTTAAATTACATTCCTCCCCCAATGTATCATTACATGCAAATTAATATCTCAGTGAACTAATGAGAACGTATAACGTGTTCACCATCTACCTAGCCCACTGTTCTGTTACCTCACCAAGAGTCAGTCTACATTTCAGAGTTAAGTTAATTTGGCTTCTGCTGAAAAAGAGAAAGTAGTTGTTTAAACACTGTCTTTGGTAGATAAATGGTAAGCTTCATTAGAAATAATCTCCTATTCTTCACCATGGTGCCCCTAGGTTCTAGTACCTGACATAGAATAGGAGCTCAATAAAGATTTGTTGAATAAATGACCAGGTATTCAAAAGCCCTCAAGCTATATTTGTGGTTGAACTAGAACAATTCTGTGTAATACTTTAAATCTCAAACCATTATGAGTGGAATGTGTTCCTATATTGTTGTTGTTGTTATGTGCCATCGAGTCCGACCGACTCATAGTGGGCAGTATCACTATGAAAGTAGATTGCCCAACCTTCCTTCCGAGGAGTGGCTGGTGGGTTTGAACCGCT
>NW_006921721.1:6133649-6135168 GCF_000298275.1 Orycteropus afer afer
CAACTCACCAGCCACTCCTCGGAAGGAAGGTTGGGCAATCTACTTCCATGGTGATACTGCCTCGGAAACCCAAGGAGGGGTCGCTATGAGTTGGTCCGACTCAATGGCACATAACAACAACAACATAGGCACTTCCTTTCCTTAATAATGACCAATTCTAGCAAGGTACCTACCAATCACAGGGAAGGCTACAGCCCAGGACTGGGAAAAAAGTATCAAAGCAAGTTGTTTACAGTTTACACAGGAAATGTAATAAACCGTTAGGGTTTAGGGGAAAAAAATCTCTCAAGCTGTTTTTCCAAAGAACCAAAGTAAAAGACCACATAAAGGAACTCATTTAAGTACAACAGTAGTCTTCTAATATGTACTGAGTGCATATGAGAAAGTGGCCACCAAGTGGATGGGGTGCCTGACTTTCCTAGTGGCGTCTACCAGTTACACCTCTATTCCAGAGTCTACATTATCTCTTTGGGGAAAATGCTTCCCAGTTTCAACTTCTGCTTAAGTGACTGTGGTAGAACTGAGAACATCCAATATACCAAGCCCTGTCACTACTACCCAAATGTTAATCCAGCCCTTCTTACCAATATTCCCTCCTTAAGTTCTCCTCCACTCAATCTGACTCACAAAATATACAGCTGTTAATTTATGATTTCAGTGACTTCTTATTTTATCCTAGATGTCTAACTGTAAAATGATATTCACACTGAAAAGTGTAGACTGTTTCTGAATCATTTTTATACACAAAAGACAGTGTATTTAAAACTCATTATGATTTGAACAAAAATAAGTAGTTTGACATAGTCAGAAAAATACAAATTTAATCCTGGCCCTTCTTTTCTAGCTGTGTGATTTTAGGCAACTCAGTCACCCTGATCCTGTATTTATATGTAAAGTGGAACTGATAATACCTATCCTACTTTCCTAGACATGCAAAGAGTTGAGCACACATACTTATTTCTTCTCCCTCCTAAAGCCCAATGAAAATTATAGTAAAGGAATATAAAAAGTATAATGCTGTGATTGTTAAGGTTGTGTTTCAACTTGGCTGGGCCATGATTCTCAGTGATTTAGCAGTTATGATGTAGTCATCCCCCATGATGAGATCTGATATAATGTAATGACCTCCATGATGAGATCTGCTATGAGCAGCCAATCAGTTGAAAGGGAGTTTCCTCAGGGATGCTGTCTGCTTCTAAGACCACATATATGGTCACATAAGATACATGGATATCCTGGCAAATTCCTCTGGCTTTCTGCTGGGTCTGGAACTTGCATCTGGCTTATCATCATTTCCAGTTCTTGAGATTGTTGCCTTTGCAACCTGTGAGTCAACAATCTGCCATTTTACCTTCAGTTCTTGGATTCATCTGCCTCTGAAGCCAGCAGGCTGCTGTATTACCTGCCATTCTTGGGTTTATCAGCCCCTGTAGCTACTTGAGTCTAGAGAAACCTCCAGTTTGACATCTGACCCACAGACTTGGGATTTACCAGCCTCTACAGCTGCATGAGCCTTGAG
>NW_006921721.1:6135715-6147673 GCF_000298275.1 Orycteropus afer afer
GATTGTTTACATATATATATATATATAAAAGCTTCACTGGTCTTGCTTCTCTAGAGAAGCCAGCTTGAGACAAATACCAAAAACAATTTATAGAACAAGAGTATAAGTGATTTCAACAAATTTCTGGAAGACAAAGTACATGGAAGAACACCATATAGAACCATATAGAAGATGCTTGTTCTGGTTACCTAGTACTGCTCTGGCAAGAATATACCACAAATGGGATGCTTGAACAGGGAGGAGTTTATTCTCTTACAGTTTGGAGGCTTTAAGTCTGAGTTCAAAGTGCCAAGCTCTAGGGACTGGGTGAAACCTACTCAACCTTGGGCTTCAGC
Organism: Orycteropus afer afer; assembly: GCF_000298275.1. Taxonomy (NCBI): domain Eukaryota; kingdom Metazoa; phylum Chordata; class Mammalia; order Tubulidentata; family Orycteropodidae; genus Orycteropus; species Orycteropus afer. Next base: position 6,136,051 of record NW_006921721.1, read on the forward strand.
TCTGCCTTCTGCTCCTGGCCCACTGGAGCTAGAGGCTTTTCTTCACTCAGACAGCTGCTGGCTGCTGAGACTGACAAGCCCATAGTTGACAAGTAAAAAGGCACATTTCTGATGTTACCAAACCACATGGCAGACCATTCATTCAAGTCCATTGGGAGTCCCAAGGTCAGCAGAGCATGGCAGACATGGCTACATGCAGGGTTCATGTGTGCCATAAGCTAGAGACCATTCCTAAAGCTGCTGCTTATATACAGGAAGCAGGCCACAAACCCAAAGCAGCTATTCAGCTGCTCCAACAGATTCCGCCACGGAGTTAATTACCAATCTCATCATGGGGAATAACTACATTCAGCTGCCCAGCTACTCAACCAGGCCCAGCCAAGTTGACACACAAACTTAACCACCACAATGCTATAGCCCAAGATTTGCCTTAAGGTCTGCAGATGATGAGGTTCCATGTAGTAGGATCTTGCAGAGGTTGGGGACTCAGAAGTTGCTAGAGGACAGGAGTGAAGAGAAGACTGAAGATAATCAAGGTCTGTATATGAAGCACTATCCTCCACACTATTACTTTACCCTGGAGTGAAGAGCCCCTGGCAACTAGGTGTTTAACTGCAGGCGAAACCAAAGTCAACCAACCAACCAAACAGCAAATGACCTGGAGGGGACTCTTCTAAAAGCATTTAAGGGTTTATGGGAAAACTGGGGCAGCTGGAATCCTCTTGGTACCCTAGCATCAACCTATCTAAATTCTGGCATTTGAGGAGGAGCCTCAGCATAATGATCAGATCTCTGCCTAGTCACCTTAAATTGAAATCTGCCAATCAGCAAGCTTCACTTCTGTTTTAGAGCTCCTAGTCAGTTTTTTTTTTTTTTTTCCCTGCCTCATTCTTAAATATGACCTGGAAACTAATAATCACAAAACATCCGAGAAAAGCGTACAGTATGATGAGGAATGACAAGCAGAGAAAAATTGACCCCAAAGGAAACCGATATAATTAAGGAAATAAAAGAAGAATTAAATAAAACATTACAAAAATTATTACTGCTAAAGAGTTGTGAAATGATATGTGTGTATTCAACAAGAACAGGATGCTATAGAAAAGGAAGAGTCAAAAATGAGGAGTTCTTGCAAATGACATATTCAGTAAATGCTTATATGATAAATTTGAGGAACTCACCAAAACTTGGAGCAAAAATATGAGAGCATAAACATACACATGCAACAGAATCAGTCTAGAGTGGACCCAATAAGAGACTACAATGAATTTCAGAAAGATCAGAGAAGACCAAGAGGAAGAAGAAACCAAAGAAACAATACAATGAAAATTTCCAGAACTAAATATGTGAGTTTCAAATAAAAAGGGACCCTGAAGTGTTGAACAGAAGGAATGGAAAAGTCCACACATCAATTTGGAAGTTTTAGAACAAGTTTACAGAGATTCTAAAAGCTTTCCAGGAGTGGGGGGAAAAGACACATCTTTCTACAATGAACAAGAATCATGCTAGCACTAGATTTCTTATCAGATACTTTGGAAAATAGTGGAACAATAGTGTTAAGCCTTGGAAACCCATACCCAGTCAAATTACTTGTTAGGATAATATAAAGACATTGTTAGATATGTAAAGACAAAAAGTTTATCTGCCATATACCTTCCTTGAGAAATTACTTGAGCATGTACTACATCAGTAAAAAAAATGAAATAAATGAGGAAGACACGGGGTTCAGGAAACAGCATAGGTGACCCAGAAAGTCAGCTGTGTGGGTTATGTAGCCACTAGTTCATATTTGAGCAGAAGTGAGAGTTCTAGGAGAGAAGGAAATTCCATGGAACATAGATTTGGAGGAACTTGAGGATACACTATAGGCAAAGAATGGATGAAAATAAGAAAAGCAACTGGCATATGCTGAAAGAAAAAAAAAAAAAAGAACTCTATAAGAAAGTCATAGTACAAATAGGAATCATGTTGGAACAGAATATCAATTAAAAAAAAAAAAAAAAACCTCACTGCCGTCAAGTTGATTCGATTCACAGCAACTCTTCCTTGGGTTTCTGAGGCAGTATCTCTGTGGAAGTAGATTGCCCAATCTTCCTTCCAAGGAGTGGCTGGTGGGTTTGAACTGCCAGCCTTCTGGTTAGCAGTCAAATGCCTTAAGCATATCAATAGACTTTAAAAAGAAACATAAAAAAAAAATCCAAGCAATAGATAGATAATTGACTCTGACTCATGGTGGCCTTATGTACAACAGAAAAAAACATTGATTGCCAGCATGTTCCAGTCCATCATTTTGGCTATTATGCCAGTCCATCTAATCAAGGGACTCCCTTGCTCTCATTGGTCCTAAACTTCACCAAACATGATTTCCTCCTCCAGCAAATGATTCCTCTGATGATGTGTACCAAGCAAGTGAGTTGAACAGTGTTCTGTTGTGATCCATAAGGTTTTCATTGGCTAATTTTTGGAAGTAGTTTGCCAGACCTCTTTTCTTAGTTAATCTTAGTCTGAAAGTTCTACTGAAAGTGTCCACCATGGGTGACCCTGCTGGTGTTTGAAATACCAATGGCATAGCTTCTAGCATCCTAACCACATGCAAGATACCATGGTATGACAAACTGACAGGTGGTGGCACAGGTTTCCTTTCTCAACAAGAAAAAAAACAAACAAACTAGGAAAAGCAAGCAAACAAATAAAACCTGACAAGAAGAACAAACTAACCATAATTTTGAGCAGTCAAGCAACACACTGTTGTGAAGGAAAGTTAATCACACCACAACTTGGCTATGCTGTGATTAATAGGTTTCATAAAGACAATAGTGTCTATACTGTTTATTGGTTACTTTCTATTAGACTCAACCTAAGGCCAAACTATAAAAGATTAATTATGGTTACATAATGGAATGTAAGTGTTATCCATATATTGTTGTTGTTAGGTGCTGTCAAGTTGACTCCCCCTCATAGTGATCCTAGGTACAACAGAACGAAATGCTGCCTGGCCTTGCACCAGCCTCACAATCCTTGCTATACCTGAGCCCATCATTGCAGTCACTGTGTCAGTCCATCTCATTAAGGGCCTTCCCCTTATTTGCTGACCGTACCATTTACCAAACATGACATCCTTCTCCAGGAAATGGTCCCTTCTGACAACATGACCAAAGTAGGTGAGATGAAGTCTGGCCATTCTCACTTCCAAGAAGTATTCCAGCTGCACTTCTTCCAGGACCGATTTATTCATTCTTGCTGTCCATGATACTTTAAGTATTCTTCGCCAACACAACTCAACAGCATCAACTCTTCTTCAGTTTTCCTTATTCATTATCCAGTTTTCACCTGCATATGAGATGATTGAAAATACCATGGCTTGGGTTAGGCACACCTTGGTCTTTGCTCATCTGCACTTTAAAGAGGTCTTTTGCAGCAGATTTGCCCAGTGCCATAATCATCTGATTTTCTGACTGCTGTTTTCATTGTGGAACCAAGTAATAAGAAAACTTTGAAAATGTCAGTCTTTTCTCCATTAATCATGATGCTGCTTATTGGTCCAGTTGTGAGGATTTTCATTTTCTTTATGTTGAAGTGTAATCCATACTGCAGACTGTAGTCTTACTCTTCATCAGTAAGTGCTTCAAGTCATCTTCGCTTTCAGCAAGTAAGGTTGTGCCATCCACATATCATAGGTTGTTATTGAGTCTTCCTCCAATTCTGATGCTGCATTCTTCATCATATAGTCCAGCTTCTCAGATTATTTGCTTAGCATACAGATTGAATAAGTAAGGTGAGAGGATACAACCCTGACAAAACACACTCCCTTCCTAATTATAAACCATGCAGTATCCCCTTGTTCTGTTTGAACAACAACCTCCTGGTCTATCTACAGGTTTCTCATGAGCACAATTAAGTGTTCTGTAATCCCCATTCTTCTCAATGTTATCCATAATTTTTCATGATCCACACGATCAAATGCTTCTGAATAGTCAATAAAACACAAGTAAACATCTTTCTGGTATTCTTTGCTTTCAGCCAAGATCCATCTGACATCAGCAATGATTTCCCTCATTCTATGTTCTCTTCTGAATCCAGCTTGCATTTCCCTGTCAACATACTGCTACAACTGTTTTAAAATTATCTTCAGCAAAATTTTATTTGCATATGCTATTGATTGTTCAATATTTTCCACACTCCATGGGATCACCTTTCTTTGGAATGGGTACAAATAGGATCTCTTCAGGTCAGTTGGCCAGGCAAATGACGTTCCAAATTTCTTGGCATAGATGAGTGAGTGAGTGAGTGCCTCCAGTGCAGCATCCGTTTGTTGAAATATCTCAATGGGTATTCCGTCAATTCCTGGAGCCTTGTTTTTCACCAATTCCTTCAGTGCAGCTTTGACTTTTTCCTTCAGTACCATTGGTTCTTGATCACATGCCACCCCTTGAAATGGATGAACATTGACCAATTCTTTTTGTACAGTGACTGTGTATTCCTTCCATCTTCTTTGATGTTTCCTTCATCACTCAACATATTACCCGTGGAATCTTTCAACATTGCGACTCAAGGCTTGATTTTTTTTTCTTCAGTTCTTTCAGCTTGATAAATGTGAGTGTATTCTTCCTTTTTGGTTTCTTAACTCCAGGTCTTTGCACATTTCATTATAATAATTGACTTTGTCTTTTCAAGCTACTCTTTGAAATCTCCCATTCAACTCTTTTATCATGCATTTCTTCTATTTGCTTTAGCTATTCTCCATTCAAACCAAGTTTTAGAGCCTCTTCTGACATCTACTTTGGTCTTTTCTTCTTTCCTGTCTTTTTAATGACCTTTTGCTTTCTTCATGTATGACCTTTTTGATGTCATCCCACAATCCATCGGGTTTTTGGTCATTGGTGTTCAGTGCATCAAATCTGTTTTTCAGATGGCCTTTAATTCAGTTGGGATATAATCAAGGTCATATTTTGGTTCTCATGAGCTTGTTTTAATTGTCTTCTGCTTCAACTTGAACTTGCATATGAGCAATTGATTGTTTGTTCCAGTCAGCTCCTAGCTTTGTTTTGGTTGAAGATACTGTGCTTCTCCATTACCTCTTTCCACAGATGTAGTTGATTTCATTCCTGTGTATTCTACCCGGTGAGGTCCACATGTATAGCTGTTGTTTATGTTGTTGGAGAAAGGTATTTTCAATGAATAAGTTGTTAGTTTTGCAAAATTCTATGATGCAATCAAGCGGCGTGATTTCTATCACCAAGGCCGTATTTGCCAACTACTGGTGATTCCATATGGATATCATGAATGTTTGGAGGTAGAAGTAGAGATGGAGAGTAAAGGAATAGTTGTTGTTGTTGTTATGTGCCGTCGAGTCGGACCTGACTCATAGTGACCCCTCCTTGGGTTTCCAAGGCAGTATCACTACAGAAGTAGATTGCCCAACCTTCCTTCCGAGGAGTGGCTGGTGGGTTTGAACCACCAGTCTTCTGGTTAGCAGTCAAGTGCCTTAGGCACTATGCTGAGCTCACTAAAGGAGTAGTAGAAGTCTAAATATCCTTCCTTACAAAATGGAGAGCCAAGAGATGCTGTCTGTATTTGATAGAAGTAAAAGCAAAAACCTCAGAATATTAGTGTTGCAAAGTGAAAAATAGAACTAAAAATACTGATGTAACTAGTGTGTGTGTGTGTAAGTGACAGGAGAATCAAAAAATACAAAGATAGATTGGTACTGCCCTTGGGAATGGGACTGAGGCTGGTGAAGTATAAAGCAAGAAACAGGTTTTTTTTTTTTTTAAGTTCTCTTGTACTATTTACCTTCTTTTTAAAATTTAATGAAGGAAAAACAAAACAGAAAATCAAACATAGCCATCCTACCTTACAGAGTTAGAGGTTAGAGATAATCTATATTTAATAGTGGAAATATATTTGGTGAGCAATCTTGTAGTTGTCATTAGATTTTGCTACTGGTGCTGTTGTTAGAACTCCAACCTCCTCCACCCTCGTTTCCTTTCTACCTTGGGGATCCTAGATGGTTCATATTATCCAGCTGCCTTGTTATGTCTCCCAGCATTCCGGCTGTGGTTGTTCCTTACTTCCCACCTCTCTCAGGATGTCACCTCTGCTGCCAGGGCTAGTGCCCTGACCATATTTGTTAGTTTCTCTGTCAACTGCTGCCAGAACACATCAAATACCATATTGTTATTAAAAATTGATGGGTATAAATTTGTAAGTTCAAACATATGAACTTGCTTTGTTCCTCTTTATCAGAAATTCCATTCTGTTCATTTAAATTAGATGACTCTGACTGTCCATATCAGTCCTAGCAAGAAGGTCTCTCTTTCTCCTTGAGTCCTTTGGCCTGAAATAACTCTAAAGCCCTTAGGAATGCTTACACCTCCTCTTCAGAGATGTCACTCTGGCCAGAAATCTGGAAGTAATCCTAACATCCTCTTTCCTCTTTATTCTTCAGATCTATTCAACACTAAGTCTTTGGAGAGCTTAAGCACTGTGCCCAGGTCACATGGAATCCAGTGGTGGAAAGTCTAGTATTCAGGAGGTTTGTACTAAAGCACACTGTTCTTTGGTAGGGTTTATGCTTATTGGAGCATTCCTGGGTGGTGGAAATGATTAATAAGCACTTGACTACTAGCTGAAAGACTGGTAGTTCAAACCCACCCAGAAGCACCCAGAAGCACTTTAGAAGACAGCCTGGTGATCTGTTTCTGAAAGGTCATACACAGCCTTGAAAACCCTATGGATCACAGTACTATTCTGCACACATGGGGTTGCTATGAGTTGGAATCGGCTCGACCACAACTAATAAGAACACAGCTTATTGGAGGTGGGGCAGGTGGGACCTGATGGGGGGATATGGACAGGATAAAATCTCCTCCAGCTCTTCTCAAGAAACTTCCCTTGGTATCATTGCTCTCATATGGTAGCAACACAGGGTGAGTTTGATATCACCTGTTATCTTTTTTCTTATTTTGTTTGGTTTCTCAAAATTTTATTAAGAAAAATTCTTTAAAAATACAAAAATTGAAAGAATAATACAATAACACTTATTATATCCTTTGCCAGGTTCAAGAACTGCTAACATTTACTCTACTTGTTTTGTTGTTGTTAGGTGCCATGGAGTCAACTCTAACTCATGGTGACTTTGTGTATGTTGTTGTTATGTGCTGTCAAGTCGGCCCCGACTCATAGCAACCCCTCCTTGGGTTTCCAAGGCAGTATCGCTACGGAAGTAGATTGCCCCATCTTCCTTCCGAGGAGTGACTAGTGGGTTTGAACCGCCAACCTTCTGGTTAGCAGTCAAGTGCCTTAGTTACTATGCTACCAGAGCTCCCACTTTGTGTATAACAGAAGGCAGTGTTGCCTCGTTCTGCACCATCCTATGTTTGACCTATGTTTGAGTGCAATGTTGCAGCCACTGTCCCATTCCATCTCAGTGAGGGTCTCCTTCTTTTTCACTAACCTTCTACTTTACTAAGCATGGTGTCTTTTTCCAGCGATTGGTTCTGCCTGATGACATGTCTAAAATAAGCAAGCTAAAGTCTCACAATCCTCACTTCTAAGGCTATTCTGGCTGTACTTCCTCCAAGACAAATTTGCTATTTCTTTTGAAAGTCTGTGGTAGATTCAATATTCTCTGTCAATACCACAATTCAAATGCATCAATTCTTCTTAGGTCTTCCTTTTTCATGGTTTAACTTTTGCATGCATATGAAGCAAATACTGTGGCTTCAGTCAGGTCCACGTTAGTCATCAAAATGACATCATTGCTTTTTAACACTTTAAAGAAGTCTTTTGCAGCAGGTTTAACCAGTGCAATATATCATTTGATTTCTTGACTACTCTTCTATGGCTTTTGATTGTTCATTCAAGAAGAATGAAATCCTTAGCAACATCAATTTCTTTGCCAGTTATCATGATGTAGTTTATTCATCCAGTTTGTAAGGCTTTTCATTTTCTTTTAATTTTATTTTTGGTGAAAATATACACAGCAAAATCCACTCCTACTCCACTGTTTCTAGACATAACAATTAGTGACATTGGTTAAATTCTTCAAATTTTGTCAACATTCTCATTATTTCTGTTCTAGTTGTTTCGTTTCTGTTTACTTACTCTCCTTGCTCCCTAACCTTATTATCTTTGCTTTAAAGTATCTGTTGACCCTTTGGTCTTATATAATTTTTTAAATTATTTTTTAAATAACACAATACTTAATGGTGATAATCATTAATCATTAATGGTCTTTGGGCTAAACTGTTACTTAGTTTAAAGATGACTTCAGAGAATAGTTTCAATTCAAGGTTTGAAGGGCAACCAGCGCTATACCTGCTGGGGACTCCTCCACTCTCAATAAATCTTGTAATTCTAGATTTGAAATTGTGATCCACATTCCCCCCACCCCCCTTTTTTTTTTAAATCAGGATTGCTCTATTATATTCTTGATCAGAGCATTGAATAGTGGTAGCTAAGCATCATCTAATTCTTCTGGTCTTAAGGTGGAGGGGCAGTGGTTCATTTCAACAGTTAGTCCTGTAGTCCAGGTTTTTCTCTGATTCTTGAGTTTCCTTCTTTTTTTTTTTTGTTTCAGATGAATAAAAACCAATAATTGTATCTTAGATGATTGTTTTCTTTATGTTCAGATGTAATTCATACTGAATGCTGTAGTCTTTTACTTTCACCACTAAGTGCTTCAAGTCATCTTCATTTTCAGCAACCAAGGTTTGTCATCTTCATATCTCAGGTTCTTAATGAGTCTTCCTCCAACCCTGATGCATGTTCTTCTTTATACAGTCTAGCTTCTCAGATTATTTGTTCAGCATATAGATGGAATAAGTATGGAGACACAATACAACCCTGTCACATGCCTTTTTTTGATTTTAAACCATGTCATATACCCTTGTTCTATTTGAATATGTACAGGTTCTGCATGACCACAGTCAAGTGTTGTTGTGGATGAGCACAATTCCATTATTTGCAATGTTATCCATAATTTGTTGTGATCCACACAGTCAAATTCCTTTGCGTAGCTGATAAAATACAGGTAAACATTTTTCTGGAATTCTCTACTGTTGCCCAAGATCCATCTGACATCAGCAGTAATAACCCTTGTTCCAAACTGTGATGGTTCATGTTATGTGTCAACTTTGCTAGGTCATGATTCTCAGTGGTTTGGCAGACGTGTATTTCTTCATTTTGTGATTTGATGTGAGCACCCAAGGGGCATTCCTTTGAATATGTTGCCTGCATCCATCGTATATGGATGTTCTGAAAAATCTTATGCTCTCTTGCTCCTGCATTTGTCTTATCATATTCTGACCTCTGGTTCTTGGAATGTGAATCAGCAGTCTTCCACCTGTTCTGCACATTTTGAATTCTTTAGCTCCTGCAACCCTGTGAGTCAATAGCCTGCTGCCTGACTTGCGAATTTTGGGATTGTCAACCCCTGCTACCATGTGAATCAGGAGAAACCTCCAGCTTGTTGCCTGGCCTCCGGACTTGGGATTTGCCAACCTCCACAATTGTTTGAGCCATTTCCTTGAAATTAGTCTTTCTCTGTCTATATGGTTCACTGGTTTTGCTGCTCTAGAAAACCAGCCTAAACATACATCCTTTTCTGAATCAGCTTGAACTTCTGGCAGTTTCCTGTCTGTGTATACCTACAGCTAATTTTTGAATTACCTCTAGCAAAATTTTGCTAGTGTGTGATATTAATAATATTGTTTGATAATCTCCACATTGTGTTTATTTATTTATACTTGTTTTATTTATCTATTTATTGGGTCACACCATATGAAATTATAATTAAAATGGTTGAATAAGGACAATTTCATGTAGTTCAATCTTGAGAATATACTACAGAGAAAAGCTGACCCCAGAGGAAACAGATATATTATGAGGAATAAAAGAATAGTTAAATAACATCCTGCAAAAGTAATTGTCACTAAAGAGATGTGAAATGCTATTGTATCTATTACTTGTATGTATGTGTGTATTGCTGAACAATTTGAAAACATGTTGCAGACATATGTGGCATCTTACAATGTATCTCATAATAAGGATGTTCTTCTACCAAAGCATAATATTATTACCACACCCAAGAGAATAATTCCCTAAAATAATACAATATCCAGTCCATGTTCGAATTTCCTCAATTGTCCCACAAGTGCTTTTTATAATGACTTTTGTTCTGGTCCAGAATCCAATACAAATTTATGCATTGCATTTTATTATGCCTTCTTTTATTCCAGGTCATCTCCCCGCATACCCTTTTTTTTTTTTTTTTAAATGACATTAACTTAAAATTTATTAGGCTGTTGTCATGCAGAATATAGATTTGTCTGTTTCTTGATGATGTTAACTTGCTCCTCTATTCCTTGTCTTTCTTGTAATTGGAAGTTATATCTAAATATTTTAGTAGATTCAATTTGAAGACTTTTGGCAAAAACAGTTTGAAGAGAGTTTGGATACTTTATGTTATATCACATCAGGAAGAAATGTGTCCCTTCATTAGCAGTGCTAGGTTTGAGTATTCAATTAAGGTAGTCATCACCAGATTTGTCCACTGTAAGTGGATGTGTGTTGGGAGACAATTTTCCATGGATCTCTTGCAATTCTGCAGAACTTGTGAGTGAGGTACTGACTGCCTTTTTTATCCTGGACAATCTTTTCAAAGATGTTTGGATAGCAAACATTCTTGGAAGATACAGATAATATCTTCTACCAGAGCAAAGGGCAAATTTGCTGACCATCTTGGAAAGTAGAAATAGTATCTCTCTCGGGAGCTAAGGGCATCCATGTATAACTGCTCATTATAAAAGATTAAACCCGTTGCCATTAAGTGAATTCCAACTCATAGTGACCCTATACTGCAGAGTAGAACTGCTTCATAGGATTTCCAAGGCTATAAATCTTTACCGAAGCAGACCGCCACATCTCCCGTGGAGTGACTTGTGGGTTCTTAGAGTTCCCTAAACTCGGGTTTTCTCCCCTGTTATCCAAGAGCTCTGGTGCTAGTGGGTAAGAGATTTGATTGCTAACCAGAAGACTTTCAGTTCAAACCCACCAGCTGCTCTGCAGGAGGAAGATAAGGGAATCTACTTCTGTAAAGATTTACAGCCTTGGAAACCCAATGGGGGTTGTTATGAGTCAGAATCAACTTGATGGCAGTGGGTTTACTCAATCCACTGAATGTGCAGATGTCATCTGGCCCTCTTTACATTGCCCTGTTAGTTTTGGGGAACCAGCACAAAAACACTGGTACTTTCACTATTCTACCACTGTGAGTAATAAATTGTCATTGAGCCAGGAATCTTGGGTCATTTATCAGCCTCCATGACACTGGCAGGCTGACTTGTCAGCTTACAAATAGGGTAAGATCTCAGACCCTTCATATTTTTGACAATATGTTTCCCTTTATGATTAGTAAGTCATCTGTAGGGTTATACATTGGCACTGTGTTCCCTGACAACAATTTACCTAATGTTTTAAGTATCCATTTATAATCCTTGGATGAATCTACTAATTTATTATCAGATGTCATTGAGTTCACTCCAACTTGTGGTGACCCCAAGTGTAATGAAATAGAACTATGCTCCATAGAATTTTCTTTCATATAATCTATATAAAATAT
>NW_006921721.1:6147774-6159899 GCF_000298275.1 Orycteropus afer afer
AAAACATACACCGATTCAACAGTTTCTACATGTACAATTCAGTGACATTGATGACATTCTTTAAGTTGTCCAACCATTCTCAGCCTCCTTTTCTGAGTTGTTCCTCTCCCATTAATATAAACTCACTGTCCCCTAAGGTTTCTTTCTAATCTTTTGAATTTGCTGTTGTCAAGCTGATCCCATATAGATAGATCTTAAAAGAGCACAATGTTCAAGGCAGACATTCTTTACTACTTAAGCTATACTAGTGTTTGGTTTTAAGAAGATTTCAAGGCATATTTTTGGTTTAAGGTTTAAGGATTATCTCAGGGCAATAGTTTTGAGGGCTAATCCAGGCTCCATGGCTCCAGAAAAATCTAGATTCTATAAGAATTTGAAATTCTATTCTACATTTTCCCCCTTTTGATTAGAATTCTGCTATAGTTTCTTTGATCAAAATGTTCAGCAATGGTAGCTGGGCACCATCCAGTTCTTCTGATCTCAAGGCAAAGGAGGCAGTTGTTCATGGAGGGAATTAACCACACTTTCCATTTTCTCTTATTCATGACTCCTTCTTGTTCTGTTGCTCCAGGAGAATAGAGGCTAATTGTTGTACTTTGGATCTGTAGGGTTTTCAGTGACTGATTTTTTGCAAGTAGATCTTAAGGCTTTTCTTCGAAGGTGCCTCTGGGTAGACTCAAACCTCTGACCTTCGGTTTGCAGTCAAGTGCATTCACTCTTGTTGTTGTTGTTAGGTGCTGTTGAGTCGGCTCTGACTCATAGCAACCCCATGTGCAACAGAATGAAACACTTCCTGGTCCTGTGCCAGCCTCATAATACTTGCTATATGTGAGTCCATCATTGCAGCCACTGTGTCAGTCCATCTTGTTGAGGGCCTTCCCCTCTTTTGTTGACCCTCCACTTTACCAAGCATAATACCCTTTTCCAGGGAATGGTCCCTTCCGACATGACCAAAGTAGGTGAGATAAAGTCTGGTCATTCTCGTTTCCAGGGAGCATTCTGGCTACACTTCTTCCAGGACAGACCTGTTAGTTCTTCTGGCAGTCCTTGGTACTTTACGTATTCTTTGCCAACACCAAAACTCAAAAGCATCAACTCTTCTTTGGTCTTTCTTATTCATTGTCCAGCTTTCACATGCATATGAGGTGATTGAAAATACATGGCTTGGGTTAGGCACACCTTAGTTTTCAAGGAGACATCTTTGGTCTTCAGCACTTTAAAGAGGTCTTTTGCAGCAGATTTGCCCAGTGTAATTTGTCTTCTAATTTCTTGATTGCTGCTTCCGTGGATGTTGATTGTGGACCCAAGTAATATGAAATCTCTGACAACTTCAATCTTTGCTCCATTTATCATGATGCTGCTTATTGGTCCCATTGTGAGGATTTTTGCTTTCTTTATGTTGGGAGCTCTGGCAGTGTAGTGCCTAAGGCATTTAACTGCTAACCAGAAGGCTGGTGGTTCAAACCCATCAGCCACTCCTCGGAAGGAAGGTTTGGAAATTTACTTCCGTAGTGATACTGTTAGAGATATGCCACGCCATCTTGCATTGCTCTTTCGGGTTCTTCTTCATTCCCTGCTGCCCCACCCAAGGTCATAAGTCAGTTAAAGGAAGTCGAAACTGAGCTTCCTGCAAGGCACGAATTTTAAAAGGCAACATAGCCTCTGATAGGTTAAGACCTCTTCCCCCAGCTCTGATGTACAACCTCCTAACCCCAGGTCTATATAAGACCACCCTCTCCCCTGCTCTTCCTCTCTCTTCTTCCTCTCTCTTCTTCTCTTCTTCCCTTCTTCCTCTTTCTTTCTTCTTCTGTTCTTCCTCTTCTCCTCTTCTTCCTCTTCTTCTTCCTCCTTTTCTTCTTCTGTCCTTCCTCAGTGCAGGTGCCCTTTTGCCTCTTTAATAAAATCTCCTGTTGGGTACCCTGGTGTGTGGCGTGGTCATTGAGTGCCGATGGAGCTCTAACAGATACCACCTCAGAAACCCAAGAAGGGGTTGCTATGAGTCAGAACCAACTCTAGGGCAGTAAGTTTGGTTAGAGTTTTTTTTTATGTTGAGATGTAATCCACACTACAGACTATAATCTTTAATCTTCATCAGTAAGTGCCTCAAGTCATCCTCATTTTCAGCAGGCAAAGTTGTGTCATTTGCATATTGCAGGTTGTTAATGTGTCTTCCTCCACTCCTGATGCCACATTCTTCTTCATATAGTCCAGCTTCTCTGATTATTTGCTCAGCATACAGATTGAATAAGTACGGTGAAAGAATACAATCCTGACAAACTCCCTTCTTGATTTTAAACCATGCAGTATCCCCTTGTTCTATTTGAACAACAGCCCCCTGGTGTCTGTAAAGGTTCCTCATGAGCACAATAAAGTGTTCTGGAATTCTCATTCTTCTCAATGTTATGTATAATTTGTTATGATCCACACAATCAAATACTTTTGCATAGTCAATAAAACACAAGTAAGCATCTTTCTGGTATTCTTTGCTTTCAGCTAAGATCCATCTGACATCAGTAATGATATCTCTTACTCCATGTCCTCTTCTGAATCCAGCTTGCATTTCTGGAATTTCTTTGTCAATATACTGCTGCAACCATTTTTGAACTCTTTTTAGCAAGATTTTACTTGGTTGTTATATTAATGATACTTGATAATTTCCACATTCTGTGATATTACTTTTCTTTGGAATGGGTACAAATATGGATCTCTTGCAGTCAGTTGGCCAGTTACCTGTCTTCCAAGTTTCTTGGTATAGATGAATGTGTGCCTCCAGCGCAGCATCTGTTTGTTGAAATATCTCAGTGGGTATTCTGTCAATTCCTGGAACCTTGTTCTTTGCCAATTCCTTCAGTGCAGCTTTGCCTTTTTCCTTTAGTACTATTGGTTCTTGATCATATGCCACCTCCTGAAATGGATGGACATTGACCAGTTCTTTTTGGTACAGTGACTCTGTGTATTCTTTCCATCTTCTTTTGATGTTTCCTGCATCATTCAATATTTTGCTCATAGAATTTATCAGTATTGCAACTCGAGGCTTGAACTTTTTCTTTCAGCTTGAGAAAGGCTGAGCATGTTCTTCCCTTTTAGTTTTCCAACTCCAGGTCTTTCTTTGTATATTTCATTATAATAATTGACTTTGTCTTCTTGAGTCACTCTTTGAAATCTTCTCTTCAGCTCTTCTATCTTATTTATTCTTCCATTTGCTTTAGCTACTCTCCATTCCAGGACAAGTTTTAGTGTCTCTTTTGACATCTATTTGATCTTTTCTTCCTTTTCTGTCTTTTTAATGACCTTTTGCTTTCTTCATGGATGATGTTCTTGATGTCATCCCATAATCCCTCTTGCTTTTGGTCACTGGTGTTCAATACATCAAATCCATTTTGTAGGTGGTCTGTATGAGCCCACTACTTTAAAAAGACAGAGATATGTTTGCTTGGGAAAGGGAACTCACCTAGTAGGTTACTGGGATGGGGAGGGAAGGAGAGAGATTAATTTCAGGCTAGTTGGGGCCTACATGCTGACATGGGTATGGGGAGGGATATACAGGAAGGATATAGGACCACCATGATAACATTAGGAAATGAGAGGACATTAAATTGTGCACATAAGAGATAGATGACAGATGCTACTACCAACCAATGTGTCCACAATACTGCATTGCCATTAACACCAAACGCTAGGCTATACAGATAAACACACAAACGCCTGAGATAATCAGATGGGGGTCAGTGAACAGAGTATACTCTAGACCAAGGATAGATTCAGCTGAGGCTAATCTTGCACAGACACCAGTGATACAAAATACCTGCAGTCCTTACAGAAATAATAGAAGACAGACACAGAGTAATCCCTCACAGACAACCAGACACTATGAGAGAGAGATCCAATAGATCTACTGTCTCAGGACCATAGTACTGGGGGATACCAGACTCAATTGGCACAACAAAATACATAAAAGTGTTGCTCCACATCCTACATTGGTGAGTAGTGACTGGGGTATTGAAAGCTTTCAAGCAGCCATCTCAGATGCAGCTAACAAAATACTAGCATCGAAAGTGATGAATAACACACACACGCACACACACACACAAAACAACCAAGAGTATTTAGAAGCAATCAGCCATAGGACATGATGTTCTTGAGACCAAAAGAACTAGATGGTGCCCGGCTACCAATGCCAACCACTCAGAGAAGGATCAAATCTGGAGATCCTGAATAGAGTAGGAGAGAAAATGTGGAACAAAATCCAAAAACTCAATAATGACCAGAATTACTGGTCAGATGAAATCTGGTGAGACTCCCAATACTATGGGCCTGGAATACATTCTGTGCCTGGAATAAAACTCACCCCCTGGGGTGGGCTCTCAGCCCAATAGTTAACAAGATGTACACACAGACCACTCAACCCAGGATGACGCACCCACATACTCTATGGTAGCACATCTCTTAGAGCAATAGCCCATGGGACACCAGAGGACCAACATTCAAATTGAGGAAATGTAGGACAAACAGGAGTGCATAAATATGAGGGGCCCAGGAGGAGGATTGCAGGGTAGGGAGGGGAGGAGACTGGGTTAGGGTTGGACATGGTGAATGGAGAATGAAACTAAATGTACGTTGAATGTAAAACAAGCTCTAAAAAAAGAAAAAAAGACCAGCTTTGCTGGTCTGATAGAGCCTGGTGGAACCCCTGAGACTATGGCCCCTAGCTGCCCTTCAGGTCTAGAATTGAACCCACTCCTGTGGCTTCCAGTCAAACAAAAGACAGGCATATGAGCTGAACATTTACATTAGGTAGATACACTCCTTGGAGAGATCAACCATGGCAGAATAGAAGGGCTGTGTATTCACAGGGAGACAGCTCGGGGGGCAGGAGTGCATGGGTGGGAAGGACACAGGGAAGAAGTAATTATGGGGGGGAGGTGAGAGGAGAGTTGTTGCATTGTGGGAAATTGCAGTCAAAGTCAGGAGACAAAGTGTATGTGAGCTGCTGTATTGAAAGTGAATTTACAGAATAAATTGACACCTTTAACAAGGGATCAATGGGCATTAAAGAGACAGAAGTCTCTGATGCTGCAAAACCTGGATATCCATCTGCAGAAAAATGAAACGGGACTCATACCTCACACCATACAAAAAATCTAACTCAAAATGGATCAAAGACCTAAATGTTAAACCTAAAACCATAAAATTCCTGAAAGGCAACACAGGGAGGAAACTATGAGACCTAATATCTTCTAAAAATAGGATAACAAACATTATAACAAATGCACAAAAAGAAGAAAACAAAGTGGACAAATAGGACCTCATAAAAATTAAAATCTTATGCTCATCAAAAGATGTTAAAAGATTAAGTAGACATCTTATAGATTGGGAACAAATGTTTGGAAATGATTCATCCAATAAGAATCTAATCTCTATAATCAACAATAAACTGCAACAACTTAACAAAAGGGCAATGCAATCACAAAATGGGCAAAGGACATGAACAGAAGCTTCACCGAAGAGGACATCCAAGCAGCCAACGAACATGTGAAATGATGCTGATGATCATTAGCCATTAGAGAGGTGCAAATCAAAAGTGCAAGGGGACACCATCTTATCCTGGCTAAAATGGCACTGATTAAAAAAAAAAACAAAAAACAAACAGATAACAAATATTGGTGATGATGTGGGTAGATTGGAACTCTAATCCATTGCTAAGGGGACTGTAAATTGATACAACCACTATGGAAAATGGTATGGCCTTTCCTAAAAAATAGAAGTAGAACTTCTCTATCACCCAGCAACCCCATTCCTAAGTATATATCCTAGAAACCTAAAAATAATGACACAAACAGATATATGTACACCCATGTTCATTGCTGCTTTATTTACAATAGCAAATAAATGGAAACAACCTAACTGTCCATCAAAGGATGAATGGATAAGCAAATTGTGATACATACATACAATGGAATACTACACAACCATAAAGAACAATGATGAGTCCATGAAACATATAATAGCATGGTTGGTTCTGGAGGGCATAATGTTAAGTGAAATTAGTCAAGAATACAAGAACAAATATTATATTGCTCCTCTTTTATGAGAAGACAAGAATAGATAAATATAGAGAGACCAATGCTCATTGGTAGTTACTAGGGAGAGGGTGTGTTTGAGGAAAGAACACTAGTACTAGTAGAGACTAGTACATTTTGGTGATGGGAAAAGTGGCATTGAATGTGGATGTAGTGCCCACAGCACAAAGTAAGAACAAGCGTTTGAATACTTATGGAAGGGTATAGGCAAATTTGTATTTGGGTAGGTACAGATATGGACAGGTGAGAATAGGTACATGTAAATCCAAATAAGTGAGTGCTGGCACATGTATTCATTGAAGACACAAATAGGGATACTCCTGACATAGCCAAACACCTTCCAACATTGGTTTTCTGGGTTTGAAGACTTACTTAGAACAATAGTCTCATGGGAAAACGTTGTCAATTCACATAGCATAAAAAACCAAACCAAATGCATTGCCTTTGAGTCGAATCCGACTCATAGTGACCCCTCCTTGGGTTTCCGAGGCGGTATCACTACAGAAATAGATTGCCCAACCTTCCTTCCGAGGAGTAGCTGGTGGGTTTGAACTGCCAGCCTTCTGTTTAGTGGTCAAATGCCTTAGGCATTACGCCACCATAGCTTCTCTGTCACATAACATAGTTCACGAAATCATGATCTGCATCCCAGTGGAGTGAGTAGCATCTGGGATCTTAAAAGCTTGAGAATGTCCATCTAAGACACAACTATGAGTCTCTACTCACCAGGAGCAAAGCAGTAAGAAGGTAACCAAAAGTGCAGAGAAGAAACAAGTCAAGAAGAGCCACAACTTCATTTACCCTGAGACCAGAAGAACCAGATGGTGCCCAGCTACCATGACCAACAATTCTGACCTGGGGCACAGTAGCTAGTCCCAGATAGAATGGTAGAAAAATATGGAGCAAAACTCAAACTCTTATTATTATTTAAAGGCAGATACCAGAGAACAGAAGACCCCCTGAGAGTACCACCCTGAGACACCCCTTAAGCCTATAACCATGCCTATCACCTGAGATCATCTTTTAGCAAAGTAGCACGTAGCAACAACAACAACAGCAGCAGAGTAGCACACAAAACAAAGAATATTACCTGTAAGATTGGTGCCCTTCTTAAGAAACATCAGTATGAGACCAAAAAGTCAACAATTACACAAAAGCAAAGATGATAACTAAAGGGGCAGGGAAACTAGAATACTGGAAAGGGAACAAACTTGAACACAAAGAGAATATTGATTGACATGTTGTGATAAGTATAACTAATGTTATCGAACAATTTGTGTTGAAATTGTCAAATGGGAATTTAACTTACTGTGTAAATTTCCACCAAAAACTCAATATAATATTGTTGTTGTTGTTGTTGTTTGCCGTCGAGTTGGCCCCGACTCATAGTGACCCCTCCTTGAGTTTCCGAGGCAGTATCACTACGGAAGTAGGATTGCCCAACCTTCCTTCCGAGGAGTGGCTGGTGGGTGTGAACCGCCAGCCTTCTGGTGAGCAGTTAAGTGCCTTAGGGACTATGATATAATATTATTTTTTTAAAAAAGAAAATGATTCTCTTTCTATTTTAAAATCTGCAAATAATGATCATAATAACCAACCACAGGTTGCCTTCTGTACCAGAGCTGGGAGTCTGCAGCTGCCAACATGTCCCACCAGACACATCCAAGCTAATGAAGATGCTAAAGGTATCTTCACCAGAACAAGAAATGGAAAATATAGACTTCTGAAAATAGCTATTGAAAACGAGAAACTTGTGATTGGATAATGTAGTCAACCTTCAGATTCATGGGATAAGGATTATGATTCTTTTTGTTCTATCCCTGCTAGAGTAAAAATAATCAAGCTAAATATTATTTGGGTCAAATCCTCAGAATTTCCAAGGCTATGAATAGATATTATATGGCCTCCAGATCATACTCATGTCCATAAAAAAAAATGTGTGCAGCAGCAACAGCAACTCTGAAAAAGGAGTGTGGAGGTGGCCACATTAAAAGTGAAGTAGTAGGAACAATAAAGGAAGATGTATTATTACAAAACCCCAAAATCCACTGCTGTGGAGTTGATTCTGACTCATAGAGACCTGGAGGACAGAGTGGACCTGCCCCATAGGATTTCTAAGGCTGTAAATCTTTAAAGAAGCAGACTGCCTCATCTTTCTCTTGTGGAGTAGCTGGTAGATTCAAACCACTGACCTTTTGGTTAGCAGCCAAGCACTTGAACCACTGCATCACTAGGGCTCCATAGTTTCACTACATGAATATTAAAAGTATTTGCTATCACACTCTTTCCCTGTCTTGTTGACTGAAGTTTAGAAAGAATTATGACAGATTCAAATTAATGAGCTGCAAACTGATAAAGAGTGTGGACACTAAGCATCAAACGCTACAAAGAGTAGCATTTCCTCTTTCTCAAGAAGGTTTTCAGGATTTGGAAAAATTGAGTAACAGATAGCTCAACTATGTGCAGTTGGAAATAGAT
This sequence comes from Orycteropus afer afer, assembly GCF_000298275.1. Taxonomy (NCBI): domain Eukaryota; kingdom Metazoa; phylum Chordata; class Mammalia; order Tubulidentata; family Orycteropodidae; genus Orycteropus; species Orycteropus afer. Next base: position 6,156,333 of record NW_006921721.1, read on the forward strand.
GTAAAAAATGAAATTATAATTTTGGCCAACACTACAGAACTAGAAGATTTGCCAAAGAGAATTCCCAAGGCTTCAGCACATTACCATTTGTTTGTGTATAAACATTCCCACGAAGGAGACTGTTTGGAATCCATAGCTTTTATTTATTCAGTGTGTGGGTACACATGCAATATAACAGAACAGATGGTAGAAACTGTAGAAAGACAACTACAAATGGATGTCTTAGAAAGATCGAGATAGATAATGGGGATGGATCGACTACCGACTTCTTTTATGAGGAAGTACACATAAGCAGCATGCACATAAGCAAAATTTTACAAAACCAAAACGTCCTGTCGGAAAAAAAGAGGAATTCTAAGACTAGTTAGAGGTCCAGCTGAACCTGAAGCCACTACTGATTAAAATGATATTATATTAAACATTACAATACTAGTTTTAAAAAAGTCTCGCTTTTAGTGTAGGAGAACTGAAATCACTCCATGTTGATATATTAAAAAATAAAAATAAAAACAAAAATTGATGATTCCATAGTTTCACATAATTCCTAAAATTTCATAGTTTGACTAATTCAAGAAAATCTAATATCTCAAAGTAGGATATACATATTACTCTCTAGTGAGACATTAAATTTTTTTTTAAGAGAGGTAAATACCTTAAAATATTAATTCTACTGAAAGAGTATGTTAAGGACCAGGTTGGATTATTTTCTAAGATGAAAATTTCGTGTACTTAGGAAAAGGTGGAAAGTTACTCATTCTGAGGAATAATGTTAACTGTCAGGCAGTGGTACCTTTTAGAAAGGTAGTGCTTTCTTGCAGCAGTATTTTCTAGCTTTTTGTTTTTTAATGGAATTAAAATTTTAGAAGTTCCTTTTGTAACCTTACTAAAACCAAACCCACTGCCATGGCATCAATTCTGACTCAAAGTAACCCTGTAGGAAAGAGTGAAACTTCCTGATAGGCTGTAAATCTTTATAAAAGCAGACTGCCACATCTTTCTTCTGCAGAGCAGCTGCTGGGTTCCAACGGCTCACCTTTCGATTGACAGTTGACCTTTAATCCCTGTACCATCAGGGCTCCTCTATCTGAAACTGTAAGAGTACCAGGTACTTTCTGCAGGATTTCTAATGGTGTTAATGATGTTGAAGGACATGTTAAACAGCCAGAGTAATTCTAGTGCACTGAAAAAAATTCCAATTTAAAAGTAAGTATTTCATTATAAGTGCTATAAAGCCAAATATTTGTTCATATTGAATTTTTAAGTAGTATCATTTGAAACAAAACAAAACTAGTAAAAAATGTTGGGAAAGTTTTGTTTTCATCTTTTTTTAAAATAGTGCTCCTTTTATATTTATTTAACTTTTGATTGTGATTTGTGTGAAAGTTAACAGCCAAATTGGTTTTCCATTCAACAATTCATACACATTTTATTTTGTGACATTGCTTGCAATCCCCACAAAATACTCACCTTATAAACCTGTCCATTGTTTGGCTGAAAGTTGAGCCACAGGGGTGAGTTCAGTTCTGGTTTGAAGAGTGTCTAAGGTTGTCTAAGGTCTTGGAGGTTCCACCAGTCTCTATCAGACCAGTAAGCCTGTGTTTTTTTTTTTTTTTATGATTTTGAGTTTTGTTCCACAATTTTCTCCCATTCTGTCCAAGATCTCCTACTGTGATCCCTTTCAGAGCTGTCAGCAGTGGTAACTGGGCAACCAGCTACTTTGTCTGGTTTCATGGTCATGGAGGTTGGAGTTCATGCGGTCCATCAGTCCTGTGGACTAATTGTTTTCTTGCATCTTTGCTTTTCTTCACTCTCCTTTGTTCCAGATAGGGAAAGAAAAATAGTCACACCTAAGATGGCTTCTCACAAGCTTTTAAGAACCCAGTTGCTACTCACCAAAGTAGAATGTATTATCTATTATCTTTGTGGACTATGTTATGCCAATTGACTTTAGTGTTTCCTGAGACTATGATCCTGAGTTCCTAGGCCCAGTGATTCATTCCTTCAAGATGGTTAGTTAGGGCTAGAAGTTTCCATAACTTTGCCCGTAGTATGCTCTATTACATTCATGGATATATTTGTGGCATATGTGCATAACTCAAACTCACTGCCATAGAGTCAGATCCAACTCATAGTGACCCCTTCTTGGGTTTCTGAGGTGGTATTACTATGGACATAGATTGCCCAATCTTCCTTCTGAGGAGTAGCTGGTGGGTTTGAACCGCCAGCCTTCTGGTTTGCAGTCAAATGCCTTAGGCATTACAACACCAGAGCTCCTTCATGTGCATACATATGTAGAAATATCCTCTGTCAAACCTCTATACATATTTGTGGGCATAGTCCCTTCTGCCTTCCCACTGCTATTCAACTTAAGTGTCTATGTGTACACTCATAGATTATTATTATAGCTGATATTGCAGGATTGGGTATGCAATAATATTTACCTTTATTGCATTTAACTCTTGTGCTCCTCCTCAATTGCCTTGATTATTCTGTGCTGACCTCCCTCTCATTGTATGTGGCCCTTCTCTTCACCCAAGTTAATACCAGTCTACCTTCTAATTAGTGATTTATCGTCCCTGCCCCTCCTACACCTGGTAACCTTCAAAGAAGGTTTTTTCTGTGTGTATAAACTTTTTCTTTACTTTTTTAAAACAGTGCTCTCATATAATATTTGTCCTTTTGTGATTGACTCATTTCATTCAGCATAATATCCTCCAGGTTCATCACCCATCTTATGAGGTGTTTTGCAGATTCAACATTATTCTTTAATGTTGTGTAGTATTTCATTGTGTGTATGTACCAGTTTGTTTATCCATTCATCCACTGATGGGGAACTAGGTTGTTTTCATCTTTTCACTATTGTGAAGAATGCTGCAATAAACATGGATGTGCACATACCTGTTCATACCAAGGCTCTTATTTCTCTAGGCTATATCCTTAGTAGTGGGATTGCTGGATCATATGATATTTCTATTTCCATTTTTTTAAGGAAGCATCATACTATTTTCTTCAGTGGTTGTACCATTTTACAGTCCCACCAGCAGTATATGAGGGTTGCAGTCTCTTCACACCCACACCAACATTTGTTGTTTTCTTTTTTTTTTTTTTTTGGGGGGGGGGAGCTTTGCTATTAATGGTGGGATGTGATGATATCCAATTTTCATTTTGATTTGCATCTCTTTAATGGCTAATGTGGCACAGTGCCCATGGCATTTGACTGCTAACCAGAAGGCTGGTGGTTCAAATCCACCAGCCACTCCTGGGAAGGAAGATTGGACAATCTACTTTGGTAGAGATGCTGTCTTGGAAAGCCAAGGAGAGATTGCTATGAGTAGGAAATGACTCAATGGCAGTGAGTTTTTTTTTTTTTTGGTTAATGGCTAATGACCATGAGCATTTCTTCATGTGTTTATTGGCTACCTGAATATCTTCTTTGGTGAAGTGTTTGTTCACGTCCTCTGCCCATTTTTGATTGGATCGTTTGTCTTTTTGTTGTTCATGTGTTGAACTTTTCTACAGATTTTAGAGATTAGTCTCTTGTCTGACATGTTATTATCATTTTTTTTT
>NW_006921721.1:6160749-6161999 GCF_000298275.1 Orycteropus afer afer
TTTTTTTTTTTGAAAGCCATCTTCTTGTATTTCTGTTATGTTGAAGAATTTCCCTTCTTTTCCTATTTTGCTGAGCACTTTTATCAAGAATGGTTGTTGAATTTTGCCAAATGCCTTTTCAGCATTAATTTATGTGATCTTTTCCTTTGTTTTATTTATGTGGTGGATTATATCAAATGTTTTTCTAATGTTGAACCATCTTTGCATACCTGGCATGAATCCCACTTGGTGACGATTTATTATTTTTTTAAATATGTTGTTGGATTTTATGGGCTAGGATTTTGTTGAGAAGTTTTGCATCTATGTTCATTAGGAATATTGGTCTATAATTTTCTTTTCTCATGATGTCTTTTCCAGGTTTCAGTATCAGGGTTAATCTTGCTTAATAGAATGAGTTTGAGGGTATTCCATCCCTTTCTATGTTCTGGAATAGATTGAGTAAAATTGGTGTCTGCTTTATTCTGAATGTTTGATAGAATTCACCAGTGAAGACATCTGGACTAGGGATTTTTTTTTTTTTTTTTTGCTACTGTTTTTGGGAGTATTTTTTATGACCTGTTCAATTTCTTCCTTTGTTCAAATTTTCTACCTCAGATTGTATTAATTTGGGTATATACTGTGTTTCTAGAAATTTGTCCGTGTCTTCTAGCATTTCAAATTTGTTGGAGAACAATTCTTCTTTAGGAATATTGGTCTATAATTTTCTTTTCTCATGGTGTCTTTTCCAGGTTTCAGTCACAGGGTTAATCTTGCTTCATAGAATGAATTGGGGGGGGGTATTCTATCCCCTTCTATGTTCTGGAATAGATTGAGTAGAATTAGTGTCTGCTTTTTTCTGAATGCAGAAAATTGATGCTGCTAACATCCATTAATAATTGGAACACGAAATGTACAAAGTATGAATTTAGGAAAATTGGAACTTGTCAAAAATGAAATGGAACACATAAAGATTGATATCCTAGGCTGAAGTGGACTGGTTTGCCATTTTGAATCAGACAACCATATGATCTACTATGTTGGAAATGACAATTTGAAGAGGAATAGCATATCATTCATCATCACAAAGGATATTTCAAGATCTGTCCTGAAGTACAATGTTGTCAGTGATAGGATAATATCCATATGCCTACAAGGAAGACCAGTTAATACGACTATTATTCAAATTTGTGCACCAACCACCAAAGCCAAAGATGAGGAAACTGAAGATTTTTATCAACTTTTGCAATCTGAAATTCACCAAACGTGCAATC
>NW_006921721.1:6163489-6170988 GCF_000298275.1 Orycteropus afer afer
ACACACTTCCTGATGAAGATTGAAGAATAGAGTCTGCAGTATGGATTACATCTCAATATAAAGTAAACAAAAATCCTCACAACTGGACCTATTAGCAGCATCGTGATAAATGGAGAAAAGATTGAAGTTGTCAAAGACTTCACATTGCTTGGTTCTATAATCAACACCAATGGAAGGAGCAGTCAGGACATCAGACGATGTACAATCCTGGGCAAGTCAGCTGCAAAAGACCTTTTTCAAGGTCTGAGAGCAAAGATGTCTCCTTGAAGAGTAAGGTGCGCTTGACACAAGCCATGGTATTTCCAGTCACCTCATATGCATGCAAGAGCTGGACAATGAATAAGGAAGACTGAAGAAGAATTGATGCTTTTGAGTTGTGGTACTGGCAAAGAATGCTGAAAGTACCAAGGACTGCTAAAGGAACTAACAAATCAGTCCTGGAGGAAGCACAACCAGAATGCTCCTTGGAAGTGAGAATGGCCAGACTTTGTCTCACCTACTTTGGTCATGTTATCAGAAGGAACCATTCCCTGGAGAAGGATGTCATGCTTGGTAAGATGGAGGGTCAACAAAGAGGGAAGGCCCTCAACGAGATGGATTGACATAGTGGTTGCAGTGATGGGCTCAAGTGTAGCAGGGATTGCAGAGCTGGCATGGGACGGGGCGGTGTTTCGTTCTTCTGTGCATGGGGTTGCTATGAGTTGGAGATGACTCTTCAGCACCTAACAACAACAGCAACACAATTCTTCTTAGTAATCTGTTATTCTTTTTATTTCAGAATGTTCTGTTGTGACATAACCTATTTCATTTCTTGTTCATGTTATTTGCATCTACTCCTTTGTTAAATTTGCTAGTGGTCTGTCAACTTCATTAATCCTTTCAAAGAATCAACTTCTAGTCTTGTTGATCCTTTCTGTTGTTTATCTGTTTAATTTATTTCTGCTAAAATATTTTTATTTCCTTTCTTCTGGTGACCGTAGACTTTTTTTGTTGTTCTTTTTCTAATTTGTGGAGATGTTGGACACAGGTGTTGATTTTGCATCTTTGTTTTTGATTTGTGCATTTATTGCTATAAATTGTCCTCTGAGCACTGCTTTTGCTGTGTCTCAAAGATTTTGGTACATTGTGTTTTCAACTTTATTTGATTCAAAGAGTTTTTAAATTTAACTTTTTATTTCTTCTATTATCCTATAGTTTTTGAGTAGGGTGTTACTTGGTTTCCATGTATTTGATTTTTTTTTTCACTTAATCTTCCTGTTGTTGATTTCTAATTTTCTTGCATTGTGAGCTGAGAAATACTTTGTAGTATGTGAACGTTTTTAAATTTATTGAGGCTTGCTTTGTGGCATAACATATGGTCTTCTCTGGAGAATATTCCATGTACACTGTGAAAGAATGTGTATTATACCATGCTTGGGAGAAGTGTTCTGTCTACATCTATCAGGTCTTGGTTGATTATGTAGGTTAGATCTTCTGTATCTTTGTTGAGTTTATTTTGCTAGTTGTTCTTTCCTTCATTGAAAGTGGTGTATTAAAGTCTCCTACTGTGATTGTGGAGTTGTGTATTTCTTGTTTCAATTCTGTTAAAGTTTGATTTATGTATTTTGGAGTTTTTTGTTGGACGTATAGGTATTTATTTTGGTTGTGTTCTCTTGTTGGATTGACCCTTTAATCATTATATAATGCCCTACCTTTTATCCTTTGCTGTTTTTTTTTTCTTTAAAGTCTATTTTATCAGAAATTAATATTGCAACTTGCAGTCCTTTTTGGTTGCCATTTGCTTGATGTATGTTTTCCCATCCTTTGATTTTTAGCTTATTTTTGTTTTTATGTCTTAGGTGTGTCTCTTATGGATAGCATATCAATGGATCATGTTGTCTTTTTTTTGTTTTTAATTTTTATTGTGATATGGTGAACATATACGGAGCAAATTCATTTTCCATACAGCAGTTCATACACATTTTGTTTCATGACATTGACTACAATCTCCATAGTGTAACAGCTCTGTTCCTGCTCCTTCCTATGGTTACTTCTTGCCTGTGTCCTTCTTTCCTATGCATTCCTGCCCCCTGAGATATCTCCTTATGTAATTACTGCTCTTCTGATCTCCTATGATTGATTGTTCTAAGGAGTCTATCTACCTGGTGTAAATGTTCACCCTTTAAGATTCTCCATTGTTTGGCAGGGAAGCCACAGGAGTGAGTTCAATTCAGGTCTGAAGTATAACTTGGGGCTGTAGTACTGGGGTTTCACCAGGCACTATGAGACCAGTAAGCCTGGTCATTTTTTATGATTTAGAGTTTTGCTCCACATTTTTCTCCCACTCTATCCAGGATCTCCTGCACCAATCCTTTTCCAAGGATCATGTTTTCTTATCCATTCTGCTACTCTCTTTCTCTTGAGTGGTGCATTTAATCCATTTACATTCAGTGTAGTAGTGATAAGTATGAATTTACTGCTGCCATTTTTCTCATTGTATGGGGGGTGTTGTTCCATATACTTTTCTGGGTTGATTTATTTTTGTCTAAAGATTTTTTTTTAAAATTAATTTCCTTCATTACTGTTGTTTTAGCATTTACTGAGTCTTTATGATTTTCTTCTTTTTCATTTTGGTGAGAAAGTTTGTTAGTTTTCTCTGAGGTTACTCTGTAATTTATTATTATCTATCCAACTTTAAAACAGTACATTCTATCTTAATATTATGTTGACTTCCTCTCCATTTGGAACTTCTGTAACTACATCACTTATTCCTTCTTTTTGCTTTGTAGTTGTTGTTCTTTACAAATTAAAATCTCTGGGTCCCTGTTTTCAGTCTTGTAGATGTATTTTATTTTTGACATTTGTGTATCTGAATTAGGAGCTCTGGTGGCATAGTGTCTAAGGCATTTGACTGGTAACCAGAAGGCTGGCCATTCAAACATACCAGCCATGCCTCGGAAGGAAGACTGGGCAATCCACTTCTGTAGAGATACCACCTTGGAAACCCAAGGAGGGGTTGCTATGAGTTGGAGTTGACTCAACAGCAGTGAAGTTTATTTTATTTTTTTAATATCTGAGTTGATTTCTTGGTGAAATTCTTATATGTCTTAGTCTTAGGTTGTTGTCTGCCATTGTTGGTTGTCTGTCAAAAGACCTCCCATTAGCATTTCTTGTAAGGTTGGTCTGGTTTTTACAAATTCCCTTAATTTCTATTTATCTGGAAATGTCCTAATTTTGTCATGGTAACTGAGCAACAATTTTGCTTCATACATAATTCTTGTTTGACAACTTTTTCCTTTCTGAGTTTTATATATGTCATCCCATTGCCTTCTTGCCTGTATTATTTTTGTGGAGAAATCAGAATTTAGTCTTATTTGTTCTCCTTTATAGTTACTTTTCATTTTTCCTGAGCAGCTTTCAGGATTTTTTCTTTGACTTTGGTTTTGGATTGTTTGATTATGATATTGTTTGGTGATTTTCTTTTGGAATCTATCCTATTTGGGTTCATTGAGCTTTTTAAATGTATATCCTCTTATTTTTCATGATATTAGAGAAATATTCCTTAAACAAATCTTCATCAATTTTCTCAGTGCTTTTTTTGGTTTCTTCCTGTTCTAGAATTCTGACCACACATAAATTATTCCTCTTGATGGTGTCCTACATCATTCTTAGGCTTTCTTCTCTTTTTTTTTCCTAGTCTTTTTTCCTAATTGTTCCTCTCACAGATTAGTAGTAAGCGATTTGTCTTCACTTTCGCTAATTCCATCTTCCACTTATTCAAGTATATTCCTTTGCCTTTCCAATGCTTTATCTCTTCCTATAATTTTAGTGCTAATCTTCTGGAATTCTGTTGGCTGTATTTGTATGATATCTAATTTTCCATTTAGTTTGCATGTATTCTTCTATTTTTTTATTTTTTAAATTTCTTCTAGAATTTTGTCTGTGCTTTCTTTGATCTTTCTCTCAATCTGTTGAATGTACCTGTGTTAGGCTGGGTTCTCTACAGAAGCAAAACCAGTAAAGCTTATGTATACATAAAGATAAAGAGAAGTTTATCTTAGGAAAAAGGCTCACACACTTATAGAAGCTGGCAAGTCCCAAGTTCTTGGATCAAACATCAAGTTGGAGGCTCTTCCTGACTCATGCAGCTGCAGGGGCTGATGAGCTCAAGATTGACAGGCAGTATACTGACTGTTGACGCCAACGAATGACAAATCCAAGATCTCTAGGCTGAATGGTGGATTGTTCGCTCACAGACAGTTGTAGCAGCACAACAGGATCCTGATCCACAGAAGAGAGTCTCTTTTCCCAGGATGTCCATAAATATATTGGAAGTAGGCCACACCCCTAGAGGAACTCTCTTTTAATGGATTGGCTGCTCAGAACATATGCATCTGATCCCAACATTGGAATAACCCACATCACAATTGCTTAAAGCACATAAAACTGTGGTCCAGCCAAGTTGACACACAGCTCCAACTATCACATTCCATCCCTTGTCAACTTGGCAGTTGTACACATCTTCTTAACCACACATAATCTCTAAATAAAGACAATGATAAGTCATATTTGCACCTAACATGATATGCTAACACACGTACAGCTGAAACACCTTAACCTTATTTACATCTCACAGTTCATAACAGAAGGAAACAAAAATATTTGATGCACATGTACAATGAAGAAATATAACAATCACAGTCCTTGTTTCTCAACTGGTCATGTGGTTGTACCTGATATTCAGAACTACTTTCTTCCACCACCCATTCTGTATTTCCCTTGCCCTCAGCTGGCACCTCAGCTGGTGGTGGTTCTTTGCCTGGTGGGGTGACCCAAACCATTCCTGAAGGGTCTGGGTCATTAATAGTCATATCAGAATTGGGCTGCTGTAATTTCCCATTGACTTTAATCACAGGGCATGGTAGTACTGAGAGATATCCTAAAGAATCTCCTGTATTTGACATATTCTTCTTTACCTCCATTATGTAATGTCAACCCAATTTCCCCTTGGTAATCAGGATCTATCACACCCAATAGTACAGTAACGCCCTTCTTTGTTTGTTGATCCAGAGGCATGAGGAAGACAAAATGGCCGGGTGGCATTCTTAACTTCCAGTTCAATGCAATCAGTGTTGTGTCTCCAGGTGGGAGTGTTCCTCCCTTTGGGACTAAGATCTCCAGACCCACAAAGCATAGCAGGGACAGGAAGCAAAAATTTTTTGAGTGGGTGACTAGGGGTAATAGTGAGTAGTACCACTCCCATTTCTACCCCTTGGTTTCTGGACCCATGAATCCTGGCTATGGGAGAAAGCACTGTATATTGGACTCTGGTTTAGAGCATATACAGCCTCCTGGAGAACACTTCCCCAACCCTTCAAGGTATTGCCACCTAGCTGGTGCTGTAATTGTGTTTTCAGTAGGCCATTCCATCGTTCTATCAAGCCAGCTGCTTCTGGATGATGGGGAACATGGTAAGACCAGTGAATTCCATAAGTCTAGGCCCATTGCCACACTTCTTTTGCTGTGAAGTGAGTCCCTTGATCTGAAGCAATGCTGTGTGAGATACCATGGTGGTGGATAAGGCATTCTGTAAGTCCATGAATGGTAGTTTTGGCAGAAGCATTGTGTGCAGGGAAGGCGAATCCTTATCCAGAATAAGTATCTATTCCAATAAGAACATGTTGTCCTTTCCATGATGGAAGTGGTCCAATGTAATCAACTTGCCATCAGGTTACTGGCTGATCACCCTGATCACCTTGCAGACTCATTGTAGGTCTCTGCTGCTCGCAGATTGGTCACTCAGCAGCAGTGGTAGCCAAATCAGCCTTGATAAGTGGACGTCCATGTTTCTGAGTCCATGCATAACTTCCGTCCTTGCCACCATGATCACTTTGTTCATGAGCCTATTGAGCAATGACAGGAGTAGCTGGGGAAAAAGGATGGCTTGTTTCCACTGAATGTATCATCCTATCCACCTGATTGTTAAAGTTCTCCTCTGCCAAGGTTACCTTTTGGTGGGCATTCCCATGAGACACAGATATCTTTAATCCTTTGGCCCATTTAGAGAGATCTATCCACATACTTCTTCCCCATACATCCTTGTCACCAGTTTTCCAGTCATGCTCTTTCCAAGTCCCAGACCATCCAGCCAAGCCATTGGCCACAGCCCATGAATCCATATACAATTGCACATGTGGCTATTTATTGTTCCACGCAAAGTGAACAGCCATATGCATGGCTTAAAGTTCTGCCCATTGGGAAGATTTCCCTTCACCACTGCCCTTCAAGGAAGTCCCAGAAATGGGCTGCACTGCCACTGCTGTCTACTTTTGAGTGGTGCCTATATATTGTGCAGCACCATCTGTAAACCAGGCATGAGTTTTCTCTTCCTCAGTCAACTGATCCTAAGGAATTTGTACAGAAACCAAGAGGCAGTCATTTGAACAGAACATGTAATTAATTAATTACATGTTTTTAAATCAGGAAGAGTGTGTCAGGGTTGTATCCTTTCACTATACATATTCAATTTGTATGCTGAGAATATAACCAGATAAGTGAATAAGAACATGGCATCAGGATTGGAAGAAGACTTATTACCAACTTCTAAGATGCAGATGATACAACCTTGCTTGCTGAAAGAGAAGAGGACTTGAAGCACTTACTGAAGAAGATCAAAGACTATAGCCTTCAGTATGGATTATACTTCAATATAAAGAAAACATAAATCTTTACAACTGGACCAAAAACAACATCAAGATAAACAGAGAAAAGACCAAAGTTGTCAAGGATTTCATATTATGTAGATCCACAATCAACACCTATAGAATCAGCAGTCAAGAAATCAAATGATGCGTATAGCATTGGAAAAATCTGCTGCAAAAGACCTCTTTAAAGTGTGAAAAACAAAGATGTCACTTTGAGGACTAAGGTATGGCTGACCCAAGCCATGGTATTTTCAATCACCTCATATATATGTGAAAAGTGGACAATGAATAAGAAAGACTGAAGAAGAATTGATGCATTTGAATTATGGTGTTTGTGAAGAATATTTAATATACTAGGAACTGCCAAAGGAACAAACAAACCTATCTTGGATGCCTCCTAGAAGGAAGAATAGTGAGACAGAGACAACCTCACCAGCCCATGGAGGAGAAAGTTGGATGCCATTGCACAGGCAGCTTCCTGGCAGAGTGGGTTGCCTTCGGGAATTAATTGGTAGAAAAGACCGGCTTGTAATGGAGTAGCAGGTTGGCTGGCCCATGGAAGAAGAGAGCTGAGTGCTTTTTGGGGCAGGAAGATTTCCTGCAGAGGGGGTTGCCCTCAGGCATTAATCAGCAGAAGCAGAGAGGCCAAAGAAACGGGAAGCAGACCTCAGCCTCAAGGGTAGGACCATGGCCTTTGGGGGTGCAACCACCACAGCCCCCTAAGTTTCAAAGAGCCAGATCTTCACCAACTTGGTTCCGGAGTGTGAGACTGGCAGGGCTTCCATGCCCAAGAGGTAGAGAAACAGGGCCCACCAG
>NW_006921721.1:6171088-6177777 GCF_000298275.1 Orycteropus afer afer
GATACCATGGTGGTGGATAAGGCATTCTGTAAGTCCATGAATGGTAGTTTTGGCAGAAGCATTGTGTGCAGGGAAGGCGAATCCTTATCCAGAATAAGTATCTATTCCAATAAGAACATGTTGTCCTTTCCATGATGGAAGTGGTCCAATGTAATCAACTTGCCATCAGGTTACTGGCTGATCACCCTGATCACCTTGCAGACTCATTGTAGGTCTCTGCTGCTCGCAGATTGGTCACTCAGCAGCAGTGGTAGCCAAATCAGCCTTGATAAGTGGACGTCCATGTTTCTGAGTCCATGCATAACTTCCGTCCTTGCCACCATGATCACTTTGTTCATGAGCCTATTGAGCAATGACAGGAGTAGCTGGGGAAAAAGGATGGCTTGTTTCCACTGAATGTATCATCCTATCCACCTGATTGTTAAAGTTCTCCTCTGCCAAGGTTACCTTTTGGTGGGCATTCCCATGAGACACAGATATCTTTAATCCTTTGGCCCATTTAGAGAGATCTATCCACATACTTCTTCCCCATACATCCTTGTCACCAGTTTTCCAGTCATGCTCTTTCCAAGTCCCAGACCATCCAGCCAAGCCATTGGCCACAGCCCATGAATCCATATACAATTGCACATGTGGCTATTTATTGTTCCACGCAAAGTGAACAGCCATATGCATGGCTTAAAGTTCTGCCCATTGGGAAGATTTCCCTTCACCACTGCCCTTCAAGGAAGTCCCAGAAATGGGCTGCACTGCCACTGCTGTCTACTTTTGAGTGGTGCCTATATATTGTGCAGCACCATCTGTAAACCAGGCATGAGTTTTCTCTTCCTCAGTCAACTGATCCTAAGGAATTTGTACAGAAACCAAGAGGCAGTCATTTGAACAGAACATGTAATTAATTAATTACATGTTTTTAAATCAGGAAGAGTGTGTCAGGGTTGTATCCTTTCACTATACATATTCAATTTGTATGCTGAGAATATAACCAGATAAGTGAATAAGAACATGGCATCAGGATTGGAAGAAGACTTATTACCAACTTCTAAGATGCAGATGATACAACCTTGCTTGCTGAAAGAGAAGAGGACTTGAAGCACTTACTGAAGAAGATCAAAGACTATAGCCTTCAGTATGGATTATACTTCAATATAAAGAAAACATAAATCTTTACAACTGGACCAAAAACAACATCAAGATAAACAGAGAAAAGACCAAAGTTGTCAAGGATTTCATATTATGTAGATCCACAATCAACACCTATAGAATCAGCAGTCAAGAAATCAAATGATGCGTATAGCATTGGAAAAATCTGCTGCAAAAGACCTCTTTAAAGTGTGAAAAACAAAGATGTCACTTTGAGGACTAAGGTATGGCTGACCCAAGCCATGGTATTTTCAATCACCTCATATATATGTGAAAAGTGGACAATGAATAAGAAAGACTGAAGAAGAATTGATGCATTTGAATTATGGTGTTTGTGAAGAATATTTAATATACTAGGAACTGCCAAAGGAACAAACAAACCTATCTTGGATGCCTCCTAGAAGGAAGAATAGTGAGACAGAGACAACCTCACCAGCCCATGGAGGAGAAAGTTGGATGCCATTGCACAGGCAGCTTCCTGGCAGAGTGGGTTGCCTTCGGGAATTAATTGGTAGAAAAGACCGGCTTGTAATGGAGTAGCAGGTTGGCTGGCCCATGGAAGAAGAGAGCTGAGTGCTTTTTGGGGCAGGAAGATTTCCTGCAGAGGGGGTTGCCCTCAGGCATTAATCAGCAGAAGCAGAGAGGCCAAAGAAACGGGAAGCAGACCTCAGCCTCAAGGGTAGGACCATGGCCTTTGGGGGTGCAACCACCACAGCCCCCTAAGTTTCAAAGAGCCAGATCTTCACCAACTTGGTTCCGGAGTGTGAGACTGGCAGGGCTTCCATGCCCAAGAGGTAGAGAAACAGGGCCCACCAGGACAAGGGGGTGAGGTCACCATTTAGAGAAACTAGGAGACTGGAGTCACCCGGTGAGAGAGATCTGTACAGATGCCACCCAATGAAGATCTGTACAGGTGCCAAGTTGACAAGGGGTGGAATTGTGGTAGTTAAGTTTGTGTGTCAACTTGGCTAGGCCTGGTTGAGTGGCTGGGGAGCTGGATGTAGTATTCCCCATGATGAGATTGGTAATTAACTCCATGGTGGAATCTATTGGAGTAGCTGAGTAGCTGCTTTGGATATGTCGTCTGCTTCCCGTATATAAGAAACAGCTTTGGGTATAGTCTCCAGCTTATGGCATGCTTGAACCCTGCATGTAGCTGAGTTGTTGTTCAGCAGCCTGCCATGCTTTGCCAATCCTGGGACTTTCAATGGACTTGAATCAATGGCCTGCCGTGTGGTTTGGTAACATCGGGACTGTGCCATTTTACTTGTAAACCTTGGGTTTGTCAGTCTCAGCAGCCAGCAGCTGTCTGAGTGAAGAAAAGCCTCTAGCTCCACTGGGCCAGGAGCAAGAGGCAGAGCTGGAGCCCAAGGTTGAAGGGCTTTCACCCAGTCCCTAGAGCCTGGCACTTTGAACTCGGACTTAAAGCTTCCAAATTGTAAGAATAAACTCCTGTTTGTTCAAGCCATCCCATTTGTGGTATATTCTTATCAGAGTGGCACTAGGTAACCAGAACAGTACCTAAATATAATTTTTGTGAATTCCTCATCAGGTAGTTCCAATAGCATTTCTTCTTCTGGAAGATTTTCTGGCCATTTGTTTCAGTCACTTATTTGAGTCATCTTGTCCTTTTTTGGGTGTGATTTGATGTTGTGTGTTTTCTCCAAGACATTGTGGTGTTATAGTTTTAATTTGTTGATTGTATGCTTTTTTCCCCCCACTCTGATTTTTTGTTTCCTTTTATTTTAAAATACCCAGGCCATGGTGTGGGTGTGCTACTCTGGTTGCTAGTCTGGGAGCACTGGAGCACTCACCACTTGTCTCTAGGTGGATTTGGTAGCAGGTATGATTGCTGGTCATTAAGAACATCTGAGGGCAGGCTGGACAGGTTTTGGTCACCCTCTGTTGATAATCAGGTGATGCTAGAATGGGTGATGGCATTCACCTAGTGGAAGGGTTGGCAGGTGTGGTAAATATGCCTGGTAGAGTTGATGACTCCAGACTGCTGAGGAAAGAGATAAAAAATAAAATAAACCAAAAAGAAAAAGTGGGAGGGGATGAAGAAAGAAAGAAAAAAGAAAAAGAAAAAGAAAATGAAAAAATGAAGAAGAGGAAACACCCCAAAACAAAGAGAACAGATAAAAGAAAAATGATGAAAGGAAAAGAGAAAAACAAAATCAGAAGCAGCACAGTATGGTCCAGGTACTAGACACCAAATATTGGTGTGGCATGGTGGGAATATGGCACTCACTCCACAGGAGTGCACATCACTGAATGAAAAGGCTCAGAGGTAGGTGCTATTGAAGGTGGAGGTGATGGGGGTGGGGTAACTGTTCTGCAGTATCAGAAAAAAAAAAGCACAGGGAAGAGGAAGAAAAAAATGATAAAAACAAGGTGGAGGGAAGAAGGAAGAACTAAGATGAAAGGAAAATGAATAAAGAGAAAAAGGAAGAAAAAAGTGGTGCAAATGTAAGCCACCAAAAACAGCTACAGCAGGTACAGAACTCATTTGTGGAAGGGCACACCATCATCCACAGAAGGGTGGAGTAGGAGCTTCTGTTTTTTTTAAAAAGAAGAGTTAATAGGAAGAAAAAATAGAAAAGAAAAAAGAGAAAAATGGGGGGAGGGGATGAGAGAAGAATTAAGAAGAAAGGGGGGAAAAAAGAAGGAAAAAAAGCCGGGCAGTACTGGTGGAAATTGTAGTTGCCAAACACAGCTGCAGCAGAAACACACACTCTGCAGGAAGTTGCACCACTGACAAAGGAGGGGTGTGAGTGGGTTCTACTAATCATGGACGCAGCAGGAGTTGGGGCTTCTACTCTGTAGGATCAAAAAAAAAAAAAAAAAAAGGAAAAAAAGAGTGAGAGAGGAGGAAGGAAAAAAAAAGGGGGGCAAGGGGGAAGAACTAAAAAGAAAGACAAAGAAAGAATAAAAGGGAAAAAAGTGGCACAAGCCTGGCTGTGGTGGAGGGCATTAACTGGCCACTTGGCAGAGTGGGTATTGGGGTGGCACATCTCTGGTCACTGGGAGGTTGCATAAGGTAAGGGGGAAAATCACAATTCTCTGATCACCAATCACCGATATGCATACTGATGCAGTCCTGAATTTCTGGTTTCTGCTCCAACAAGATCACTGTTTGCGATCATTCAAAATGGCCTTGCTGTGCTAGTTGGCAGTTTACCACCCCATATGTCTCTTTGTTCTCTGTTTTCCTTCAGTCTCTTCATGTCATTGGTATTTGATCTAGTTATTCATCCTTTCCTTTTAAGCTAAGGCTTCCAGGATTGTCACTCATATCCAATTCACTTGGTTTTTTTTTTTTTTTTTTTGAGTATTTGTTGTAAAGGGAGCTCTGGTAGCGTAGTGCCTAAGGTATTTGACTACTAACCAGAAGGCTGGTGGTTCTAATCCACCAACCCCTCCTCGGAAGGAAGGTTGGACAATCTACTTCCATAGTGATACTGCCTCGGAAACCCAAGTAGGTAGGGGTTGCTATGAGTTGGGTCTGACTCGATGGCACATAACAACAACAACATTTGTCATAGAGGGTCTGGATAGTTATCTACCTAGTCCACCAACTTGGATCCTTTCTCCCTGGAAGAATTTTAAACATTTGAGTTTTAAACACTGAGTGTTTTCCTTGAAACCATGTGTTTATGGGCACCTCATGTTCTTTATCACTTTGGAGCAAATATTCAGATTTAATAAAGTCATTTTATTCATTTATTTATTTTTCTTTCTTTTTTTAAATTGTGATTTGAGTGTAAATTTGCAGAGGAAATTCATTTTCCATTCAACAGTTCATACACATTTTGTTTCATGATGTTGATTGCAATCCCCATAATGTAACAACTCTCTTCCCACTTCCTCCTTGTGTTTACCTTTTTCTGTCCTTTCCTATGCATTTCTGCCCCCTGAGCTATCTCCCTGTACAAATGCAGGCCTTCTGCTCTCCCATGGTAGATTGTACTTGCCTGGTTCACCTTGTAGGCCTATTTTTTGGCTGGAAGCCACAGGAGTGAATTCAATTCCAGGCCCAAAGGGTGACTAGGGGCCATAGTCTTGGGGCTTCACTAGTTTCTATCAGACCAGTAAGCCTGGTCGTTTTTTATGACTTTGAGTTTTTTTCCACATTGTTCTCCCACTCTATTAGGGATTTTGATCCCTTTCCTAGAAGTTGATGGTGGGAGCTGGGCACCATCTAGTTCTGGTCTTGGGTTATGTAGGCTGAAGTTCTCATTTTACATTTGTTCCTTGGAATAATTCTTTCCATGAGTCTTTGATTTTTTTTTCATACTTCTTTGCTCTGATTAGGAGAGACCAATTTTTGCATTTTAGATGGCCACTTGCAAGCTTTTAAGATCACAGTTGCTACATATCAAATTAGGATATAGAACAATGTTTTTGTGTACTATGTTATGCTGGTTGAGCTTAACATCCCACACAACCATGATCCTGAACCCCTGGGCCCAGCAACTTCTTCAAGAATGTTTGGCTGTGGCTACGAAGTTAGTAATCCTTATCCTAACTTGTTTCCTGTTTGTTGTAGCACATCCAATACATATGTAAAAATATCATCTGCCAAACATATATGGTCATGGGTATATTCCCTTTTGCCTACCCATAACTGATCATTTAGCCTATCTATGTATACACCCATAGATTAATGTTTGTTATTACTGATAATAGTATTGTGTGTGGTAAAGTGTTTACCTTTGTTGTCTGTACCTCTCATGCACATCTCCATGCCTTCCTTTTCCCTAGTGTTGTTAGCTGGTCACTCACTTTTGGTCTACTGTCTTTCCATTCACCCACATCAACACTTGTCTCTTCCCTATCTAGAAATTTTCTTTCCCACCCCCACTTCCCATCCCTGGTAACCAACAAAGAAAGTTTCCTTCCATGTGTAAACCTTTCATTGACTTTTTACAGTAGTGGACTAATACAATATATGCCCTTCTGTGATTGGCTTATTCCACTTAGCATAATGTCCTCCAAATTTATCCATGTTACGAGGTGTTTCATGGGTTCTTCATTATTCTTTAGTGTTGTGTAGCATTCCATTGTGTATAGATACCATTGTTTGGTTATCCATTCATTTGTTGATGGACACTTAGGTTGTTTCCATCTCTTTGCTATTGTTAATAGTGTTGAAATGAACATGGGTGTGCATATATCTATTTTTGTCCTGGTTCTCACTTCTTTAGGATATACACTTAGCAATGGGATTGCTGAACCAAGTGTTGTTTCTTTTTCCAACTTTTAAGGAAGCACCATGGCGTTTTTCACAGTGGTTGTGTCATTTTACAGTCCCACCAGCAGTGTACGAGAGTCCCAATCTGTCCATACCCTTGCCTGCATTTGTAATTTTCTATCTTGTTGAACTTAGCTATTACGTTGGTATGAGATGATATCTCATTGTTGATCCGACTCAACAGCAGTGAGTTTTTTAGAGTTTAATGGCTAATGGTTGCGAGCATTTCTTCATGTGTTTTTATTGGCCACATAAATATCTTTTTGGGTGAAGTGTCTATTCATGTCTTCTG
>NW_006921721.1:6178867-6179397 GCF_000298275.1 Orycteropus afer afer
TCCCCCACCCATGTCAGCATGTAGGCCCCAACTAGCCTGAAATTAATCTCTCTCCTTCCCTCCCAATCCCAGTAACCTACTAGGTGAGTTCCCTTTTCCAAGCAAACTATTCTCTGTCTTTTTACAGTAATGGGATCATACAGTACTTGTCCTTCTGCGATTGATTTATTTCACTCAGCGTAATGTCCTCCAGGTTCATCCATGTTGCCAGATGATTTGTGTATTTTGTTGTTCTCTAATGTGGCCATAGTATTCCATTGTGTGAATATACCATAATTTGGTTATCCACTCATCTGTTGATGGGCATTTAGGTTGTTTCCATCTGTTTGCTATGGTGAATTGTGCTGCAAAGAACATAGGTGTACATATGTCTGTTCGTGTGCTATCTCTCATCTCTTTAGGATATATTCCTAGTAATGGAATTTCTGGGTCAAATGGTACTTTTATTTTTCAGTTTTTGAAGGAAATGCCATACCATTTGCCACAATGGTTGTACCATTTTACAATCTCAACAGCAGTGTACAAAAGTT
>NW_006921721.1:6181301-6192952 GCF_000298275.1 Orycteropus afer afer
TACCTAGAAGTTTTATTCCCTCTGATAGGTTAGTTGCTGTTGTGTGCTGATTGAGTTCCTTGGTTTTTAAGGTACAATGTTTTATGATCTTATTTTGAGTATTTATTTCTGATTTGGTTTTAGTGTTGATGTCAAGTATCCTGGTTTCATTGTTCTCTTTTGTGGGTTCTCTATTGGAAGGACTTCCTTAAGCATTTCTTGTAGGGTTGGTCTGGTTTTCACAAAATCCCTTAATTTCTGTTTGTCTGAGAATGCCTTGATTTTGCCCTCATATTTGATGGATAATTTGGCTGGATATAGGATTCTTGGTTGGAAGTTCTTTTCCTTCAGTGTTTTATATATGACATCCCATTGACTTCTTGCCTGCATGGTTTCTGCTTAGTAATCGAAGCTCAGCCTAACTGTGATTATTATAAGTAATACTTCTTTTTTTCCCAGGCAGCTCTCAAAATTTTTTCTTTGTCTTTGGTTTTGGAAAATTTGATTATAATATGCCTCGGTGTTTTTCTCTTGGGATCTATCTTGTGTGGGGTTCTATGAGCTTCTTGGACAAATATCTTTTCTTCCTTCATGATATGGGGGAAGTTTTCTGTTAGCAGGTCTTTCACAATTTTCTTGGTGGTCTTTTTTGCCTCTTCTTGTTCTGGAATTCCAATGAGTCTTATATTGTTTTTTCTCTCATGTCATCACATATAATTCTTAGGCTCTCTTCATTTCTCTTAAATCTTTGTTATGATTTTTCTTCATATAGGCTACTGTTCAGGGATTTGTCTTCTAGTGGGATATGCGTTCTTCAGCCAGTTATAACCTACTCTTTTGTGCTTCTACTGAGTTGTGTAATTCTGTCATTTTGGTACTCATCTGCATTTCAGTCCTCATCTTCTGCATTTCTAACTCCTGTTTTTGTATGAGTTTTGATTGTGGATTAATCTTATTATTTTGTTCCTGAATGATTCTCCTGAGTTCCTCCAGGGAACTGTCTGTGTTCTCCTTGTTTCTGTTTGGGGGTTTCCTTAGGCTCTTGTATAATTCTATAACCATATCTTCTAAATTCCTTCTCAGATAATTCTATTGCCTCCTCTTCCTCCATGTATAATGAGACATTTGTTTGTGGTTTTGCTTCTAATGCTTTGTCTTTTTTTTTTTTTTTTTTTTCAGGTTGCCTAGTGCCTAAGGCACTTGACTGCTAGCCAGAAGGCTGAAGGTTCAAACCCACCAGCCCCTCCTCAGAAGGAAGGTTGGTCAATCTACTTCCATAACAATACTGCCTCGGAAACCCAAGGAGGGGTCGCTATGAGTCGGGTCCGACTCGACAGCAAATAGCAACAACAGTGTTGTTTCCTAGACATTTTAAAGTTGTCTTTAACTGTTGGTTACGTGTTGATTTGTTTTGTCTTGGTATTATGGTTTAATATTTTGAAAAGGTGAAGCTGGTGTATTTTATTTTATTTAGTTGTTAATTCAGATATGCTGGGTCGCTCTGCAGATTTCTTTGTAATGGTGGAATCACTGTGTGGAATGTGGATATAGGTTTCTGTTTGTTGTAAAGAGGGTTTAGAGTTCAAACCAGGAGGTTTTATGTTGGCTCAATGTAGTTTCTTCTATTGGATGAGTGAAGTTATTGGCAGAGAATGTAGGTGCGGAAAAAGGAAAGCCTGCTGTTGTTAGGGGTGGTTTCTAGGGCTTTGAGTGGGCTGCTACTGATGATGCCGTACTGTTATTTACAGGCCCGCAGCTCAATTTCAGGCAGTTGTTAGGGGTCGCCACTTTCTGCCAGGCTCAGACACATGCAAAAACCCTGCTCCCGCCGCCTCTTCATGCCAAAAAGCTGACCCAAGGTAACTTCCCGGCTCTGTGATCCTCCATGGGTGTTTCTCTCACTGGCTCCACCCACCCGTGGCACCAGCCCAACCCACCCAGACTGCGATCAGCTCCGGAGTTTGTCTGTGAGTCCGCCCACCTGTGGCACCAAAGATACGCTCGCTTTCAGCTGCACTGGAGTCGGGAGAGTGCCTGCTAGTAATCTGTGGTCCCGATATTACTGATAAAGTCAAGCACAGACCTCTCAGTGCCACTAAGCTGACCCAAGCCTATTCAGTGACCCGCTGAGGGGAGAGCGAGCCCACCTTCCTTGAGCACCAGTGGGCTCTCTGCTTGGGTTTCAGTGGTGCTGGATGTGCCTGTTTTCACCTAGCTGACCCAAGTTACTGATAAAATCAGGTGCTAAAGGTAGGTCCTTGGGGTGATCGCTGGTATGCTGGTGTGGTTGCTAGTATGCTAGTATGGAATGTCTTCTGCCTTGACCCAGGGAGGTCTCGGATGGCCATTCTCGCCTGGCAGTCTCTCCCCCAGGGAAGTCTCTGATGGCTTTTCTCAGCTGCCTGTCCATGCTCCACAGGGTAGATCTTTTTCTGTTTCTTCCTCTGTACCTTTCCTCTAATTCTGCTCCTCTGAGTTTGGTGCACTCTGACTCAGTGAGCTGTTCAGAGCTCCAAAATCCCTAATTCAAACTGCTGTACCTAGTTTTTCAAGCATTAAGATGCTAGAGGGAAATAGCATGGTGCTTACTGATGAGACTCTATTTTGAATCCTCTTTTTTAAAAAATTTTAGGCATAAGTTCTTTGTCAAATATGTCATTGCCAAATGTTCTTTCCCAATCTGTAGGTTCTCTTTTTACTCTTTTGTAGAAGTCTTTTGATATGTATAAGAATTTAATTTTCAGAAGGTCCCAATCATCTAGTTTATTTTCTGCTGTTTGTACATTTTTAGTTATGTGTGGTAGTCTATTTATGCTGTATATTAGGGCCCATAAGTTGGCTCTATTTTTTTCTTAGAAAACTTTATACTTTCAGGTTTTGCATTTGTCTTCGATCTGTCTTGAGTTAGTTTTTGTGTGTGGTATGAGGTATGGATCTTGTTTCATATTTCAGTTTTACCAGTACCATTTGTTAAAGAGACTATGTCTTCCCAATTTAATGAATTTTGGTCCTTTGTCAATGATAAGCTGACTGTAGGTGGATGGACCTATTTCTAGGTTCTCAATTCTGTCCCATTTGTGTAGTATCTGTCATTGTACCAATACCAGGCTATTTTGACTACTGTGGCTGTATAGCACATTTAGAGTTCAGGGAGTATAAGACCTCCTACTTCATTGTTCTTCTTCAGTTGTTGTTGTTCTATGCCATTGAGTCAGTCCCGACTCATAGTGACTCCTCCTTGGGTTTCTGAGGCAGTATCACTACACAAGTAGATTGCCCAATCTTCATTCCGAGGAGTGGCTCGTGGGTTTGAACTGCCAGCCTTCTGTTTAGCAGTCAAGTGCCTTAGGCACTATGCTACCAGAGCTCCCTCTTCTTCGGTAGTACTTTGCTTATCCAAAGTCTCTTTCCTTTCCATATAAAAGTTGTGATTGTTTTTTCATATCCTTAAACAATGTTGATGGACTATGGTTTGGGATTGCATTGAACATATAGATTGCTTTGGGTAGACTTGACATCTTCACAATGTTCAGTCTTCCTGTCCTTGAGTATGGTATATTCTTCCATGTATGTAGA
Source organism: Orycteropus afer afer (assembly GCF_000298275.1). NCBI lineage: Eukaryota > Metazoa > Chordata > Mammalia > Tubulidentata > Orycteropodidae > Orycteropus > Orycteropus afer. The sequence goes on from NW_006921721.1 coordinate 6,184,857, forward strand.
TCTCTTATAGTTTCTTGTAGTAGTGTTTTGTAGTTTTCTTTGTATAGGTTTTTGTGTCCTTGGTAAGATTTATTTCCAAGTATTTTATCTTTTTGGTAGCTATTGTAAATGGTATTGTTTTTCTTATTTCTTTTTCAGAGATTTCTTTGTTGGTGTAGAAGAATCCAACTGATTTTATATGTTGATCTTGTATCCTGCTACTATGCTAAATCTTTCAAAGAATTACATTAGTTTTCTTGCTGAATCACTGGAATTTTCTATGTATGGGATCATATCATCTGCAAATGGGGATAGTTTTACGTCTTCCTTACTGACTTGGAGGACTTTTATTTCCTTTTCTTGCCTTATTGTGCTGGCTAGGACTTCCAATGCATTGTTGAATAAAAGACGTGATAGAGGACATCCTTTTCTGGTTCCTGTTCACAAGGGGAATGCTTTCAGTTGAGAATAATGTTGGCTGTTGGTTTTGCATATATGCCCTTTATTATATTGAGAAATTTGCCTTCTATTCCTGTTTTTTCTGGGAGTTTTTATCAGGAATGGGTGTTAGATTTTATCAAGTGCCTTTTCTGCATCTATTGATATGATCACGTGGTTCTTTTCCTTCATTTATGTGATGGATTATGTTGATTGTTTTTCTAATGTTGAATCATCCTTGCTTACTTGATATGAATCATACTTGGTCATGATATATTATTATTATTATTTATATGTTGTTGGAGTCTATTGGCCAGGATTTTGTTGAAGAGTTTTGTGTCTAAATTCATGAGGGATACTGGTCTGTAATTTCCTTTCTAGTGGTATCTTTGCTTGGTTTTGATATCAGTGTTATGCTTCCTTCATAAATGAGTTTGGGATTATTCCATCCAGTGGCATAGTGGATAAGGCATTTGACTGCTAACTGGAAGGTCAGCAATTCAAACTCACCAGCTATTCCATGGAAGGAAGACTGGGTTATATACTTCTGTAAAGATTTACAGCCTTGGAAACCCAGTGGGAGTTGCTATGAGTCAGAAATGACTCCATGGCAGTGAGTTTGTGTTTTTTTGGTTTTCTAGGTTCTGGATAGTTTAGTGTCAGCTCGTCTCTGAATGTTTGGCAGAGTTCTCCAGTGAAGCTGTCTGGGTCAGGACATTTTTTTTTGTTGGCAGTTTTTTTTTTTTTTTAAATGACCTGTTGAATTTATTCTTCTGTTATGGGGTCTGTTCAAATTTTTTATGTCAGTCTGTCTTAGTTTAGATAAGTTGTGTGTTTCTACAAATCTGTCAATTTCTTGTAGGTATTCAAATTTGTTGGAAAACAGTTCTTCATAGCATCCTGTTGTTGTTGTTGTTATGTGCCATTGAGTTGGACCCGACTCATAGCGACCTCTCCTTGGGTTGCCGAGGCAGTATCGCTACAGAAGTAGATTGCCCCATCTTCCTTCCGAGGAGTGGCTAGTGGGTTTGAACCGCCAGCCTTCTGGTTATCCTTTTTATTTGGATTGGTTCTGCTGTGATGTTGCCCATTTCACTTCTTACTCATGTTATTTGCACCCTCTCTCTCTCTCTTTTTGTTAAACTTGCCAGTGGTTTGTCAATTTTATTAAAGTTTGCAAAGAACAAATTTCTATTGTTGTTGATCCTTTCTATTGTTTTTCTGTTCCATTTATTTATTTTCTTCTGATGACTATAGGCTTTTTGCTGCTGTTTTTTGAATTGTTGGAGATGTTGGGTTAAGGTGTTGATTTTGTCTCTTTCTTCTTCTTTTTTTTTTTATGTGTGCATTTATTGCTATAAATTGGCCTGTGATCACTGCTTTTGCTGTGTTCCAAAGATTTTGGTATGTTGTGTCTTCATTTTTGTTTGATTCAAGAAATTTTTAAATTTCATGTTTTACTTCTTCTGTTAGCCAGTAGTTCTTAAGGAGGGTATTATTCATTTTCCATGTGTTTGCTTTTCATTCCATGATCTTCCTGTTGTTGATTTCTAATTATTTAGCATTGTGATCTGAGAAGATGCTTTACAGTATTTCTGTGTTTTAAAATTTACCGAGGCTTACTTTGTGGCCTATCATATGCTGTATTATGGAGAATGTTCCACGTGCACTGGAAAAGAAGGCATATTGTTCTGTTGCTGGTAGAGCACTCTGTGTATGTCTATACAGTGTAGTTCTTTGATTATACTGTTGAGTTCCTCTGTGTCTTTGTTGAGTTTCTTTGCAGTTTTTTATCTTTCATTGAAAATGATGTATTGAAGTCTCCTATTACTGTGGAGTTATTTGTCTTTTCAATTCTGTTAAAGTTTCATTTATATATTTTGGGCCTCTTTCATTGGGTGCATAGATATTTATTATCATTATCTCCTCTTGTTATATTTGTTCCTTTAATCATTATATAATATCTTTCCTTATTTCTTATGGTGGTTTCTGTTCTAAAATCTATTTGATCAGAAATTAATATTGCCACTGCTGCCTTTTTTTGATTGCCATTCGCTTGATATATTTTTTCCAACCTTTGATTTTTAGGCTGTTTTTGTCTTTGTGTCTAAGGTGAGTATCTTGGAGACAGCATATTGATAGGTCATGTTTTCTTATCCAATCTGCAACTCTTTTCTTTTGAATTGTGCATTCAATCCATTTACATTCAGTGCAATTATCAACAAGTATGAATATATTGTTGTTATTTTGTTATGTGTTTTCTCATGGTGTTGCTGATTTCTTTGTTCCATAAATTTTATGTGCTGAGCTCATTTTGTTTATGAATTTTTAAAAATAATTTCTTCAATACTGTCATTTTAGTATTTGCTAAATGTTTGTGCCTTTTCTCTTTTTCTTTTATGAAAATGTTTATTAATTTTCTTTGAAGTACCCTGTGATTTACTATTTTCTTCGTGAGTTTTGAGCAGTCTGTTCTAACTCACAGTTGTCTTGACTTCCTTTCCATTTGGAAATCCTTTGCCCACTCTATTCCCTCTTTTTCTTTTCTAGTTATCCTTATTTACTAATTGATGTTTCTGGTTCCCTGTGTATAGTCTTTATGCTTATTTTACTTTGGATATTTCTATATCTGGGTTGGTTTCTGGGTTTTGTTGTCAGGAGTGTTAATCATTGGTTGTTGTCTGCTGTTGTTGGTTCTCTGTCTGAAGGACTCCCTTTAGCATCTCTTGAAGGTTGGTCTGGTTTTAACAAATTCCCCTAATTTCTATTTCTCTGGAAATGTCCTAATTTCACCATCATATTTGAGGGACAATTTTGCTGAGTATATAAGTCTTGGTTGGCAACTTTTTTTTTGTCAAGGTTTTATATATGTCATCCCAATGCCTTCTCACCTGCATGGTTTCTGCTGAGAAATTAGAGCTTAGTCTTATTGATTGCCCTTTCTGGCAATTTTTTGTTGTTCCCATGCTGATTTCAGGATTCTTTCTTTGTCTTTGATTTTGGTGAGTTTAATGATAAAATGTCTTGGTGATTTTCTTTTTGGGTCTATCCTGTTTGGAATTTGTTAACTTCTTAAATGGATATCTTCTCATCTTTAATTATATAATGGAAGCTCTCTTCCAAGAAATCTTCAGCAATTTTCTCTGTGGTTTTATTTGTTCCTTTCTGTTCTGAAATTCTGATCACATGTAAATTATTCCTTTTGATGATGTTCCATATAAATCTCAGGCTTTCTTTCTTTTTTTTTTTTCTGATTGTTCCCTTAACAAAGTATTAAGAGATTTGTCTTCAATTTCACTAATTTTGTCTTACATTTATTCTATTCTACTCCCTTGCCCTTTCAATGTATTATCATCTATTTCTGAAATCTTAGTATTAATCTTCTGGATTTTTATTTGCTTTTTTTGTGTGGGTTCTAATTTTTCATTTATTTGTCAGTTTGTTCTTGTATTGTTTTCTCAAATTGTCCTAAAGTTCTGTCTGTGTTTTCCTTAGTGTTGTCAGTGTTTTCCTTAATTTTTTCAGTGTTTTCCTTATTCTTTCTCTCAATCTGATGAAGGTACCTAAATATAATTCTTTTGAATTCCTTATCAGTTAGTTTTAATGCCACATCTTCCTCAGAGAGGTTTTCTGGCTTTGTATCCTGGTCCCTTGTTTGTACTACTTTATCTTGATTCCCTGTGTGAAGTGAGATGGTCAATTGTGTTTGAGACATTGTAATATTGTTGTATTTATATTTAATTGGTGATTGTATGTTGATGTGATTCACCCAGAGGGTTTTTTTTTTTTTCCATTTTTGCTTTATTTTGTTTGGATATATCAGAATGATCAAAGCTGATGTGCTACTCTGTTTGCTAGTTTGGCAGCACTTATGCACTCACCACCTGTCTTCTGGTGGGTACAACAGAGGACAAAATGTGAGCATATATCTCTGTTAGTTGGTTGTTTAGAGCAGGTGATGGTGAGTTGGGCTGGTATTGGTTGTTATCTATCATTGCTCAGTTGGTGCAGGAGAAGTTGGTGGCCTTTGTCCAGCAGGTGGGGCTGCAAGAGGTGCAGGTGTGGTTGGGTCATGTGCACACAGTTGTTGTCACCCACCCAGTTGGACAAAAAACACAACAGCACTAAAAAAATTAAAAAATAGAACTGAAAACACAAATCACACCAATAATCAATAACAACCACCAAAAGAAAAAGAAGAAGAAATAATAAGTGAAAAGAAAAGTTTAAAAAAGGACAAAAGACAAAAAAAAAAAAAAAAGGGAAAAAAAGAAAAAAAAAAACCAATATCTGCAGAGGAGGAAAGACAGCAAGAGAAAAAAGAATAATAAAGAACAAATGAGAAAAATACAAAAAGAAAAACAAGGGGTGGAAGAACAAAAAGAGAAAAAGAAAAAGGAAGGGAACAAGAAAAAGGGAGAAAAAAAACAACAACAAAAAGAACGAGAACCAGGGAAAGGAAATAGGAAAAAATAAAAAGGAATAAAGGATGGAAAAAAGAGAATAATTTAAAAACAAAGATACAAAAACAAAACTAGGAGTACAGGGAATTCAGGCTGTGTTTCTGCTGCCCAAACAGGCAGGAGGGATCAGGGCATCTGGTCCTGGTACTAGTTGCTGCCTACCCAGAAAGGAACTGAGAGCAGGGCACCTGATCTCAGAAGATCTACTGACCCAAAAAATGTCTGGGGCCAGGGCACTTGGACCTGGAAAGGTTAATGCCAGCTCAAACAGTGATGAAAACAAGGCACCTAGTTCCAGAAGTAATTCCTGCCTGCTCAAAATGCAGCTGATATTAAGTCATCTGGTCTCAGAAAAAGTTCCTCTTGTCCAAATGGTAGCTGGGTGCAGGGCCCCTACTCTCAGAAAAATCTTCTGCCTTCTCAAAAAGGGGTTTCGTGTAGGCTGCCTGTTTCCAGCCAAAGTTTTCTCTAGCCCAAAATGCTGCTGGGAGCAGGGTGGTTGATCTTGGAGCTAGTTCCTATCTACCCAGAAGGCAACTATGGACAGGGTGCCTGATCTCAGATAAATTTCTGTTGGTCCAGAAGGTGTCTGAAGTCAGTGTTCCTGGACACAGAATACGTTCCTACCACTCCAAAAGGTGACTGGAAGTGGGGTACCTGGTTCCAAAGGAAGTTCCAGCTGGCTCAAAAAGTAGCTGTGGGCATGGTGTCTTGACCCAGAAAGAATTCCTGCTGACTCAGAAGATAACTGGGACCAACATCCAATTACCAGAAAAAAGTTTTTGCCATCCCAAATGCCAGCTGGATGTAGAGTACCTGGTCTTGGAAAAAATTCCTGTTGTTGTTGTTGTTATGTGCTGTCAAGTCATATCTGACTCACAGCGACCCCTCCTTGGGTTTCCGAGGTGGCATCACTATGGAAGTAGGTTGCCCAACCTTCCTTCTGAGGAGTGGCCGGTGGGTTTGAACTGCCAGCCTTTTGGTTAGCAGTCAAGTGCCTTAGTTACTAAAAATTCCTACAGGTCCCAAAGTGCTTGGGAACAGAGCACCTAGTGCTGACTATGTTTTGCCTGCACAGAAGGTAGTTAGTGGCTGGGCACCTGGACTGGGAGGGAATTTTTGCTGGTCCAGAAGGTGGCTGGGGTTGGAGATGGCCAAAGCTCTATTCACCGAGATGGTGAACAAGGGGAATAGGAGAATATCTCACCTTTATGGTCATCAGCCACAAGTGCAATTACCAATGCAGTCCTTGGTGAGTGGGGCCGATTCTTAGTTCCTGCCTGGATCAGAATGTCACTTGCAAATATTCAAAATGGCTCCATTGTCAGGACACCCAATGGTCAGTAGCTCCGTTTGTCTCCGTATTAGCTATTTTCATTCAGATTCTTCTACTAGTTGGTATTTAATACACTTGCTTATCTTCCCCTTTGAAGCTCAGGGTTCTAGGATTCTCTTCTCTATCTGTTGCAATTGGTTTCTTATTTCTCGATTGCAGGGAGTCTGTGTAGCTTGTCTGCCTAATCCACCATCTTGCCAGAAATCCTAATAAAATCATTTAAATATCATAGTATTTATCAGCCTAAGACAGATAAAAACTTAAGAATTGTGTTACACTTTATACCTATTTCAAAACACACTTAACTCTTTGCTAATGCTCTACATCCTCAATTACAATTTACAGATTTCTGAGCCTCATTTTTATTTGATACTTGAAATAGAGAGAGCTAGAACACTTTATCATGCTTAACCTGTTGAATCTGCTGCAAGAGCCAGAACTTTGAGTAGTTGTTTTATAAATGAACTGAGGGGATCCAGGATTTGGAATTTTTTAAAATCTAAACTTGATGTTGCATAAAACAATGATCATAATGCACATTTCATAGTATAAAATATAAAATATTCATTCCTAAACCTTATTATGTATTATTATCTAAGGTAATATATAGGAGCTCTGGTGGTGTAGTGCCTAAGGCATTTGACTGCTAACCAGAAGGCTGGCAGTTCAAACCCACCAACCACTCCTTGGAAGGAAGATTGGGCAATCTACTTCCATAGAGATACTGCCTTGGAAACCCAAGGAGGGGTTGCTGTGAGTTGAATCGACTCTATGGCAGTGAGTTTGGAATTTGTTTTTTTAAGGTAGTATATGCACCTTTCAGAAATCCAATATGTGTTCAAGTAAATAAAGGATGTTAGGATAATGAGTTGGCAGATTTTCTTTGTAAGTAGAATTAAGAGTATCTGTGTGGGGTTTTGTTTATTTACAGATAATTAAACTATAATGTTTAAACATGCAAAATAATTGACAGCAACGTTGTACTCACAAATATATAATTTAAATTGTTCCATGGGTGCACACTCTCTACTGTCTTGAGAGCCTTGGAGCTGTGTTGAGACATAGCTGCAGCTGTTATTTTCAGGAAGAATGCTAACCTATTATGATGGTATAAAACAATTTGATAGTGAATGTTTTTCTGCACCATCCATGTGCAATTTTACTCTTAAATTCTATGACACTAAATGGAAGTAAAAGGACATTCTAGGAGATAGATATGATTATATAGTCTTAAACTAATTATTATTAAACCCATGGTTGCTGAAAATCAGTGATGCAATTTTTATAGGGTATAACTCATCATTTACAGTATATTTTAGGTGGCATCATAACAATAGATGGTGAATCCCAATAAGTTTATATTGTTGTTTGTTGTTAGGTGCTGTTGAGTCATTTCTGACTCATAGCAACCCCATGCATAGCAAAACGAAACACTGCCTGATCCTGCGCCAGCTCCATGACCCCTGCTATACTTGAGCCCATCATTGCAGCCACCCCGTCAATCCATCTTGTTGAAGGCCTCCCCCTCTTTCATTGACCCTCCACCCTACCAAGCATGACATCCTTCTCCAGGGAATGATCCCTTCTGACAGCATGACCAAAGTAGGTGAGGCAAAGTCTGGCCATTCTCGCTTCTAAGGAGCATTTTGGATGCACTTCCTCCAGGAGAGATCTGTTAGTTCTTTTAGCAGTCCATGGTACTTTTAGCATTCTTTGCCAGCACCACAACTCAAAAGTATCAACTCTTCTTTGGTCTTCCTTGTTCATTGTCCAGCTCTCACATGCAGATGAGGCAATTGGAAATATCATGGCTTGTGTCAGGTGCACCTTAGTCCTCAAGGAGACATCCTTGCTCCTCAGCACTTGAAACAGTTCCTTCG
>NW_006921721.1:6193604-6205592 GCF_000298275.1 Orycteropus afer afer
GGTTCAAACCCACCAGCCACTCCTCGGAAGGAAGGTTGGGCAACCCTACTTCTGTAATGATACTTACTGCCTCGGAAACCCAAGGAGGGGTCGCTATGAGTCGGGGCCGACTCGACGGCACATAAAAACAACAACAACTCTAAGTGAAAGCAGAAGAGGTTTATTGCAGAATAGAGCAATTCATGAATTGAGGTAGCACAGAACAACCAGGCAGTTACAGAGTGCTCCAGTTTGCTGGATGTGAGGAGAGATATTTATAGTCAGAAAGCAGGAACTTCTCAGCAAAATTTTGACTGGCTGACCCCCACCCCCACCTCCCTGGACTTGCCCAGACTTGCCTTGGCATAACCACATTCTTGCAAAGATTGTTTCCTCAGACCCTCCCTGGGCTTGTCCAGACTTGTCTAAGCATAGCCTGGATTTACCAGGACTTATCTAAGCATAGGCACATGGCCTGTTCAGCAAACTTTTGAAATTGAGACAAGAGTTATAGCTTTAAAGCAGAAGAATCAGTGTGAACAAAATGCAGGTTTGTCCCTGCATCAGCCAACTCATGATACCAACCACTCTAGACTTTGAAGTGCCCTTACACACTTTAGAGCAGAAATGGGGCTTGAAAAAAAAAAAAAAAATGGAATCTATAGCATTAAGACCAACATTCACCTGCCAGTTTATTGTACTGTGGTGACTTACTTGTTGCTCTGATGCTGGAAGCTATGCTCTGTATTCCAAATACCAGCAGGGTCACCTATGGTGGACAGATTTCAGTGGAGCTTGTAGAGTAAGACAGACTGGGAAGAAAGATGGGGCCATCCACCTCTGAAAATCTTGGCCACTGAAAATCTTATGAATAGTAGTGAAACATTGTCTGATATAGTGCTGGAAGATGAGCCTCTCAGGCTGGAAGGAACTCAAAATATGACTAGGGAAGAGCTACCTCCTCCAAGTAGAGTTGACCTTAATGATGTTGATGGAGAAAAGTTTCTGGATCTTCATTTCCTGTTTTTGAGTTTTCGTAACTCAAAATGAGAAGAAAGAGCTGCAAACATCCATTAATAATTAGAACATGGAATGTATGAAGTATGAATGTAGGAAAATTGGAAGTTGTAAAACATGAATTGGAATGCATAAAGATCTTTATCCTGGCATTAGTGAATTAAAATAAACTGGTATTAGCCATTTTGAATCAGACAATCATATGATGTACTATGCCAGGAATGACAAATTGAAGAGGAATGGTGTCACATTCATTGTCACAAATAATGATTTTAGATCTATCCTGAAGTACAATGCTGTCAGTGGTAGATAATATCCATATGACTATAAGGAAGACATGCTAATATGACTATTATTCAAATTCATGCACCAACCACCAAAGCCAAAAAAAAAAAAAAGACAACTATACATATGGACCTCACCAGATGGAATACACTGAAATCAAATTGACTACATCTGTGGAAACAGGTGATGGAGAAGCTTATTTAATATCATCAGTCAGAACTAGGTCAGGAGTTGATTGTAGAAGAGACCATCAATGCTCATATATAAGTTCAAGTGGAAGATGAAGAAAATTAAAACAAGTCCACAAGAGCACAAATATTACCTTGAGTATATCCCACCTGAATTTAGAGACCATCTGAAGAATAGATTTGATGCACTGAAAACCAGTGACCAGAGACCACAAAAGTTGTGGGATGACATTAAGACCATCATACCTGATGAAAGCAAAATGTCATTAAAAAGACAATAAAGGAATAAAAGACCAAAATGGATGTCGGAATATACTGTGAAACTTGCTCTTGATCAGAGAGTAACTAAAGTGAATGGGAGAAGTGGTGAAGTAAAATAGCTGAACAGATTTCAAAGGGTGGCTTGAGCAGACAAAGTATTAAAATGAAATGTGCAAAGACCTGTAGTTAGAAAACAAAAAGGGAAAAACATGCTGAAATTTCTCAAGCTGAACGAACTGAAGAAAAGAATTCAAGGCTTGATCTGCAATATTGAAGGATTCTATGGACAAAATATTGAATGATGCAGGAAGCATCAAGAAAAGATGGAATACACAGAGTCACTGTGCCAAAAATAATTGGTCAATGTTCAGCCATTTCAGGAAATGGCAAATGATCAAGAACCAATGATACTTAAGAAGTTCAAACTACATTGAAGGCATTGGCAAAAAACAAGGTTCCAGGAATTGAAAGAATTCTCATTGAGATGTTTCAACAAATGGATGCAGTGCTGCAAGTGCTTAGTCATTTATGCCAATTAATTTGGAAGAGAGCTACCTGGCCAACCAACTGGAAGAGATCCATATTTATGCCCATTTCAAAGAAAGGTGATTCAATAAAATGTGGAAATTATTGAACCATATCATTAACATCACACACGTAAAATTTTGCTGAAAATAATTTAAAAATGGTTGCAGCAGTATATTGACAGGGAACAGCTAGAAATTCAAGCTAGATTCAGAAGAGGCTGTGAAATGAAGGATGTCATTGCTGATGTCAGATGGATCTTAGTTGAAAGCAAAGAATACCAGAAAGATCTTTACTAGCGTTTTATTGATTGCAAAGGCATTTGATTCTGTGGATCATAACAAATTATGGATAACATTGCCAAGAATGGGAATTCCAAAACACTTAATTGTGCTCACGAGGAACCTGTACATAGACCAAGAGGCAGCTATTCAAATAGAACAAGGGGGCTACTGTGTGATTTAAAATCAGAAATGGTGTGCATTAGGGTTATATCCTTTTACCATACTCATTGAATATGTATGCTGAGCAAGTAATCTGAGAAGCTGGACTGTATGAAGAGCATGACATAAGGATTGGAGGCAGACTCCTTAATAGCCTGCGATATACAGATGACAGGACCTTGCTTACTGAAAGTGAAGATGATATGAAGAACTTACTGATTCAGATCAAAGACATGCAGCCTTCAGTAAGGATTACACCACAACATAAAGAAAACATAAGGTCTCACAATGGGACCAATTAGCAACATCAAGATAAACAGAGAAATGATTGAAGTTGTCAGGTATTTTATTTTATTTGGATCCATAGTCAATGCTCATGGAAGCAGCAGTCAAGAAATCAGATGGTGTATTGCACTGGACAAATATGCTGCAAAAGACCCAAGATGTCACTTTGAAGACTAAGGTGTGCATGACCCAAGACATAATATTTTCAATTGCCTCATATACATGTGAAAGCTTGACAATCAATAAAGAAGGCCAAAAAAGAATTGATGCATGTGAAATGTGGTGATGGCAAATACTGAATATATCATGGACTACCGGAAGAAAGAATGAATCTTTTTGGAAGTAGTACAGCTGTAATGCTCCTTAGAAGTGAGTATTGCTAGACTTCAACTCATGTACTTTTGTCATGTTGTCATAAGAGATGGGTCCCTGGAGAAGGATATTATACTTGGCAAAGTAGAGGGTCAGGAAAACAGGGGAAGACCCTCAACTGTGTGTGGCTGTGACTATGGGCTTAAGCATAAAAACTATTGTGAGTATGGTGCAGGACTGGGCAGTGTTTCATTCTGTTGTACATAGGGTCCCTGTGAGTCAGAGCTGACTTGATAACATCTAACAACAACAACAACAACAACATAAAGCTACGATAGAGTCCAATCCAGTCCTTGGCAAGTCATTTCAGGGTATGCTGAATTCCTCAATTTTAGAATATTCTTACACATCTGACAAAATGGAATTTGGCCTCCCTCTTCTCTTAGCTGTCTACAACTAAAAACCAAACCCACTGCCATCAAGTTGATTCTAACTCATAGTGACTCTATAGGGCAGAGTAGAACTGGCCTATAGGGTTTCCAAGGCTGTGAATCTTTACAGAAGCAAACTGCTTCATCTTTCTAACCAGAGGCTGTGGTTCAAACCCATCAGCCACTCCTTGGAAGGAAGGTTGGAGCAATCTACTCCCGTAGTGATACTGCCTCGGAAACCCAAGGAGAGGTTGCTATGAGTCGAGTCTGACTCAAAGGCACATAACAACAACAACAACAACATATATATATTTACGTATATATATATATAAAGAAAATCTCAGTGCCTTCGAGTCTATTCCAACTCAACCCGACTGTATAGACTTCTGCTTTCTTATCTATAAAGTAAGAATAATATCCTGTAGGACTCTCAATAACATTTAGTAAGATAACATTGCTGTATGTCGGTGTGTAACCCAACCATCCTCTGAGGTCTCAGTACCACCAGGCTGGCATTTTATTGTCTCTAAATTCAGCTTCCATTTCTTTTCCCAAAAGTTATGTCTTTGGATAAGTTTTACTTACTTGTTTGTTTCTTGCCTGTGTCCCAACCAGCCAAATGCCCAGTGATAGATATTTGTACTCGCAATAGATGTTCTTGTTCTCTATTTCCTAGCAAAAATGGAGTTAGTGGAGCAAGTTGGTTGGGACACCCATTTCACAATTCCAGTTACTGACATTCCCACAGCCCAAAATATGATTGGTGCCCCCTGGAACTGTGCAACTTGGCAGTTCTGCTTTCTGTCCTCCAACCTATCAACCTTTGTTTCTAAATCCTCCTTGGTCTGCTTTCTCCCTGTGCCTTCATCCTGTGCTTAGGATCTCATCCCTTCCCTTGGGCACCAGGCTTCTTGGAGAAGTGATTGACTCTAGATACTCTAGTTCCTTCTTTTTTATCAGCTCTTTTTATTTATTTGATTTTTAGCTTTCATTTGCTCTTCAATTCATTACAGTCTGGCTTTTTCCTTTACTAGATTGAATGGATTCCAGTAAAATCAATCTCATTTCAAAACCTTTGTACGTACTTACAAAAGCCTATTTTGTTCACCCTATTTTAAACTGTATTTACAGTTCTCTCTATCTCAACTCCCTTAGCATTTTCAAAAGCTGATTTTTCAGAACTGCCAACCTTTTGGTTAGCACATGTTGTAGTTAAAGCTGTATGTCAACTTGGTTGGACCGGGCTGAGTGGCTGGGCAGCTGGTGGTAGTTATTCCCCATGATGCGACTGGTAATCAGCTCCATGGTGGGATCTACCACAAGCAGCTTAGTGGCTGCTTTAGGGATGTGATCTGTTTCCTGTATATAAGGAGAAGCCTTGGGAATGGTCTCTAGCTTATGGCATGCTTGAAACCTGCATGTAGCCGTATCATTGTTCAGCAGCCAGCCATGCTCTGCTGACCTTGGGACTTACAATGGACTAGAATGTATGGCCTGCCGTGTGGTTTGGTAACATTGGGACTGTGCCATTTTATTTGTCAACTTTGGACTTGCTAGCCTCAGAAGCCAATAGCTGCTTGAGTGAAGCAATGCCTCTAGCTTCAGTGGGCCCAGAGCAAGAGGCAGAGCTGAAGCCCAAGGTTGAGGGGCTTTCAAACAGCCCCTAGAGCCTGGCACTTTGAACTCAGACTTCTAGCCTCTTGAGCTGTAAGAGAATAAACTGTTCAAGCCATCCCATTTGTAGTATATTCCTGTCAGAGTGGTACTAGGTAACCAGAACAGCACCCAAACATGTAGCCTTTTGCAACACCGAGAGTCTAAAAAGTCTCACTTACTTGAACTTTCTGGTTGCCAGATTCATTGTGTACTTTTCAGATGTAACCTCTCAGTGACATTTGGTCTTGCTTCTCTGTGCTTCAGTGACCACACTGTTTCCTGGTTTTCTATCTAGTTTTAGACCATTTTTTTGTCTCCCATCTTCAACTTCTCTTATTTTTCTTACTCTTAAATATTGGCCTTCCTGGTATGTACATAATTTTTCCACACAGTGTGTAGGGTATTTGTGTCAGAGTAGAAGACGTGTCAGATTTGGAAACTTTTCCTGGTAAGAATGTTACTTTTCTCACTCTACACACTTTTCTGGATAATTTATCCACACTCAGGACTCAGCTACTATCCACGAGTTGAAAATTCTCAAGCATGTATTTACAACTCTTGAATATGTTCTTTCTAATTTCAAAATGGATATCCCAACCTGGATTCCAAGACATTCTTTTTTTCCTCCTGAAAAACCACAATTGAAGAACCACAATTCAACTGATCCCATAAGTCAGAAACTTAAGAATCACTTTGAATTTATCCTTTCTTTCATCAACTCTACACATCTAGTAAGTGATCAGTGTCCATACGTTTTATCCCCACTAGCATTACCACCAAGGAGCTCTGTTGATGTCGTGGTTAGGGTATTTGGCTGCTGACCAAAAGGTCAGTGGTACAAGCCCACCAGTTGCTCTACAGAAGAAAGATGAGGCAATCTGCTTCCATAAAGATTTACAGCCTTGGAAACCCAATAGAAGTCACTATGAGTTGGAATCCACTTAATGGCAATGAGTTTGGGTTTTGGTTTGAGCATTATCTCCATTGCATTTGGGGTAATATCATTTCTTTTCTTTTCTTTTTGATGACTTGCTCCAAAATTACTATATATTTTTTTCAGATTTCCTCAGTTAAACATTTTTTAAATTACTTTTTATTGTGGTAAATATATATATAAAATAACAGAACATTTGCTATTTCAACAATCTTCACATGTATAATTCAGTGACATTAATTATGTTCATTGTGTTGTTCAACCATCACTTTTATCCATTCTGCTTCATTCTTCCATTGTTGTTTAATTAGCTTTCTAATAGTCCTCCTGATTTTATTTTGCTGTCTTCTAATCCATTCCACAACTGCACATAGAGGATTCTTTTTAAAATGCAAACCTGACCATGTGCAACTCTTGGAAATAAATGATATCACTCCCAACTGTCTGTAGAAATCATCCAAATAGACAAGCAAGTTTCCAAATCTGGCACGTCTTCTACTCTGACACAAATACCCTGCACACTGTGTGATTTACCTTCAATTTCTTAAACAGACCACATTCTTTCTCATTTCCTAGACTTTGTATTTGCTGTTTCCAATGCACATATGCCCTCCTATGTTTGGTCCATACTGTGGACTCCTACTCAGGCCATACAATGTCTTTCCAATAAGTCTTTCCTGATGTCCCCAGGCAGAGTAGAGGA
The DNA here is from genome assembly GCF_000298275.1 of Orycteropus afer afer. Lineage (NCBI taxonomy): Eukaryota > Metazoa > Chordata > Mammalia > Tubulidentata > Orycteropodidae > Orycteropus > Orycteropus afer. Next base: position 6,200,624 of record NW_006921721.1, read on the forward strand.
ATTTCCTTTGTCTCCCCCTCCCACCATTCAGTACTTCCTTTATAGCACCAACTGTTGTTGTTGTTAGGTGCTGTTGAGTCAGTTCCAAATCATAGCTGTCCTGTGAACAACAGGAATGAAACACTGCCTGGTCCTGCACCATTCTCACAATCCTTGCTATGCTTGAGACCATTGTTGCACCCACTGTGTCACTCCATCTTGTTGAATGTCACCCCTTTTTCACTGACCCTTTACCTTACCCAGCATGACATCCTTCTCCAGGAACTGGTCCCTCTGGACAATATAACCAAAGTATGAGAGACAAAGTCCGACCATTCTCTCTTCTAAAGAACATTAGGCTGTACTTCCTCCAAGATAGATTTATTTATTCTTCTAGCAGTCCATGGTACCTTCAATATTATTCACCAACACCACAACTTAAAAGCATCAATTTTTCTGTGGTATTTCTTATTCACTGTCCAGCTCTCATATGGATATGAAGCTATTGAAAATACTGGCTTGGGTCAGCTGCACCTTATTCTTCAAAGTGAAATCTTTGTAGCAGATTTGCCCAGTGCAACACATCATTTGATTTTTTGACTGCTGCTTCCATGAGTGTTGATTGTGGATCCAAGTAAAATTAAATCTTTGACAACTTCAATCTTTTCTCCATTTATTGGTCCAGTTGCAAGGCTTTTTGTTTTCTTAATGTTGAGGTATAATCCATACTGAAGACTGTTGTCTTTGATCTTCATTAGTAAGTGTTGCAAATCTTCATTTTCAGCAAGCAAGGTTGTGTCATCTGCATATCACAAGTTGTTAATGAGACTTCCTCCAATCCTGATGCCACCATCTTCATAAAATCCAGCTTCTTTGATTATTTGCTCAGCATACAGATTCAATAAGTATGGCGAAAGTATCCAACCCTGACACACATCTTTCCTGATTTTAAACCATCAAGTATCCCCTTGTTCTGTTTGAGCCCTGCCTTTTGGTCTATGTATAGATTCTTCATGAGCACAATTAAGTGTTCTGGAATTCCCATTCTTCACAGTGTTGTCCATATTTGTTATGATTCACACAGTCCAATGCCTCTGCATAGTCAATAAAACAAGAGTAAACATCTTTCTGGCATTCTTTTCTTTCAGCCAAGATCCATCTGACGTTAACAATGATATCCTTTGTCCCATACCCTCTTCTGAATCTGACTTAAACTTCAGCAGTTTCCTGCTCCAACCATTTTTGAATTATCTTCCTCAAAATTTTACTTGCATAAATGATATGATTTCCACATTTTGTTGGATCACCTCTCTTTGGAATGGGTAAAAATACATATCTCTTCCAGCTGGTTGGCCAGTTAACTGTGTTCCAAATTCCTTGGCATGAACAAGTGAGTGCTTCTAACACTAAGATGTTTGTTGAAACATCTTAATGGGTAGTCCATCAATTCCTGGAGCCTTGTTTTTTGCCAGTTCCATCAGTGGAACTTGGATTTCTTCTTCCAATACCATTGGTTCTTGACAATATGCTCCCTCCTGAAATGGCTGAATGTCAACCAATTCTTTTTGATACAAGGACTCTGTGTATTCTTTCCATCCTTATTTGATGCTTCCTTCATTGTTCAATATTTTGCCCTTAGAATCCTTCAATATTGCAACTCAAAGATTGAATTTTTTCTTCAGTTATTTCAGCTTTAGAATGCTGAGTGTGTTATTCCCTTTTGATTTTCCAACTCCATGTCTTTGCACATTTCATTTTAATACTTTACTTTGTCCTCCCAAGATACCCTGAGAAAATTATTTGTTTACATCTTTTATGTCATTATTTCTTCCATTTGCTTTAGCTACTCTCCTTTCAAGAGCAAGTTTTAGTCTCTTCTGATATCCATTTTTTCTTTTCTTCCTTTCTTGTTTTTATGTATGATGTTCTTGATGTCATCCCATAACTCATCTGGTCTTTGGTCATTGGTGTTCAATGCATCAAATCTGTTCTTCAGATGGTCTCTAAATTCAGGTGAGATATACTCAAGACCATATTTTGGCTCTAGTGGACTTGTTTTAATTTTTTTCAGCTTCAACTTAAATTTGCAAAGGAGCAATTGATATTCTGATCCACAATCCGCCCCTTGCCTGATTTGACTGATTATAATGAGTTTCTCCATTGTCTCTTTCCATAGCTGTAGTTGATTTGATTCCTGTGTGTTTTGTGTGGTGAGGTCCATGTGTATAGTCACTGTTTATGTTATTGAAAAAAGTATTTTCAATGAATAAGTTTTTGGTCTTGCAAAATTCTATCATGCTATCTCCATTGTCATTTCTATCACCAAGGCCATATGTTTCAACTCCCAATCTTTCCTTTTTCCAATTTGCACATTCCAATCACCAGTAATTATCAGTACATCTTGGTTGTGTGTTTGGTCAATTTCAGACTGCAGAAGTTGGTAAAAATCTTCAGTTTTTTCATCTTTGCTTTTGGTGATTGGTGCATAAATTTGAATATTAGTCATATTAACTTGTCTTTCTTGTAGCTGTATGTATATTATCCTATTACTGACAGCATTGTACTTTAGGATAGATCTTGAAATACTCTTTTTGATGATAAATGCAACCAATTCCTCTTTAGTTTGTTATTGCTCATATAATAGACAATATGATTGTCTGATTCAAAATGGCCAATGCCAGTTCATTTCAACTCACTAATGCCTAGGATATTGATCTTTACACATTCCATTTAGTTGACAATGTCTGATTTTCCTATATTTGTACTTTGTATACTTCAAGTTCCAATTATTAATGGATATTTGCAGCTGTTTTTTCTCATTTTCAGTCATGCCACATTAGCAGATTGTTGTTGTTGTTGTTGTTATGTGCCGTCGAGTCGGACCCGACTCATAGCGACCCCTCCTTGGGTTTCCTAGGCAGTATCACTACGGAAGTAGATTGCCCCATCTTCCTTCCGAGGAGTGGCTGGTGGGTTTGAACCACCAGCCTTCTGGTTAGCAGACATTAGCAGATATGTTGTTGTTATTATGTGCCATCAAGTTGGACCTGACTCATAACGACCGCTCCTTGGGTTTCCAAGGCAGTGTCACTATGGAAATAGATTGCCCAACCTTCCTTCTGAGGAGTGGTCAGTGGGTTTGAACCACCAGCCTTCTGCTTAGCAGTCAAATGCCTTAGGCACTATGTTATCAGTGCTCCCCCAAATTCTACTCCATCCACATCATTAAGGCTGACTACTTTGAGAAGGCAGCTCTTCCTCAGTCATATTTTGAGTGTCTTCCAACTTGAGGGGCAGTATATTAGACAATGTTTCCCTGCTATCCATAAAGTTTTCAGTGGCCAATTTTTTTTTCCCTCACAAGTGGAACTGACCACATCATTCTTCCTAGTCTGTCTTAGTCTGGAAGCTCCACTGAAATCTGTCCACCATGGATGACCCTGCTGGATTTGAAATACTGATGGCATAGCTTTCAGCATCAGAGCAACACATAAGCCACTACAGTAGGACACACTGACAGATGAGACAGCACTGATTCCATTGTAGTAATTACTTTTTATACCTTTGTCTTTCCTAAGAAATTGAGCCCCAGGAGAGAACAAACTATATTCTAGCCATCTGAATGTTTAGGTTAGTGCCTAGCACAGAATATTCACTCAATAGAATTTATTAAATTAAATAATAAAACAATACTTGTCATCAATATTTTACCCTTAACATGATGTTCATGATTAATGTATTCCTAAAACACATTCTGGTTGGGCCAGCAATTGGCAATTATTGTTCAATGAATAAAGGAAGTGGATGTAAGTCCCTGAATAGTGCAAACAGTTAACAAACTCAACTGTTAATTGTAAGGCTGCAGGTTGGAGTTCACCCAGAAGCATCTCAAGGAAAGTCTGGAAATACACTTAAAAAAAAAATCAGTCATTGAAAATCCTAAGGGTCATCATTCTACTCTGACACACATGGGGTCACCATAAGTCAGAATCAACTCAACACCAACTGGTGGCAGTGATGATGTGCAGTAATAGAGTGTGGCTTGGTGGCTAAAAGCTGGGCTTCTAATCCTTGTGGACTTTGTGGGAGCATTTAACCCATCAGGTTTCAGTTTCCTCAACTATAAAATGAGGAAAGGAAAACCTGATGTAAGCAAACTGAGAGGGAGTTCCGGTAAGTTGGAGGAATAGGCAGAAAGACTGCACAGACCCTCTTCAACAAAGAAAAGGGAAACCAATTAAAACAGATACGGAAGATAATCCTGGACCCCACAGACTTGAAGGGAAGGATATAAAGTGGACTAAACTCCAACTAGCAGAAGAATTTGCATGAAAACACCAAAAAAGGAGACATATGGAGCTGTGGTCTGGCAGTGATCCTGATGTCACAGACAGCTTGGATATTGCCGAGTGGTGGGAGGACCTAAGAATTAACCTAAAAATCAGCTGTGCTAGCCACGAACTTCATGGAGGACTGCTCTGGTGGCTGGAGAATAAAAGGAGAAGCAGTGAAGAGGATGGTGGGCTGAGCTGTGGACTTTTGTCTATCCAGAGGGGGGCAGCCATTTTGAATCTTTACAAGTTGCTTGACCATTTTGGATATTTAAAGCAACAGCATTCTCCCAGATTCCAGGAACTTGAGAACAGGCTCCACATGCCGGGAACCCCAAGGACATTTCAGACCCGGATGACTCTAAAGGTGTAACATTCCCCTTGTTACTCTTATACCCCACACCCACTTGGTGAACGGAGGTGCGGCCATCCCCACTCCCACCCACCTTCTGGGCCCGCAGGAAATCCATCCCCATCTGTGTGTTCAGATGGAGCTTGAATGACCTGCTCCAACCTTCCCTGATATTTTTTTTTTCTTTTGTCTGTTTTTTAGTTTGTTTGTTTTTGTCTGTTTTAAAATTACTATTATTATTACTACTTTGGTCCTTTTTAATATTACTCTTTATTCTTTCCCTCCCAGGTTCTAGTTTTCAGCTTTT
>NW_006921721.1:6213871-6218939 GCF_000298275.1 Orycteropus afer afer
GATTGGGAAAAATATTTGGCAATGACATATCTGACAAGGGACTTATCTCTAGAATTTATAGAAAACTCCAACACCTCAATAACAAAAAGACAAATAATCCAATTAGAAAATGGGCAGAAGACATGAATAGACACTTCACCAAGGGGGATATTCAGGTGGCCAACAAACATATGAAGCTATTAGAAAGATGCAAATCAAAGCAACAATGAGATACCATCTTGCTCTAGCACTAGTAAAGTTCAACAAGACAGAAAATAACAAATGCTGGTGAGGTTCTGAAGAGATTGGGACTCTCATACACTGCTGGTGGGACTTTTAAATGGCCCAACTATTGTGGAAAGCAGTATGGCAATTCCTTTCAAAGTTGGAATTAGAAATACCATTTGACCCAGCCATTCCATTACTAGGTATATATCCTGAAGAGGTAAGAGCCATAACAAGAACAATCATATGCACACCCATGTTCATCACAGCACTATTTACAATAGCCAAAAGATGGAAATAGCCTAGGTGTCCTTCAAGTGAGGAATGGATAACCCAACTATGGTACATACACACAATGGAATACTATGCAACCGTAAAGAATAACCTAGAATCTGCAAAACACCACAAAATGTGGATGAACTTGGAGGACATTATGCTGAGTGAAATAAGTCAATCACAAAAGGACAAATATTGTATTAATCCATTATTGTAGAAGTCAAAGAAAGGTTTACCTATGGAAGGAAAGTTTCTTTGTTGGTTACCTGGTGTGGAGGATAATGGTAGGGAACCCTGTTAGATAGGTAGAGATAAGTATTGATTTGGGTGAAGAGAAAGGCAATGTACCAAATGTGAGTGATCAACATGGTGGCATCGAGGAAGAGAAAGACATACAGAGGTACAAGGAGGGTTCAGACAGCAAAGATGAACCCTTTTGCACATACAGTACTGCGTTATCAGTGAAGGCAAACATGGGTATATGGCTGGATAGTTGGGTGGAGAGGCTGAACTATTAGGTATATCTATGAAATGGGGAGTGTACCCAAGACCATGTATAGCGTTGGCAGACAATGGTCCTATAAGTGTATTTGTATGATCTGAATTCCCAGGTGTATAGTACAGCTGACAGGAGACAAGTTTGTAGTCACTTCTTGGTCACAGCTAGCTACCCATAGAGACTGAGTAGTTGAACCTGTGACCTCGGGACCATAGTCACAGGGAACATCAAGCTCAATTGGCATAACATACTACATAAAACTTTGTTCCACCTCCTACTTTGGCAAGTAACGACTGAATCTTAAAAGCTTGCAAGCAGCCTTCTAGATGCAACGATGGGTCTCTTTACATCCAGAGCAAAGAATGAAGAAAACGATAGATTCATGGAAAGAATTAGTCCCAGTGACTGGTACACCATGTGATCCATAGCCTATACGACTATGAGACAAGAAGAACTAGATGTTGCCCAGCTACCACTGTCAACCACTCTGAGAGAGATCTATGTAGGAGATCCTGGATAGAGAGGGAGAACAATGTGGAACAAAACTTAAAATCATTTGGGAAAAAAATAAAATAAAATAAGGGAGGGGACCAGTTTTGCTGGTCTGATAGAGCCTGGTGGAACCATTGAGACTATGGCCCCTAGCTGCCCCTCAGGTCTGAAATTGTGGGTTCCAGCCAAAGGCCAAGCATATGAGTTGAACTTTACCTGAGGAAGATACACTCCTTGGAGAGAACAATCATGGGAGAAAGAAGGGCTGCTTATGCACAGGGAGACAACTCAGGGGGTAGGAGTACATGGAGGGATAGACACAGAGAAGAGGTAATTATCAGGAGGATGTGGGAGGGGAGGTGTTGCATTGGGGTAAATTGTAGTCAATGTCATGAAACAAAGTGTATATGAACTGCTATATGGAAAATGAATTTGCTCTGTAAATTTTCACCCAAATCACACACACACACAAAGAGCAAACTGAAAATGGACGTGGAACTAAAGCCACAATTCTGTATGACAACTAATTTATACATTTTACCATTATAAAAATTGCACTGTATATTCCATCTAGTTTATAGTGCAATTACCATTCTGTGTATCCATTTTTATGTCCACCATTGTCATACATTGTCACTTCAGATTGTATATTCCAGGTGGGCAAAGCCTTTTAAACCTCAGTGTATGTTTGAACATAGGACCTGATGCTTCCTATGTACTGGCTGAGCTGACTAAACAGTTCCAAACCAAGCAAGTTGGGAAATGACAAGATTAGAAGCAGATTTGTCATGATTTTACTTGTAAGTAATAAAGGAAAAAAAAATCATCTTGCTTCTTATGGAAAGTGAATGGAAAACTCCAGTTCATCCCAAGGAGTAAGAAAGGAAGCTGATGACTTGATCTGTTAAATATAAATCCTTGTAGTGAAATGTTGTTGTTAGTTGCTCTTGAGTCTACTCCAACTTGTGCTGACACCATATGTGACAAGTAGAACTTCTCCATAGGCATTTCAAGCCCTCCAAGGCTTTCAAGGCTTCCTTTTTGAAATAGATTGCCAGACCTGTGTTCTGAGGTGCTTCTGGGTGTGTTTGAACTGCCAACAGTTTGGCTAGTAGTTGAGCACTTAACTATTTATGCTACCTAGTCACTTTGTAGTAAAATTGAGGCTGAAGAATGGAAGCACCTGCCTTAGATGCTTTAAAGTGCGTATTTATTCTCAAAGGAGGCACATACCCATTGAATGTATGTTGAATGACTCCAATTACTTGATCAGATATACTGTTACTGAGTTCCTAAGAACAACTAACCATATTCCTTGGTAGTGCCTTACAGCTCACAGGTATGTATGGTGTTAGCATCATTGCTAGATGATGAAAGAGAAAGACCAAACTTGAACACTTAGGAATGTAGTAAAAGAAGTTTAGCAAAGAACTGCATACAACAGCAAAGAAAAAGACTGAATACCAGTTAATGTAAACCTCATGCATTAGGTATATCAGTTTTTTTTTTTTTTTTTTTTTAAGTTTTTAAGCTGCAATTTGGCTGCCTGCAGACTGACTTTGGTAGATGAATTTTGGACCGGCACATGATTTTAAAAAATGTTGCTTTTGAATTCTTTTTTGATGAGGCCTGTAGAATCCAGTTTTCCGCAGTCCCTTACTTTCTCTGTGGTCTCACTTCACTCAATTCCATACCTGGGGTGAAGGCAAGGACCACTGGTTTACAGAACTCAGAACCCAGAGACTTTTGGTGCCAGACAGGCTTAAAATTAGAATTTATAATCTTCAAAGTTGGGTTCACCAAGCTTTCAGAACTGATGGGCATTGCCCCTTTATCTAATTTATTATGAACTTTGTTTACTGTTACTTCATGTGAAAGACAAAAATGAAGTCAGGCTCACGATGACTAATTTTCCAGAGTAACTTACAGACATTCAGTTTTTCCCATTAATCAAGAACCATTGATAATGTGTGTTCTGTGTAGCAGGATTGTTGTTGTTATGTGCCGTCGAGTCGGCCCCGACTCATAGCGACCCCTCCTTGGGTTTCCGAGGCAGTATCACTACGGAAGTAGGATTGCCCAACCTTCCTTCCGAGGAGTGGCTGGTGGGTTTGAACCGCCAGCCATCTGGTTAGCAGGCAAGTGTCTTAGCCACTATGCTACCAGAGCTCCCTGTGTAGCAGGATAGGTGTTATTAAATACAACAACTCCCTTAATTGGCACACCATAGGAGGATCAGAGAGTATGGATCTGCTCAAGGTTACACAACAGTTATCGCCACTCATTTGTCAGTTGAAGAAAGTTAAAACAAGTCCACAAGAGCCAAAATATGACCTTGATTATATCCCACCTGAATTTAGAGACCATCTGAAAAATAGATTTGATGCATTGAACACTAATGACCAAAAACCAGAAGAATTGTTGGATGACATCAGGAACATCATACATGAAGAAAGCAAAAAAGGTTGTTAAAAAAAGAGGAAAGGAAGAAAAGACCAAAATGGATGTCAAACAAAACTATGAAACTTGCTCTTGAGTAGAGAGTAGCTAAAGCAAATGGAAGATATGACAAGATAAAAGAGCTGAACAGTTCAGAGAAGAACTGACATAATACATTATAACCAAGTGGGGTTCATACCAGGTATGCAAGGATGGTTCCACATTAGAAAAACAATCAACATGACTCATCACATAAGAAAAATAAAGAAAAAGAACCACATTATCATATCAATTGATGCAGAAAAGGCATTTGATAAAATCTAACATCCATTCCTGATAAAAACTCTCAGCAAAATAGGAATAGAAGGGACATTCTTGAACATAAATAAAGGGCATCTCTACAAAACCAACAGCCAACATTATTCTCAATGGAGAGAGACTGAAACCATTCATCTTGCAAACAGGAACCCGACAAGGATGCCTTGGAAAACTTGTGGGGGTCACTGTGAGTCAGAATCAACTTGATGTGGTACTGGCCTAAAAGTTGGTGGCTTGAACCTACCAGTGGTGCTTTGGAAGAAAGGCCTGGCAATTTGCTTCTGTGAAGATTAGAGCCAAGAAAATCCTACAGAGCAGTTCTACTCTGCAAACACATGAGGTCACCATGAGTTGGAATCGACTTGACAACATTGTGTGTGTGTGTGTTTTGTTTTTTCTTACTATGGCATCAGTGAATAATTAGTGGATGTAATACAGGACATATTTACAGTGGGAAAATAATCTACCAAATTTCTATTAGCTAGCTTAAGTTTCATGACCCATCTCATAAGACACAATTCAAGTGAGAAAAGAAGCATTTAAAAAACAGTTTTAAAATAGAATTCACTTTCAGGGAATTTGATTCTTTTGTTGAGTCTGAGAGGATGAAGTGGCTATCCAAATCAACAGCTACTTGATTTTATATAGAATTTACACAGGTTTGGTAAAGCAGAATGTCTGAAAGTATTGTGAAAGCAAAGCTTGCAATAAGCAGTAGTAGTTGTTGTTGTTATGTGCCATCAAGTTGGACCCGACTCATAGCGACCCCTCCTTGGGTTTCCAAGGCAGTATCACTACAGAAGTAGATTGCCCCATCTTCCTTCTGAGGAGTGGCTGGTG
>NW_006921721.1:6220989-6230695 GCF_000298275.1 Orycteropus afer afer
TTCTTGTCATGGCAGAGCTCATGCTCTTAACCAACATGTTATAACAGCCTCTCTGATATGTGACTTCTAGAGCAAGTTTTTCCCAAAATATCTTTCATCCATGAGTTGGAGCTGAGTCAGAGGTACCTAACAACAAAAACAACAACACTGTGACATAGTGGGCATAAGGGATGCTGCCCTCAAAATAATATGATAGCAAATTGATTCACAATATTCCCTTCTTACAAATTCACAACTAACATTAGTTGTGGGTGATCTTCTGTTTCATCCATTGAGGTGTTCTCTTCAGTACTAACTTTATGTGGTGGTCCAGTGTGACTTACACTCTGCTCATTCCTTGCTCAGTCTTTGCCTCCTGGCCCCCTGGGATGTCCCAGCCACCGGAGTCAGTGCAAACATTGGCTGTCCACTACATTTGTTTTTCTAGGCCTTTCTGTTCCTTTATTATTTGCCTGACTTTATCCCAGTCTGTCAAGCTAGCTTTAAAAACCAGACTTTTCATAGTTTCTTCAATACTTTTAGGAGGAAGACTCATTAACAATCTACAACATGCAGATGACACACCCTTGCTTGCTGAAAGTAAAGAGGAGTTGAAGCATTTACTGATGAAAGTGTGGATTACACCTCAATGTAAAGAAAATAAAAATCCTCACAAATTGACCAGTAAGTAACATCATGATAAATGGAGAAAAGATTGACGTTGTCAGGAATTTAATTTTACTTGGATCCACTATCAACACCCAGGAAGCAGCAGTCAAGAAATCAGATGTCATATTGCACTGGGAAAATCTGCTACAAACTACCTTTTTAAATTGTTAAGAAGCAAAGATGTCACTTTGAAGATGAAGGTATGCCTAACCCAAGCCATGGTATTTTTAATTACCTTTCTATCACAATTCACGTGAAAGCTGGACAATGAACAAGGAAGACTGAAGAAGAGTTGATGCTTTTGAATTATGGTATTGGCAAAGAGTACTGAAAATGCCATGGAGTGCCAGCAGAACAAACAAATCTGTCCTGGAGGAAGTGCAGCTGGAATGTTATTTGCAAGCAAGAATGGCCAGACTTCATCTCACCTACTTTGGTCATCTTGTTAGAAAGCACATTCTCTGGAGAAGGATGTCCTGCTTGGTAAAGTAGAGCATCAGTGAAAAGGAAGACCCTCAACATGATGGATTGATGCACTGGCCGCAATGATGGGCTCAAGTACAATAAGGAATGTGAGGATTACACACAACTGGGCAGTGTCTTGTTCTGTTGTACATAGGGTCACTATGAGTTGGAGCTGAGTCAGAGGTACCTAACAACAAAAACAACAACATGTGACACAGTGGGCTCAAACATCACAATGATTGTAAGGATGGTGCAGAACCAGGCAACCTTTCATTCTGTTATACATAGTCATTATGAGTTCAAACCAACTTGATAGCACCTAACAACAACAACAACCTACTTTGAAGGGTTACTCTGAATATTTAGTTTGCAATATTACCCCTCAGTTATCTGCGATGCCTCTTTTCTAATAATACTGTATAATGGCTGGGACTCATCAAGGCCTATCTAACTCACACAGCCCCAAAAATATTTCAGGTTAGTAAGGAATGGTGGTTACTGTTGTGGTGAAGCATACATTAATGAGAGCAATGTTTACCAAAATGTCTGTGAATCATAATCTTCTCAAGAACTAGTTTTAAATGCAATCCCTATTCCTAGCTTTCTTGACATTGTGATTCAGTAGGTTTAGAGTAAAACCCAGGAATCTGCAATTTTAATAACCACTTCTAAGTATTCTAATCTAGGTGGACAGCTGAAATATTTTGAAAAACACTTAACAGTGGAATGTTGGGGAAAACATATTAATATGGAGAGAGGGCTACAGCAGTTGGTCTCATGGATTTTGAGCTTGCTTGTTCTTTGGAAGGCAAGGGCATGGATTTTGGAAGCAGATCAAGGGATTAAGATTTTGTCCCATGCTAATTACCTATGTGACCTTAAGCAAGTTTCCTAACATCGTTGTTCTTCAGTTTTCTCATGTTAAATGATACTAATAATACATTTCACATAAGGTTGGTATAAGGATTAAATGTGATGATACACATAGAGAGCATCTTGTAGACTTTCTGCTAAGCATATCCATATGCATTTATTTCTACTCCTGCTGAAACTCCACCAAAATGACAGTAAAGAAATTTAGAAACATGCATATCTAAGGACAAGAAGAATGGGAAAGGAGACAGAAATAGACAAGAGATGACATCAAAATTTCGGAGAATAGAAATTGGATGGAGGCAGGGCAGATATTCAACTGGCATTCACTAGTCCACACTGATATGACTCTAGTAGTTATTTACAGGCAGTGTCCATTCAGTTCTCATGCCCTCCTGATGATTAAGTATTTTTATGTTTGCCCCTAGAGAGGTAATGGAAACTGACTTAGAAAAGTAGAGAGGCTGAGCTTGAGTGGTGAGGAAAAGGATGCCAATGAGAAGAAGCTGATTTACTCCAGAGAACACTAGGAAGGCTAAGCGGTTGACAGCATCAAACATAATGGAGAGTGGGGCTGAAGAATAAGGGCTCAAAAACAGTGAGACTGGCTAAAGAAATCTGTGTTAGAATAATGTAGATTCAGAATTGGACTTCTTAACTACACCTCCAAAGTCAATAAGATAATGAAACAACTCTTTCAAAATGTAGAGGCAAAATATTTTTCAATGAAGTATCCTATACCAAATTAAACTATCAATTAAGACATTTTCAGGAGCTCTGGTAGCATAATGGCTAAAAGCACTTGACTGCTAACCAGAAGGCTGGCGGTTCAAACCCACCAGCCACTCCTCAGAAGGACGGTTGGGCAATCGTACTTCCGTAGTGATACTGCCCCGGAAACCCAAGGAGGGGTCGCTATGAGTCGGCCGACTCGACGGCACATAACAACAACAACAAAGACATTTTCAGATGTAAATGTCTCAAAATTTTTACTTATGTTCTCTTTCTCAAGAAGTTACAGCGGGAAAAGTTACTGGATAACATACTTCGTCAAAATGAGGGAGTAAACCAAAATTGAGCAAGACAAAAAGGGTAGGAAAGCAAGAATTCAACAAAGGGGAGAAATAAAAGGAATTCCCAAAAGACAGAGAAGGGAAGTAACAGCACAGCTGTGCCTAGACTGGAGTAGGACACTGGAAACCAAGAAAAAAGTCCCTCTCCTCCCCCAAAAAAGGAAAATGGAATTGATAGATTCTGATTTGACCATGAAAAAAATAGCATTTTACAATTATTGTAAGTTTGGGAATAGCATATACATGTTGTTATTTGCCGTCAAGTCGGCCCCGACTCATAGCGACCCCTCCTTGGGTTTTCGAGGCAGTATCACTACAGAATTAGGATTGCCCAACCTTCCTTCCGAGGAGTGGCTGGTGGGTTTGAACCGCCAGCCTTCTGGTTAGCAGTCAAGTGCCTTAGGCACTATGCTATACATAGAAACTAATAAAAATTTTATAAACAAGACAATTATTAATTCCTGGAAAAAAAATGTGTGCAAGAAGGAGCATCTTGATCTTAGTACTCTACTTGGCTCAGCAGCAAACAACATTTAATAGTCATGATAATATTAACATTGACTATTGATGTAATTGAAGTAGTCATATATTAGGAGGATGGGGAAAAACAAAGGGAGTGGGCTAATTCCTAATAGTTCATAATAGAAAGGCAATAAATACTCTAAAATAGAAAAATCAAGAAACAGCAGTTTTTGTTGTTGGTTGTCATTGAGTCAGCTCTGACTCATGGTGACCTCCTGTATAAAAGAACAAAATGTTGCCTGCTCCTCAGTCATCTTCATGATCCTTAGTGTATTGATCCTCTAGTGCTGCTATAACAGAAATACCAAAAGTGGATGGTTGTAACAAACAGAAATTTATTCTCTTACAGGTTAGGAGTCTAGAAGTCTGAATTCAGAGTAGCGGCTCTAAGGGCTGGGCGAAGGCCCCTTGACCTTGGACTTCAGCTCTGCTTCTAGCTCCTGGCCCAATGGAGCTAGAGGCTTGTTTCTGACTCACACAGCTACTGGCTGCTGAGGCTAGCAAACTTAAGGTCCACAGGTAAAATGACACTGTTCCAAGATCAGCAGGCAATATGGCAGGCATGGTTCAAGTCCAGGAACAATCCCAAGATGGGCAGACAACACAGTAGGCCACCAGTTCAATTCCAGGAGCTGGAGGTGAAGTCTTGACCAAAAGTAGGATGCAAAACATACCAAAAAGCTAAAGACCTTCCAGAGCTTTTCCTTACATACTGGAAGCAGACCACACCCCAAAGGCAACTACTTAGCTGCCCACAGCAGATTCCATCATGGAGTTGATGTCAATCTCATCATGGGGAATAACTGTATCCAGTTGCCAAGCACCAAAGACCACGGCCCAGCCAAGTTGACACAACCTTAACTACCACCCTTGGTATCTTTGTCACTGTTACAGCTATTGTGTCAATCCATCTCATGGACAATTTCTCATTTTCACTGGCTTTCTATTTTTCCAACCATGATATCATTTTTAGTGACAGTTTTTTTCCTGATGATGTGCCCAAAGTAAGTGAGTTCCTCTTGTTATTCTTGCTTCTAAGGAACACTCTGATTGTAATTCTTCTAAAACTGGTTTGTTCAGCCTTTTGGGAGTCCACTGTATATTCAATATTCTTTATCTTTTATCTTTATCAACTTTTATCACCTTTATCTTTATCAACATCAATTGAAGCTTGAATGCTTCAGTTCTTCTTCTGTCTTCTTTTTCATTATCCAATTTTCACATGTATATGAGGCAGTTAAAAAGACCATGGCTTGGATCACGTGGACCTTAGTCCTTAAAGTGACATCTTTGGTTTCTAACACTTAAGCCTTTTGTGGTAGATTTGTTCAATGCAATGTCATTGGATTTCTTGATTTCTTGATTGCTGTTTCCATGGCTGTTGGCTATTGATCCAAGTAGAATGAAATCCTTGACAACTTCAATTTCTCTGCCATGGATTATAATGTTTTTATTGGTCCATTTGTGAGGATTTTTGTTGTCTTTGCATTCAGGTGTAATCCATACTAAAGGCTGTAGTCTTTGACCTTCATCAGTAAGTGCTTCAAGTCATCTTCATTTTTGGCAAGAAAGGTTGTTAGTGAATCTCCTCCAAAACTGATGCTGCATTCTTTTCTATGTAGTTCAGCTTCTCAGATTATTTGTTCAGCGTCCAGATTGATTAGGTAAGCTGAAAGGATATAAACTTGCTGCATGCTTTTTTCAATTTTGGACTGTGGAGTATTCCTTTCTTCTGTTTGAACAATTGTCCCTTGATCCATGTACAAGTTCCATATAAGCATAACAAGTGTTCTGAAATTCCCATTATTTGCTATGTTATCCATAATTTTTTACAATCTACACATCAGAATACCTTCTCACAGTTAATAAAACATGGTGCAAATGGTTAAGAACTTGACTACCAGCCAAAAAGTTGGCAGTTTGAACTCACCCATACGTGCCTTAGAAGTTAGGCCTGGTAATCTGCTTCCCTCCCATAAGATCACATCCTTGAAAATCCTATAGAGCAGCTGTACTCTGCACATTTGAGGACCCCATGAATTGGAATTAACTTGATGGCAGCCAACAGCAACAACATCTTTCTGATATTCTCTGCTTTCAGCCAAGATCCAACTGATATCCCCCATTCTATGTCCTCTTCTGAATCTAGCTTGAAACTCTAGCAATTCCCTGTCAATGTATGGCTGCAGTTGTTTTTGAATTATCTTCAGAATTTTGGTAGCTTGTTATATCAATGATATTGTTTGAAAATTTTGACATTCTGTTTGCTTGTTTTTCTTTGGAATGAGCATGAATATGTATCTTTTCCAATCAATTGGCCAGGAAGGTGGAAGTAAATATTAGAAGAAACAGTTAAAGGGATTGAAAGTAGTTTTCTCTTGGTAACAGAATGGGAAATGGGACAAGTGAAGCAGGATCTGCTGATCTTCATTAGAAATCTTGTAGTACTATTTAGTTTTTACAAATCATGCAGAAGTATTACTTAAGTACCAATGATCAAAACCAGTTGCCATTGAATCTATTCTGACTCATAGCCCTGGGTGTGTCAAAGTAGAACGGTTCTCCATATTTGTGACCTTTTGGAAACATATTGCCAGGCTTTTTTTCTGAGATACTCTGAGGTGGGTTCAAACTGCTAATGCTTTTGTTAGTAGCTGAGAGCTTAACTGTTTGTGCCACCCAGAGACTCCTTTAATAACAGCAATTACTTTAAAATATAAGTGCTGTGTGTATGTATATAAATATATATACACAGGATATAGTATGTTTGTTACACAGTAAATACTGCGTAACAACTACTAACACTACAACTACTGTCAGTATTTGTATTGTTTATGGTGTACTGTAAGTGAGAACTGGGAGGACAATTTCAGAGGTTTGTGTACAATTTCAATAGGAGGCACTTGGAAGCAGCAATCTGATTGGATGATGAGGTTAGCAACTAGGTCTTGAAAGTTCGTTTGCAAGCTTCTTATTACTTAGATTGGTGAGGGCTTCAGTGGGGGGTGGGTAATGGAAATTATGGGAGGTGGCTAAAGCCTCCATAAATCATCCCTTGGTACTACCACTGGTTAGATCTTAAACTGGATCAGTCCAGTGAAATAAATGTGTTTTAGATTTATTTCACATGTGTAAGACCATGTTATGAAATATATGTTGGGCACAGTGACATCTCAATACCACTGTGTAGTAAAGGGCACAAGTGTTTCCCTACTTCATCAAGGTGGCAGATATGAGAAGAAAGTAGGTCTCTGAGCCCATTCATCTTATAAAGCTTACAGAGACTGGGCTGCAATCATGCATCATTCATTGCTGACTTCTTAATACCTATTTGAAACCTCATGAGTAATCTAGTCTTCTATCCTGTTCTTTGTTCTTTTAATTAATTTTTTTCCTTAGCCTCATTTCCTTTAGTTGCTCTGTCAACACTTTAGTGATTCACAGAAAATATTCACAATAAGGTCGTAAGTTTAAGATCTTTTGTGGAAATGTACTTGGACACACACACACACACACACACACACACATACTTATTTGTTTTTGTATCCAAAATATGTCTCACATTTGCTCATGTCTCTTCATATTTACCGTGGCTGAGGCCCCAAATATCCTTCCACTACTTCCCTGCAGGAGCCTTCTGTGCTTTCCCTGTTACACTTCCATCCTCCCACAGAGCAGAATAAGTCATATTACTCCTCTTTCTAAAGCCATTCACTTAGGATATAATCTTCTTGTTGTTGTTGTTATGTGCCATCGAGTCGGACCCAACTCACAGCGACCTCTCCTTGGGTTTCCAAGGCGGTATCACTACGGAAGTAGATTGCCCAACCTTCCTTCCAAGGAGTGGCTGATGGGTTTGAACTGCCAGCCTTCTGGTTAGCAGTCAAGAGCCTTAGACACTACACTACCAGAAGATATAATTTAGCATATCTAAATGTGAACTGCTAGGGAATGCATAATATGACCCCAGTCATCCTCACCAGCTTCATCTCCTATCACTATTCTCTTCAAATATTATGCTTTCAGGTCCTCAAATAAATCAAGCATTTTCTTCTCAGGGCCTTTGCACATGCTATTCCTTTTGCCTACTGCAGAAAGGGTGTGGGAATGGCTGCATCCTCCTCTGACCTCCTGATACTTCATGAGGGAGAGACAGAATCACCATCACCAGCCCAAAGCTGATTACTCTGAGGAGGAAGTTAGACACGCTGTCACCTTCCAACTTTTTTTACCAATTCTGACACCAACTGTCCTTCCCACGGCACTCTCTGCTTCTCTGCTGGGTTGGATAATTTGTTGCAATGGCCACATAGAATTCACAGACAACACTCATGATTATAGGGCTTATTAGGGAAGTAGCAGGTTATAATTCCAGTTCAGGAATGATCAGGATCCATTTTTTTCAATCAGTACAGCTTCCCTTCAGCCATGGCAGAGGCATGCCACTCTTTGGCCCTCCGCCTCTCCATCTGGCCTCTGCCCTGCTCGGGGTAGTGTTAAAAACTTGTTTTAGCTCTGCTGATAGGTGCACCTAGGTGCACCCCACTCTGGCAACAAGGCTCCTGCCCCAAAGCACTCAGCTTTCTTGCTCTGTGGGCCAGCAAGCCTGCCGCCCTGTCTCGTGTTGGTCTCTTGGTCTCTCGGTTCTGCTGCCCTCGCTGCTGCTGTCTCTCTGCCAGGTTTCTGTCAAGGAGGTCCAGGGATCTTGGGTACAGTGATGTACTCCACTCTACTTCTTCTCTTTTGATGGCAGTGAGATCTCCCTTTCTGCCTCTGGGAGGGCTCATTTTAAGCCTGGTGGAATGACACAACTGACCAAGCTCCATATTAGGGTTCCATACACTTTATTTCCATGGTCCCACCCCCCACATGGGTACCACATACCTTATTTACATTATTAAAGCTACCCAATCTGCTTGGTGGGATATAAGCACTTTATATTTGCATAGTTCCATCCAGTAATCTGGTGGGAGTCACAAAGACCATGACTAGAAGAGCCATACTAAGTAATTCACTGCATGCCTACCATGCTCTTTTGTCCATTCTTTACTTTTTCTGTAAGTACAGTTACATTTGACTTGCTAATCTATAGGTTAAATCTAAAAATTAAAAACCAATACATAGCATTTTAGAAATGACTATGTACATATGAGTCATTATAAAAACAAGGACAGTGAAACCTGTGAGAGCTGGAACTTGACAGAACTGCCTTGTTTTTCCAAGTCTTTCAAGGTGTTTTTTTTTTTTTTTTTGTCTTCAAAAGGGTGCAGTCTTACCACTTTTCTATTGCTCTCTATTGGAAAATATTTGCATTTTACTTTTCTGACAAGTTTCTACCTTACACAGATTCTGGCTTTCACAGGTTTTACTGTAGTATGATTGGATCCATTTTAAAAGAATATATTTTACTCCTAGTTATTTACCCATGAGAAAGAAAAAAATATGTCCACAGAAAAACTTGTACTTGAATATTCATATAGCTTTGTTCATAATAGCTCCAAACTGGAAACAACTGAAATTCCATCAATAGAAGAATGGATATACAAATTGTACTATATTCATGCAATGCACTATTATTCAAGAATAAAAAAGAACAAACCACTGATACACACAACATACTGAATTTCACAAACATTTTAAACAAAAGAAGCCAAACACATAAGAGTATGTACTGTATGATTCCTTTTATGTGAAGTTCAAGGGCAGACAAAAAAATCTATAGCAAAAGAAATCAGAAAAGAGTTGCATCTGGTTGTGTGTGTGGAAAGGGCACTGGCTAGAAAGGAGCCCAAGGGAACCTCCAGGGGTAACAGAAATGCTCTATATCTTGATTTGGGTAATTGTTACAGAGGTGTATACTTTTGCCAACACTTATTAAAGTGTACACTGAAGATCTGTGCATTTTTATTAGGCATGAAATATACCTCAGTTAAAGAACAATATTGAGAAGGTTGTCTGGCAAGATGGCAGACTAGGCAGAAAGACTGCACAGACCCTCTTCAACAAAGAAAAGGGAAACCAATTAACACTGACACAGAAGATAATCCTGGACCCCTGAGTCTTGAAGGGAAGGATATAGAAGTGGACTAAACCCCAACTAGCAGAAGAATTTGCGTGAAAATACC
>NW_006921721.1:6234595-6237284 GCF_000298275.1 Orycteropus afer afer
GTGGTCAATGACATGAGACAAAGTATATGTGAACTGCTGTATGGAAAGTGAATTTGCTCTGTAAATCTTCACCCAAATCACACACACACACAAAAGAATGTTATTGAATCCCTGGGTGATGCCAATGGTTGACACAATGAGCTGCTAACCGGGAGGTTGGAGGTTCAAGTCTACCTAGAGGTGCCTTGGAAAAAAGGCTTGCAACTTCCAAAAAATCAGCCACTGAATACCTTATTTGAGTACAGTTCTATGATGACACATGAAGAGTTATCATGAATTGGAATGGACTTGACAGCAACTTTTTTTAAAAAAAGAACAGCATAATGTGTTTGTAACTTGGCTGCTCAAAGGAGGCTTTTTCAAGAATCAAGTCTAATTAATTCTTAATATTTTTCTTTCTAGCTTCCTTCACTTCTTGATATCATGCTCAAAACTCAGAGATATTAATAATGTAAGAAGTTGTTCCCCTCTGGCTCTACGTACTCTTGTTTCACATCATTTCTGTGCCTACATCAGATTAGAAGTAGCTGAAAAGTACACAAGCAGGCACATTGGTAATAATGAGTAGGCTGAATTCTGATAGTGAAGAAGAAAAAGTAAAACTAAAATTATGACCTAATAATTCAAAAGAAGGTAGACCTGGAATAATTTAGAAAAAATCACAAATTCTCTAGCCATTGGACATCACTTCTTATAGAAGAGTTCATCCAGAAATACTGCTACATGCAGAATACTCATGCTTTTCTTTTTTCTTTCAATTCATGGAAGGATATAATATATGAAAAGTCTATAGAGAACAGTTTAAATGATACTTTTGTTTTGATTATTTGAAGGCCTAAAACCAGTTTCCTGGTACCAATTTCAGGCAGGAATTAGATCCACTATCTGATAGAATCTAAGATTGATGGTAAGGGTGCCCCCTTTGCATAGATGGTAACCATTAAATGACTGAGTGGGACTTTGGACAAGTGAAGGGGTAACGTAATACCAACAAGTACTGACTTAACATCCTTACTCCCAACATTTAGTTGGGTAATGCTGGTAGAATGATGCTGAGTAATGCTGAAAGCACGTACTTTCCTTGGGGTACATGGTTATGAGCAATCCATAAGTGTGGGGCCCCATGAAAAGTTGTTGCTAGTTATTCTTAAAGAGAACTATCTTAAAAAAGACTCATGGTTTTCTGGGCAAATTCTACTCTACAGAGACTTGCTTACAGAAAATTTCCAGTAAGTTTTTGGGGAAAAAAAAAAACAAACCCTCAACTTCCTATAGCATTTTAAAAATGCACTGGGTGGGGAAACATATTAAAAACATTTGGTTGCCATCTTGAAAGAGAAGCCTGATAAGTAAAGGATGAGACCTTCTGATTTTCAATGACAAAGGAAGCCTTGCTGAACTTGGAAAGGGGATCCCTGCTAGTCTGAACCGTTGTATCCTTGAGTTCAGATTCATGTTTGACATAGATGCCATGTTTCTGCAGGAATGAAGGGCCTACAGAAGAATGAGAACAGGAAGGGAGATCCTATTTGAAGGAGAGTGCATGGAATGTCTATAGTGGTCAAAAGAAATGCTCATGTGGGCGTGTGGGAGGGTATCAAGGGAAATGAACACTGCCAAGCTGATTTGTTTTTCCTGTCAATGCATTCCTGCACATTCCCTAGCTACTAGGATTAGAGAGCTGGTGAATTATAACAACATGTTTCTCCATTACAAGTAGAATCAATTATTTTAGTGGATATATTTTTAATTAAAAACATACTGTGATAACATTCCAGAAACTTTGAGACAAATGACCACTCATAATTTCACTACTCTTTAGTAAATAATATTGTATTTTTATGTTTTTCTTCTAATCTAAAAATTGCTGTGTCTTTAGCAGTATTTTTGAGAGAGTAGGTTTCCTCTTGATGTAGTATTTATTAAAGCAGATTATGAAGCCCAGGACGCTGGCAACAATTCTCCAGTGGGGCCCCACACTTATGAAGGACGCTGGCAACAATTCTCCAGTGGGGCCCCACACTTATGAATTACTCACAACCATGTACCCCAAGGAAAGCACATGCTTTCAGCATTATTCAGCTTCATTCTACCAGTAAAGGAACTAACTAAATGTTGGGAGTAAGGATTTTAAATCAGTACTTGTTGTATCTTTTTGCCTTAAATTGGAAAGGAGAACTGCAGAGATTTCAGATTGAAAGTAATATTTCAGGCTGGTTTCTGAAATTCACCCTTTCAGTAACTGCTGATTGATGGTCATTTTGCCTGCTCAAGTAAAAGGCAAATGTATGGATAAGAAAGCAACTCCATAGTTCATTCCTAACTCACTGATTAGTAAGAAAACAATGGCCATAAAGGTCACAGAGATAATAAACGTCACAGCTGAGACTGGAACCAGGATATTAAAAAACAAAAACAAACCCACAACTTTTTATTTTGAATAATTTTATTTGTATAGAAAAGTTGCAAAAATAGTACAGAGTTTATGTATATCCTTCACCCAGCTTCCTTTGATGTTAACAATTATATGACCATAGTTCAATTATCAAACCTGGAAATTGACATTGGTACCATACTGTTTTATTATTATTATTATTATTTATTGTGATTTGGGTGAAGATTTACAGAGCAAATTCGCTTTCCATACAGCAGTTCACATATACTTTGTCTCATGTCATTGACCACAGTT
>NW_006921721.1:6237990-6238615 GCF_000298275.1 Orycteropus afer afer
ATATACATATACACACACACATATATATATAAGCATATATATGTGTATATGTATGTGTGTGTGTGTATATATATGTGTGTGTGTGTGTGTGTATATATTTATATATATCTGTTGCTGTTACGTGCCCTCGAGTTGGAGCCCCCGACTCATAGCGATCCCTCCTTGGGTTTCCGAGGCAGCATATCTCTATGGAAGTAGATTGCCCCATCTTCCTTCCGAGGAGTGGCTGGTGGGTTTTCTGGTTAGCGGTCAAGTGCCTTAGGCACTAAACTACCAGAGCTCCTGTATATATATAAGTCAAGATTGCAGGCAGTATAGCAGGCTGCTGTCTTCTGAGGCTGACCAATCCAAGATTAGCAGGTAAAATAGTAGACTGTTGGCTAACAGGCAGCAAAGGCAACAATCTCAAGATTGTCAGGCAACATGGCAGGCCATTGGTTCAAGGCCAGGAATGAGGTGAGAACAAGTGAATTCAGAAGTAAAAGCCAGAGATCTTTCCAAATCTCTTCCATATATACTGGAATCAGGCCAAACCCTGAAGGCAACTCCCCTTCAACTGATTAACAGATTCCAGCATGGAGATGATTATACCACATCCAATCTCATCATGGGGAATAACTACATC
>NW_006921721.1:6251064-6258864 GCF_000298275.1 Orycteropus afer afer
GGGAATCTCCAAGCTGTCTGTGCCATCAGGATCACTCAGGATCACTGCCAGACCGCAGCTCTGTCTGTCTCCTTTTTTGGTATTTTCACGCAAATTCTTCTGCTAGTTGGGATTTAGTCCACTTCTATATCCTAACCTTCAAGGCTCAGGGGTCCAGGATTATCTTCTGTGTCTGTGTTAAATGGTTTGCCTTTTCTTTTTTGGAGAGGGAACAGTGCATGCTCTTGTAGAGTAAGTTGTTCATTCCCATTTGCTTTTGGTGACTAACACTTGCATCAGTACCATGCCATTTTTATTTTTTTTCTCCACTTATTTCTTTTTTCCTTCCTCTTAGTTCTTCTCTCTCCCTCCTTTGTGTTTTTATCTTCCTCTTCCCCTCTACTTTTTTTTTTAAAATCCCACAGAGAAGGTCCCATGCCCATTCCCCTCTGCATGCAGGGTGTGCACTCCCAAAGAGTGAGCACTGATTCCCATAATAGTTGTGTTTGGCAGCTAGCGTTTGTACTGTGCAGTTTTTTTCCAGGCCCAAAGGGTGACTCTGGGCCATAGTTTCAGGGCTTTCACCAGCCTCTATCAGGCCAATAAACCTGGTCCCTTTTTTATGATTTTTAAATTTGTTCCACATTTTTCTCCTACTCTATCCAGGATTGCCAAATTTTGATAAGGTTCCAAGTGGTTGGCTTTGGAAGCTGAGCACCATCTAGTTATTCTGTTTTCAAGGTCATATAGGCTGAGGTTCTCATGGTCCATTAGTCTTTTGGAGTAACTTTTTCCATGTGTCTTTGATTTACTTCACTCTACTTTGCTCTAGACAAGGAGAGACCAATAGTTACATCTTAGATTGCTTCTGGCAAGCTTTTAAAATCCCAGTGTACTCACTGAAGTAAGATGTAGAACAATATTTTTGTATACTATGTTGTGCAAATTGAGCTTGATGTCCCCCACAACAAGCTTCAGGCCTAGCAGCCTGCTCCCTCAATATGCTTAGTTGTGGCTAAGAAGTTATTCTAACTTTGCCTCCTGTTAGGTTGTTGAAACATCTTAATGGATATTCTAACAGTTCCCAGATTCTTGTTTTTTCTTTTTTTTTTTGCCAATTCCTTCAGTGCAGCTTAGACTTCTTTCAATACCACTGGTCCTTGATCGTATTCTACCTACTGAAATAGTTGAACATAAACCAATTCTTTTTGATACAGTGCCTCTGTGTATTCCTTCTATCTCCTTTTGATGCTTCCTACATCATTCAATATTTTGCCCATGTTGTTGTTGTTGTTAGGTGCCATCAAGTTGTCTTTGATCATAGGGGTCCTATGCACAGCAGAATGAAACACTGCCTGGTTCCACGCCAGCTCCGTGATCCCTGCTACACTTGAGCCCATCATGGCAGCCACTGTGTCAATCCATTTTGTTGAGGGCTTTCCCCTCCCTTGTCAACCCTCCACCTTACCAAGCATGACATCCTTCTCCAGGGAATGATCCCTTCTGATAATATGACCAAAGTAGGTGAAATGAAGTCCGGCTATTCTTGCTTCTAAGGAACATTCCAGCTGCACTTCCTCCATGACAAATTTGTTAGTTCTTTTAGCAGTGCATGGTATTTTCAGCACTTTGCCAGCACCACAACTCAAAAACATCAATTCTTCTTCGGTCTTCCTTATTCATTGTCCATCTTTCACATGCATATGAGGAGACTGAAAATATCATGGCTTGTGTCAGGTGCATGTTAATCTTCAAGGAGACATCTTTGCTCCTCAGCACTTTAAACAGATCTTTTGCAGCTGACTTGCCCAGTGCTATATGTTGTTTGATGTTCTGACTGCTGCTTCCATTGGCATTGATAGTAGAAGCAAGCAATGTGAAGTCTTTGACAACTTCAATCTTTTCTTCATTTATCATAATGCTGCTTTTAGGTCCAGTTGTGAGGACTTTTGTTTTCTTTATATTGAGAGTAATCCATACTGCAGACTGTATTCTTCACTCTTCATCACGAAGTGCTTCAAGTCATCCTCACTTTCAGCAAGCAAAATTGTGTCATCAGTGTATCACAGGTTGTTAATGATTCTTCCTCCAATCTTGATGCCACATTCTTCTTCATATAGACCAGCTTCTCAGATTATTTTCTCAGCATATAGATTGAATAAGTATGATGAAAGGATACAACACCGATGCACACCCTTCTTGACTCTATACTAGGCAGTGTCCCGTTGTTCCATTTGAATGACAGCCTCCTAGTCTATGTATAAGTTCCTCATGAGTACATTTAAGTGTTCTGGAATTCCATCTTTTCAATGTAGTCCACAATTTGTTATGATCCACACAATCAAATGCTTTTACCTAGTCAATAAAGCACGAGTAAACATCTTTCTGGTATTCTTTGCTTTGAGCCAAGATCCATGACATCAACAATGATATCCCTTGTTCCACATCCTTTTCTGAATCAGCTTGCATTTCTGGAAGTTCTCTGTCAATATACTGCTGCAACCATTTTTGAATTATCTTCAGTAAGATTTTACTTGTGTGTGATATTTATGATATTGTTAAATAATTTCCACATTCTGTGGGATCACCTTTCTTTGAAATGGGTACAAACATGGATCTCCTCCAGTCATTTGGCCAGATAGTTGTCTTCCAACTACCTGGTTCACTTGGCATAACTGAGTGAGTGCCTCCAGTGGGGCATCTGTTTGTTGAAACATCTCAGTGGGTATTCCATCAATTCCTGGAGCCTTGTTCTTGGGCAATTGCTTCAGTGCAGCTTCAACTTCTTCCTTCAATATCATTGGTTCTTGATTATATGCCACCTCCTGAGATGGATGAAGATCTACTATTTCTTTTTGGTACGGTGACTCTGTGTATTCCTTCCATCTTCTTTTGATGCTTCCTACATCATTCAATATTTTGACCATAGAATCTTTCAGTATTGCAACTTGAGGCTTAAATTTTTTCCTCAGTTCTTTCAGCTTGAAAAATACTGAGCATGTTCTTCCGTTTTGGTTTTCTAACTCCAACTCTTTGCACCTTTCATTATAGTAATTGGCTTTGTCTGCTCGAGCTGCTTGAGCTGCTCTTTGAAATCTTCTGTTCAGCTCTTTTGTCTTGTCAGTTCTTCCATTTGCTACTCTCTGCTCAAAGGTAAGCTTCAGTCTTTTCTGACATCCATCTTGGTCTTTTTTTTTTTTTCTTGTCTTTTTAATGACCTCTTGCCTTCTTCATGGATGATGTTCTTGATGTCATCCCATAATTCTTCTGGTTTTTGGTCACTGGTGTTTAGTGCATCAAATATATTCTTTAGATGGTCTCTAAATTCAGGAGGGATATATTCAAGGTCGTATTTAAACTCTCGTGGACTTGTTTTAATTGTCTTCAACTTCAAGTTGAACTTGTATATGGTCTGTTTCACAATTAGCTCCTGTCCTTGTTTTGGCTGAAGATTTTGAGCTTTTCCATTGCCTCTTACCACAGATGTAGTCAGTCCGATTCCTGTGTATTCCATCTGGTGAAGTCCATGTGTATAGCCACCATTTGTGTTGTTGAAAAAAGATATTTGCAATGAATAATTTGTTGGTCTTGCAAAATTCTATCATGTGATCTCAAGCATTAGTTCTGTCACTAAGGCCTAATTTTCCAACTACCAGTGATTCTTCTTTGTTTCCAACTTTTGCATTCCAGTCACCAGTGATAATTAACACATCCTGATTGCGTGTTTGGCCAATTTCAGACAGCAGAAATTGATAAAAATCTTCAATTTTCTCATCTTTTGCTTTGGTGGTTGGTGCATAAATTTGAATAATAGTCATATTAACTGGTCTTTCTTGTAGGCATGTGGATATTATCCTATCATTGACAGCATTGTACTTTAGCACAGATCTTGAAATATTCTTTGTGATGATGAATGCCACGCCATTCCTCTTCAAATTTTCATTCCTGGAATAGTAGATCATATGGTTGTCTGATTCAAAATGGCCCAAACCAGTCCACCTCAGCTCACTAATGCCCAGGATATCAATCTTTATACATTCCATTTCATTTTTAACAACTTCCATTTTTCCTAGATTCATACTTCATACATTCCATGTTCTGATGATTATTCGATGTTTACAGCTGTTTCTGCTCAATTTGAGTCATTTCATATCAGCAAATGGAGGTCTCAAAAGCTTTACTTTATCCATATCAGTAAAGTTTGTTCTACTCTGATGATGCAGTAATCCCCAGTCCTATTTTGAGACCCTTCCAATCTAAGCGGTCATCATCCTGCACTGTATCAGACAGTATTTCTGGGGTATTCTTATAGTTGCCTAGCAATGTAACAGACAGTGTTTCTCTGCTATTCATAAGTTTTCCCCTGGCCAATTTTTGAGAAGTGGATGGCCTCCTCTTTCTTCCTTGTCTGTCTCAGTCTGTGAGCCACACTGAAACCTGTGCACCATGTGCAACCCTGCTGGCATTTGAAACACCGGTAGTACACCCTCAAGCCTCACAGCAACATGCCACCAGAGCACGACAAACTGACAGACAAGTTTGTCTCCTTTAGCTGTTTGAAACCTCTCCACCCTCCCCTTACCAGGATCCCTGCCACTTGCTCACTCTGTCCTGGATGCCCTGGCTTCCCTTTCCTTTCCCCTTTGCTTTTCTTGCCACTTGGGGGTTGGGGCCTGGGTCCCTCCCCTTACTTGGATTTCTCTGCCACTTGCTCACTCTGTCCTGGATGCCATGGCTTTCCTTTTGCCCATAGAATCCTTCAATATTACAACTTGATACTTGAGTTTTTTTCTTCACATCTTTAATCTTGAGAAATGCTGATTGTGTTCTTTTGTTTTGGTTTTCTAACTCCAGGTCTTTGCACATTTCATTATATTTCTTTACCTTGGCTTCTGGAGCTGTCCTTTGGAATCTTCTGTTCAGCTTTTTTATTTTATCATTTGCTTTACCTACTATCTGTTCAAGAGCAAGTTTCAGAGTCTCTTCAGACACCCATTTTGGTCTTTTCTTCCTTTCCTGACTTTTCCATGACTGTTTGCTTTTGTCATGTATAATGTTCTTGATGTCATCCCACAACTTGTCTGAGAAGCTGGACTATATGAAGAAGAATGTGGCATCAGGATTGGAGGAAGATGATACACAGACCACATCACTTTGCTTGTTGAAAGTGAAGATAACTTGAAGCACATACTGATGAAAACCAAAGACTACAGTTTTAATACTTAAGGAACATAAAGGAAAGAAAATTCCTGAAAATGGACCAATAATCAACATCTTGATAAATGGGAGAAAAGAATTGAAGTGTCAGGGATTTCATTTTACTTGGATCCACAATCAGCACCCATGGAAACAGCAGTCAAGAAATCAGAGGTTGTGTTGTACTGGACAAATGTGCTTCAAAAAGACCTCTTTAAAGTGTTAAGAAGTGAAGATATCACTTTGCCTAACCCAAACTATGGTATTTTCAATCACTTCGTATGCATGTGAAAGCTGGGCAATGAATAAGGAAGACTGAAGAAGAGTTGATGCCTTTGAATTATCTTGTTGGAAAAGAATACTGGAAATACCATGGACAGCCAGAAGAACAAACACATCTGTCCTGGAAGAAGTGCAGCTGGAATGATACTTAAAAGGAAGCCTGTCCAGACTTGATCTCTCACCTATTTTGGTAATGTTGTCAGAAGAGACCATTCCATGGAGAATGATGTCATGCTTGGTAAAGTAGAGGGTCAGTGAAAAAGAGGAAAATCCTCTACAAGATGGAATGACACTGTGACTACAACAATGGGTTCAAATATAGCAAGGATTGTGATGATGGCACAGGACCAGGTAGTGTTTCCTTCTGTTGTGAGTGGGGTCACTATGAATTGGAGTCAACTGGAGAGCACCTAACAACAATAACCAGTTTGCCCCTATTTTATCTCTGATGATCCTTATAGTTTTGGGTTTTACATTTAGGTCTTAGATCCATCTTGAGTTTGCTTTTGTGTATGGTGTGAAGTATGGGTTTTGTTTCATTTTTATGCAAATGGATATCCAGTTTTGCCAGCACCAGTTGTTAAAGAGACTATCTCTTCACCATTTGTGGTAGTTAAATTTGTATGTTAACTTGACTTGGCCTGGTTTGAGTGGCTGGGCAGCTGGTGGTAGTTATTCCCCATGATGAGACTGGCAGTCAGCTCCATGGTGGGATCTACCATAAGCAGCTGAGTAGCTACCTTTAGGACGTGGTCTCCTTCTTGTATATAAGGAGAAGCCTTGGGGATAGTCTCCAGTTTATGGCATGCTTGGACCCTGTAAGTAGCCATGTTGTTGTTCAGCAGCCTGCCATACTTTGCCAATGCTGGAACTTAGATAGACTTAAATTAATGGCCTGCCATGTGGTTTGGTAACATTGGACCTGTACCTTTTCACTTGTCAACCTTGGATTTGTCAGACTCAGCAGCCAGTAGCTGTCTGAGTGAAGAAATGCCTCTAGTTCCAGTGGGCCAGGAGCAAGAGGCAGAGCTGAAGCCCAAGGTTGAGGGGCTTTCACCCAGCCCCTAGAGCCTGGCACTTTGAACTTGGACTTAAAGCCCCCAAACTTTAAGGGAATAAACTCCTGTTTGTGAAGGCCAACCCATTTGTGGCATATTCCTGTCAGAGTGGCACTAGGTAACGAGAACACCATTTAATGTATCTTGCCCTTTGTCAAAGATCAGCTGTCCATAGGTGGATGGATCTATTTCTGGATTCTCAATTCTGTTCCACTGGTTTATGTGTCTATCATACTGTTTATTATATCAGGCTGTTTTGACTATTGTAGCTGTATAGTAGATTTTGATATCAGGGAGTATGAGCCCTCCTACTTTGTTTTTCTTCTTCAGGAGTACTTTGCTTATCCGAATTCTCTTTCCATATAAAATTAGTGATTAGTTTTGCCATGTCCTTAAACAGTGCTGATGGAATTTTGATTTTGATTTCATTGAATATATAGATTGCTTTGGGTAGTATTGACATTTCCACAATGTTTAGTTTTTCTATTCATAAGCTTGTCATATTCTTCCATTTAATATAGGTGTCTTATGGTTTCTTGTACTAGTGTTCAGTAGTTTTCTTTGTATAGGTCTTTTGTGTTCCTGGTAGGATTTATTCCTAAGTATTTTATCATTTGGTAGCTATTGTAAATGGTATTGTTTTCCTTATTTCCTTTTCAGAGATCTCTTTGTTGATGTAGAGGAATGCAACTGATTTTTGTATGTTGATCTTATATCCGGCCACTTTGCTGAAATTTTCAACTAGTTGTAGTAGTTGTCTTGGTGGATCTCTCATGTTTTCTATGTATAGGACCAAGTCATCTGCAAATAGATATAATTTTACATCTTCTTTGTCAATTTGCATGCTATTATTTATCTTTATTTCCTTATTGCCCTGTCTAAGACTTCCAATTTTCAATAGTGTTGAATAGACATGGTGATAGAGGGCATTCTTGCCTGGTTCCCGTTCATGAGGGGAATAATTTTCTCCATTGAAACTAATGTTGGCTGTTGCTTTTGTGTATCTGCCTTTTATTCATTTATTAATTTTTCTGCATATATCCATTAGTGTCCTGGCTCTCACTTCTTCTCTTTAATTCTCTAAAACAATATTTATTTATTTTTATTTTTGCCGTGTTTCTTCCCCTCCCCTCTGATCCCTGGTAACCAACAAAGAAAACTTCCTTCCATACATAAACCTTTCCTTGACTTTTTGTTTTTTTTAATTGTGATTTGGGTGAAGATTGACAGAGCAAATTCACTTTCCATAAAGCAGTTCACATATACTTTGTCTCATGTCATTGAC
>NW_006921721.1:6262557-6271722 GCF_000298275.1 Orycteropus afer afer
CTTATTTCTTTTTCAGCAATCTCTTTGCTGGTGTAGAGAAATCCAACTGATTTTTGGATGTTGATCTTATCCTTTCCTTGACTTTTTACAGTAATGAACTAATACAATATTTGTCCTTCTGTGATTGACTTATTTCACTCAGCATAATGTCCTCCAAGTTCATCCATGTTTTGCAGATTCTACATTATTATTTAGTGTTGCATAGTGTTCCATTGTGCATATATATTTTGTGTGATGGTTACGTTTGTGTGTCAACTTGACTGAGCCTGGTTAAGTGGCTGGGCAGCTGGATGTAGTATTCTCCATGATGAGACTGATAATCAACTCCATGGTGAAATCTACTGTGAGCAGTTGAGTATCTGCCCTAGACATGTGGTATGTTTCCTGTATATAAGGAGAAGCTTTGGAGAACAGTCTCTAGCTTATGGCATGTTTGAGCCCTGCATGTAGCCAAGTCATTGGTCAGCAGCCTGCCATGCTCTGCTGATCCTGGGACTTTCAATGGATGTCAATTAATGGCCTATCATGTGATTTGGTAACATCGCAACTGCCTTTTTACTTGTCACCCTTGGGCTTGTCAGCCTCAGCAGCCATCAGCTGTCTGAGTGAAGAAAAGCCTCTAGCTCCAGTGGGCCAGGAACAGAAGGCAGAGATGAAACCCAAGGCTGAGGGGCTTTCTCCCAGCTCCTAGAGCCCGCACTTTAAACTCAGACTTAATGCCTCCAAATTGTAAGAATAAATTCCTGTTTGTTAAAGCCATCCCATTTGTGATATATTTTTTCAGACCAGCACTAGGTAACCAGAACAGTGTGGTTATCCATTCTTCTGTTGATGGGCTAGCTTGTTTCCATCTTTTTGCTATTGTAGATAGTGCCACAATGAACATGGGTGTACATATTTCTGTTCTTATCCTGATTCTCACTTCTTTAGGTTATATACTTACTAATGGGATTACTGGATCAAATAGTGTTTGTAATTCCAAATTTTTAAGGAATTGCCATAGTGCTTTCCACAGTGGCTGTATCATTTACAGTCCCACCAGCAGTGTATGAGAGTCCCAGTCTCTCCATATCCTTGCCAGCATTTGTTACTCTCTGTCTTGTTGAACTTTGCTATTAGTGAGTGAGAGAATACTCATTGTTTTGATTTGCATCTCTCTAATGGTTAATGATCATGAGCATTTCTTTATATGTTTGTTGGCTGCCTGAATATCCTCTTTGGTGAAGCATTTATTCATATCTTCTACCCATTTTTAATTGGATTATTTGTCTTTTTGTTGTTGAGGTGTTGGAGTTTTCTATAAATTTTAGAGATAAGTCCCTTTTCAGATATGTCATTGTTGAATATTTTTTCCCAATCTGTAGGTTCTCTTTTGACTCTTTTGGAGAAGTCTTTGGAAGCGCATAAAAATTTAACTTTTTAGAAGGTCCCATTCATCTAGTTTATATTCTACTGTTTGAACATTTTGGGTTTTCCTTGACAGTCTATTTATGCCATAAGTGAGAGCCCCTAAAATTGCCCCTATTTTTTCCTTGAGAAACTTTATAGTTTTGGGTTTCACATTTAAGTCTTTGATCCATCTGGAGTTAGTTTTTGTGTATAGTGTGAGATATAGATCTTTTTTAATTTTTCTGCAAATCCATGTCCAGTTTTGCCAGCACCATTTGTTAAAGGGACCATTTCTTCCCCATTTAATGGATATCATCAGCCCTTTGTCAAAAATCAGTTGACCATAGGTTGATGGATCTATTTCTGGGTTCTCAGTTCTGTTCCACTGGTCTATGTGTCTGCTGTTGTACAATATGAGGCTGTTTTGATTACTGTGACTGTATAGTAGGTTTTGAGATCTGGGAGTGTGAGACCTCCTACTTTGTTATTCTTCAGCAGTGTTTTGCTTATCTGAAGTCTTTTTCCTTTCCATATAAAATTAGTGATTGGTTTTTCCATATCTTTAAAGAATGTTGAGGGAATCTGGATTGGGATTGCATTGAATGTATAGATTGCTTTGGGTGGTATTGACATTTTCACCATATTCAGTCTTCCTATCCATGAGCATGGTGTGTTGTTCCATTTATGTAAAGCTCTTATTTTTTCTTGGAGTAGTGATTTGTGGTTTTCTTTGTAGCTTCTTTGTGTCCCTAGTGAGATTTATTCCCAAGTATCTTATTATTTTATTTTTTGGCAGCTACTGTAAATTGTATTGATTTCCTTATTTCCTTTTCAGCAATCTCTTTGCTGGTGTAGAGGAATCCAACTGATTTTTGGATGTTGATCATGTATCCCGCTACTATGCTAAATCTCTCTATTAGTTCCAGTAGTTTTTTTGCTGAGTCTCTTGGGTTTTCTATGTATAGGATCATATCATCAGCAAATAGAGATAGTTTGACTTCTTCTTCATCAATTTGGATGCCTTTGATTTTCCTTTCTTGCCTTATTGCCCTGGCTAGGACTTCCAATACAATGGTGAATAGAAGTGGTGATAGAGGGCATCCTTGTCTGGTTCCTGTTTGCAAGGGATCTGAAACGTCACTCTCCATTGGAAATAATGGTGGCTGTTGGTTTTGCATAGATGCCCTTTATTATGTTGAGGAATGTCCCTTCTAATCCTATTTTGCTGAGAGTTTTTATCAGGAATGGGTGTTAGATTTTATCAAATGCCTTTTCTGCATTGATTGATATGATCATGTGATTCTTTTCCTTTGTTTTGTTTATCTGATGGATTATGTTAATTGTTTTTCTAATGTTGAACCATCTTTGCATGCCTGATATGAACCCCACAGCTCTGGTAGCATAGTGCCTAAGGCATTTGACTGATAACCAGAAGGCTGGCGGTTCAAACCCACCAGCCACTCCTCAGAAGGAAGATGGGGCAATCTACTTCCATAGTGATACTGCCTCGGAAACCCAAGGAGGGGTCACTGTGAGTTGGGTCCGACTTGATGGCACATAACAACAACAACAATTATTTTTTAATATGTAGTTGGAGACTATTGGCTAGGATTTTGTTGGAGCTTTTTGCATATATGTTCATGAGAGCTATTGATCTGTAGTTTTCCTTTTAAGTAATGTCTTTGCCTGATTTTGATATCAAGGTTATGATTCATAAAATGAATTTGGGAGGATTCCATCCTTTTCTATGTTGTGGAATAGTTTGATTAAAATTGGTGTCAGTTCTCTGAACTTTTGGTAGAATTCTGCAGTGAAACTGTCTGGGCCAGGGCTTCTTTTTGTTGGTAATTTTTTTAATGAGTTGTTCAATTTGTTTTCTCATTATTGGTCCATTCAAATTTTCCACTTCAGCCTCTGTTAGTTTAGGTAAGTAGTATGTTTCTAGAAATCTGTCCATTTCTTCTAGATTTTAGAATTTGTTGTAGTACAGTTCTTCATAGTATGCTGACATTATATTTTTAATTTCTGGTGGTTCTGTTGTGACACTGCCCTATTTGTTTCTTATTTGTGTTATTTGTATTCTCTCCCTCTTTTCCTTTGTTAAATTTGCTAGTGGTTTGTCAATTTTATTAAAGTTTTCAAAAAACCAACTTGATATTTTTTATTGTCTATTTTCTGTTTCATTTATTTCTTCTCAAATCTTTATTATTTCTTTTGTTCTGGTGACTATAGACTTCTTTTGCTGCTCTTTTTCTAGTTGTTGCAGATGTTTGCTTAAGGTTCTATCTTGGCCCTTTGTTCTTTTTTGATGTGTGCCCTTACTACTATTAATTGGCCTCTGACCACTGCTTTTACTGTGTCACAAAGATTTTGGTATGTTGTGTTTTCATTCTCGTTTGATTCAAAGAATTTTTTAATTTTATTTTTGATTTCTTTTGTTACACAGTCATTTTCAAGGAAGATGTTATTCAGTTTCCATATGTTTGTTTTTCTTTTCATGATCTTCCTATTGTTATTTCTAATTTTATAGCACTGTGATCTGAGAACATGCTTTGCAGTACTTAAATGTTTTGAAATTTGTTAAGGCTTGCTTTATGGCCTAACATATGGTCTATTCTGGAGAATGTTCCATGTGCATTGGAAAGGAATATGTATTGTGCTGTTGTGGGGTGAAGTGCTCTGTAGGTGTCTATAAGGTCAAGTTGTGGATTGTACTGTTTAGTTTTACTGTGTCTTGTTGATTTTCTCTCCACTTATTCTTTTGTTTTAGGCGAGGTTCTCTAGAGAAGCAAAACCAGTATATATGTATATATATATACACATACAGAGAGAGAGAGAGAAATTTGTCATAGGAAAATGGCTCACTGGCTCACACACTTATAGTAGCTGGTAAATACCAAGTTCTTGGATCAAACATCAAGCTGGAGGCTTTTCCTGACTCATGCAGCTGCAGGAGCTGACAAACTCAAGGTTGGCAGGCAGTATACCAGCTGTTGACTCCGATGAATGAGGAATCCAAGATCACCAGGCCGAATGGTGGATTCTTTGCTCATGGACAGTTGTAGGCAGCACAACAGGATCCAGATCCACAGAAGTGTCTTCTTTTCCCAGGATGTCCATAAATATATTGAAAGCAGGTCACACCCCTTGGGAAACTCCCTTTCAAAGGATTGGCTGCTCAAAACATATACATCTGATCTCATCAAGGAAATAACTGACATCACAATTGTTTAAACCACTCACAATTGTGGTCCAGCCAAGTTGATACACAACTCCAACTATCACAGTCCACCCCTTGTCAACTTGGCAGTTGTACACATTTCCTTCACCATATATAAACTCTAAATAAGGACAATTATAAAGTCATATTTTTGCCTAACATGATACACTAACATGCGTACAACCAAAATGCACTAACCCTGTTTACATTTCATAGTTTATAACAGAAGGAAACAAAAATATTTGATGCACATATACAATGAAGAAATATAACAATCACAGTCCTCGTTTCTGCAACTGGTCATGTGGTCATAGTTGATATTCACATCTACCTTCTTCCACCACCCACTCCATAGTTCCCTTGCCCTCAGCAAGCACCTCAGTTGGGCGTGGTTCTTTGCCTGTTAGGGTGACCCAAGCCTTCATTCCTGAAAGGTCTGGGCCATTACTAGTCATATCAGAATTGGGTTGCTGTAATTTTCCATTGACTTTAATCATAGGGCATCGTAGTACTAAGAGATGTCCTAAAGAATCTCCTGTATTCCAGACATATTCTTCCTTACCTCCATTATGTAATGTCAATCCAATTTCCCCTTGGTAATCAGGATCTATCACACCAGATATTACAGTAATGCCCTTCTTTGTCTGTTGATCCAGAGGCATGAGGAAGACAAAATGGCCAAGAGGCATTCTTAGCTTCCAGTTCAATGCAATCAGTGTTATGTCTGCAGGTGGGAGTGTTCCACCTTTTGGGACTAAGATCTCTAGATCTGCAGAGCATAGGGTAGCAGGGACAGGAAGCAAACATTTTTTGAGTGGGTCACTAGGGGTAATAGTGAGTGGTACCGCTCCCGTTTCCACCCCTTGGTTCCTGGACCCGTGAATCCTAGCTATTAGAGAAACAGAACCATATATTGGACGCTGGTTCAGAGCATATACAACCTCCTGGAGAACATTGCCCCAACCCTTCAAGGTATTGCCACCTAGTTGGCACCACAATCATGTTTTTAGTAGGCCATTCCATCATTCTATCAAGCCATCTGCTTCAGAATGATGGAGAACATGGTAAGACTAGTGAATTCCATGAGCATAGGCCCATTGCCACACTTCATTTGCTGTGAAGTGGGTCCCTTGATTTGAAGCAATGCTGTGTGGGATACCATGATGGCAAATAAGGCATTATGTAAGTCCATGAATGGTAGTTTTGGCAGAAGCACTGTGTGCAGGGAAGGCAAATCCATATCCAGAATAAGTATCTATTCCAGTAAGAAGAAAATGCTGTCATTTCCCTGATGGAAGTGGTCCAGTGTAATCAACCTGCCACCAGCTTGTTGGCTGATCACCCTGAGGAATAGTTCCATATTGTAGACTCAGTGTTTGTCTCTGCTGCTGGCGGGTTGGGCACTCAGTAGGGGTGATAGCCAAATTAGCCTTGGTAAGTGGAAGTCCATGTTGCTGAGCCCATGCATAACTTCCATCCTTGACACCATGGCTGGTTTCCACTGAACATGTCATCTTATCCACCTGATTGTTAAAATCCTCCTCTGCCAAGGTTACCTTTTGGTGCGCATTCACGTGAGACACAAATATCTTTACTCCTTTGGCCCATTCAGAAAGATCTATCCATATACCTCTTCCCCGTACATCCTAGTGACCAATCTTCCAATCATGCTCCTTCCAAGTCCAGACCATCCAGCCAAGCCATTGGCCATAGCCCATAAATCCATATAATCATACATCTGGGTATTTCTTGTTCCATGGAAAGTGAACAGCAATATGCATGGTTCAAAGTTCTGCCCATTTAGACGACTTCCCTTCACCACTGTCCTTTAAGGAAGTCCCAGAAAGGGGCTGCTGCCCATTTTCAAGTGGTGCCTGCATATTGCGCAGAACCATCTGTAAACCAGGCACGAGTTTTCTCTTCCTCAGTCAACTGATCATAAGGAACTCCCCATGAGGCCATAGGTGCAGGCTGGGAGAGGGAAGGTAATGTGACTGGAGTGGAGACCATAGGCATTTGGGCCACTTCCTCATGCAACTTACTTGTGCCTTCAGGTCCTGCTCGAGCCTGAACTCTGATATACCACTTCCATTTAATGATGGAGTGCTGCTGTGCATGTCTAACTTATGACTCTGTGGGTCAGACAACATCCAGTTCATGACAAGTGGCTCAGGCCTCATGGTGACTTGGTGGCCCATGGTTAGGCATTCAATCTCTACAAAAGCCCAGTAACAAGTAAAAAGCTGTTTCTCAAAAGGAGAGTAGTTATCTCCAGAGGATGGCAGGACTTTGCTCCAAAATACCAAGGGTCTGTGATGAGATTCACCAATAGGTGACAAAGACTCCAAACAGTATCTCTATCTGCTACAGGCACTTCAAGCACCATTGGATCTGCCAGGTCATATGGCCGTAGTGACAGAGCAGCTTGCATGACAGCCTGAACCTGTTGCAGAGCCTTCTGTTGTTCTGGGCCCCACTCAAAACTAGCACCTTCCTGAGTCACTTGATACATAGGCTGAAGCAACAGACCCAAATGAGGTATATGTTGCCTCCAAAATCCAAAGAAGCCCCCCAGACATTGTGCCTCCTTTTTAGTTGTGGAAGAAGCCAGATACAATATCTTATCCTTCTCTTTAGTAGGAATATCTCAACATACCCCACACCACTGGACTCCTAGAAATTTCACTGAGGTGAATAGGCCTGAATTTTTGTTGGTTAATTTCCCACCCTCTAGCACACAGATGTCTCACCAATAAGTCTAGAATCATCATTACCTCTTCCTTACTAGGTCCAAGCAGCATAATGTCATCAATATAATGGACCAGGGTGATGTCTTGTGGAAGGAAAAGGTGATCAAGATCCCTATGGACTAAATTAGGACACAGTGCTGGGGTGTTGATATATCTTTGAGGAAGCACTGTGAAAGTATATTGTTGGCCTTGCCAGCTGAAGGCAAATTGCTTCTGATGGTCCTTTGAAATTGGTGTTTAGAAAAAGGCATTGGCCATATCAATAGCTGCCTATCTAGTAGCAGTAGATATGCTAATTTGCTCAAGCAATGAAACCACATCAATTGCAGCTGCAATTGATTAAGTTTATGATAATCTACTGCCATTTTCCACAATCCATCTGTTTTTTTGCACAGACCAAATAGGTGAATTAAATGGGGATGTGGTGGGAATCACCACCCCTGCATCCTTCAAGTCCTTGATGCAGTAATCTTTGCAACCCCCTCTCCAGGGATGCGGTATTGCTTTTGGTTTACTATTTTTTGTAGGTAGAAGCAGTTCTAATGACTTCCACTTGGCTTTTCCTACCACAGTAGCCCTTATTCCACATGTCAGGGGCCCAATGTGGGAATTCTGCCAATTGCTCAGTATATCTATTCCAATTATACATTCTGGAACTGGGGGAAAATCAATACAGGATGGTTTTGGGGATCCATTGCACCCACTGGGAGATGCACCTGAACTAAGACTCCATCAATAACTTGATCTCCATATGCTCCCACTCTGACTGGTGGGCCCCAATGACACTTTGGGTCTCCTGGAATTGGTGTCACTTCAGAGCCACTGTCCAGTATTCCCCGAGAAGTCTGATTATTTCCTTTTCCCCCAATGAACAGTCATTCTTATAGAAGGCCTCAGATCCCTTTGGAGAAGGCTGGGAGAAAAGTTGACATTATAAATTTTTGGCAATGTAGTGGGGTCCTTCCTCAAGGGGACCCAGCCTCCCCTTCATTCAAGGGGTTGTGAATCTGTAAACTGACTCAAGTCTAGGAATTGATTGAGGGGCTGTGACTGTATTCTGGCAATTCAATCTATACTGCTGTTCATGTGACCTAGAATTCTTATGTCTATACAGATCAAGTAAATATTTAGTAGGTTTGCCATGTATTTCACTACTAGGAACACCCTGCCTAAGTAGCCAATGACAAAATTCCACACGAGTCAGAGTATCCTGATTATTGTTTTGACTGCTGTCCATTACGGTAACCACACCCACCTTGTCTTTGTCGATTAACTGCTGCCACTGGTCCCCTATTACCACAAGGTCCAATCAGCTCCATCATAATTAAGTTCAATTAGGGCAGTTCCCACTGTCAAATCCGGCTTACATAAAATAGTAATCATAGCAGTCTTCAAGGATGCTGGGGCTCCCTTCACAAATTTTTCCTCCCTGCAGTGATGAAAGGTGTGTGCTCTAGCCTCTCCACTTCTGGGTCCAGGGATCTAGACTGATAATTCCATTCTAACATGCCAGTTTCCCTAAGCTTCTGGATACCTTCTACATTATACCAAGGCAGATCTGGTACTTCAACTTTACATAAGGCATGCCATTGCATAATCCATGCTTCAGTAAGCCAACCAAATAAACAATTAGATCCTTTCCTAACCTCTCGAGCTAAAACATTGAATGAAGAATCTGGACTTGTTGTTGTTGTTGTTATGTGCCATTGAGTCGGCCCCGACTCATAGCGACCCCTCCTTGGGTTTCCGAGGCAGTATCACTATGGAAGTAGGATTGCCCAACCTTCCTTCCGAGGAGTGGCTGGT
>NW_006921721.1:6272362-6279950 GCF_000298275.1 Orycteropus afer afer
TGTAAGTTTGGTCTGGGTTTACCAAATTCCCTTAATTTCTGCTTATCTGGAAATGTCCTAATTTCACCATCATATTTGAGGGACAATTTTGCTGGGTACATAATTCTTGGTTGGAAATTTTTTTCTTTCAGGGTTTTATGTATACCATCCCATCACCTGCATGGTTTCTGCCAAGAAATTAGAGCTTAATCGTATTGGTTGCCCTTTGTAGGTAACTCTTTGTTTTTCCCATGCTGCTTTAAAGATTCTTTCTTTGTCTTTGGTTTTACTGAGTTTGATGATGATATGTCTTGGTGATTTTCTTTTGGGGTCTATCCTGTTTGGGGATTGTTGGACTTCTTGAATGGATATATTCTCGTCTTTCATCATAATAGGGAAATTGTCTTCCAACAAATCTTCGACAATTTTCTCTGTGGTTTTGTCTCTTCCTTTTCTGGTATTCCAATGACATGTATGTTATTCCTTTTGCTGGTATTCCACATGAACCTTAGGCTTTCTTCATTTTGTTTTGATCTTTTTTCTGATTGATTCCTTTCCAAAAAAGTATTGAGGCATTTGTATTCAATCTCACTAATTCTGTCTTCTATTGGTTAAATTCTACTCCTTTGCCCATTCAATGTGTTATCTATTCCTGAAAATTTAGTATTAATCTTCTGGGTTTCTATCTGTAGATTTTGTATCATTTCTAATTTTTCATTTATTTTGTCATTTTGTTCTTGTATTATCTTCCAAAATTGTTCTAGGGTTTTCTCCTCAGTTTTGTCAGTGTTTTTTTGATTGGTATCTCAATCCATTGAAGGTACCTTAATAGAATTGTTCTGAATTCCTTATCAGGGAGTTCCAGTGTTGCTTCTTTCTCATGGATTCTTTCTGGGTCTATATTCTAGTGCCTTGTTTCTACTGCTTTATTTTGTTTCTTTGTGTAGACTGTGATGGTCTGTTGTCTCTGAGGCATTGTGACATTGTTTTATTTATATTTAGTTGGTGATTGTATGTTGGAGTTATTCCCCCAAGATTTTCACTTTCTTTGTTTTGTTTGGATGTTATGTGAATAAACAAAGTACTGTGCTCCTCCATTCACTAGTTGACAGCACTTATGCAATCATTACCTGTCTCCTTTCCAGTTGTCAGCCTCCTGTATATCCATGTTATCCTTGGCAAGTGGAGGCTATTCTTAGGTCCCTGGAATCTGAATGAGAATGCTGTTACTTTAAGTATCCAAAATAGCCACTGCTTGTAAACATTCAAAATGACTGTACCCTTTGGACAGCCAAAAGTCCACAGTTCGGTTTGTCTCCTTCTCTGCTGTTTCTCTTTTAAGTCATCAGCCATCAGCACTGTGGTCTATGCAGCCCTTAGTGAGCAGGGCTGATTTTTTAGGTTAATTCTCAGGTCCTAACACCACTTGGAAATATTCAGGCTGTCCATGCTGTCAGGATAGCTGACAGACTGCAACTCTGTTTGTCTCCTTACTCATTGTTTTCATTCAAGTTCTTTTACTAGCTGGTGTTTTATCCACTTCTGTATCCTTTCTTTCAAAGCTTAGAGCTCAAGGATTATCTACTGTATCTGTGTCTATTGGTTTCTCTTTTCTTTGTTAAAGAGGGTCTGTGTAGCTTCTCTGCCTATTCTGCCATTATATATATATATATATATCTGTTGTTGTTATGTACCATCGAGTCAGACCTGACTCATAGTGACCCCTCCTTGGGTTTCCAAGGCGGTATCACTATGGAAGTAGATTGTCCAATCTTCCCTTTATTATGTTGAGGAGTTTCCCTTCTGTTCCTAGTTTACTGAGTTGTTTTTTTTTTAAAATCAAGAATGGGTGTTGGTTTTTATTAAATGCATCGATTGATATGATCATGTGGTTCTTCTCCTTTGTTTTATTTATATAGTGGATTATGTTCATTGTTTTTCTAGTGTTAAACCATCCTTGAATACCTGGTATGAATCCTCCTTGGTCATGGGGTATTATTATTATTATTTAACTTTTTATTTTTATTGTGCTTTAGGTGCAAATTTACAGAGCAGGATTTGTTTTACATTCAACATTTTGTGTACATTTGGTTTCACTCTCCAATTACCAGCCCCAACCCTAACCCATTCTCCCTCTCTCCCTTCCCAATAACCACCCCCATTCCTGTGCCCTTCTTATTTATGCACTCGTGTATCCTTCTTTTCCTCCATGTGAATGTTGCCCCTCTGGTGCCCTGTGGCCTATTGCTCCAAAGGATGTATCTCCACTGAGTATGTGGGTGCATTGCCCTGGTCCGGAGTGGTCTATGTGTACGTCTTGTTTGCTGTTGGGCTTAGAGTCAGCTCTTGGGAGTGAGTTTTATCCCAGACCCAAAGTGTATCTCAGGGCCATAGTCTTGGGGGCTCCACCAGACTCCATCCCACCAGTAATTCTGATCACTATTGTTTTTGGATTTTGGTCCATGTTTTTTCACCCACTCTATCCAGGATCTCCAGTTTTGATTCCTTTCCAAGTAGTTGGCATTGGTAGCTGGACACCATCTAGTTCTTCTGGTCTTGAAGTCCATCATGTCCTGGTGCTGATTGTTTCCAAATGCCCTTGGTGTTTTGCACTCTTCTTCACTTCTGACAATAGGAGACCATTAGCTGCATCTTAGATGTCTGCTTGAAAGATTTTAAGACCCCAGTTGCTACTCACCAATGTAGATTGTGGCACAAGATTTTTATGTATTTTATTGTGCCAATTGAATCTGGTGTCCCCCAGTACTATGGTCCTGAGTTGGTAGATCCATTGGATTTCTCTCCCATGGTGTCTGGCAGTCTATGAGGGATTTCTCTATGTCTGTCTTCTGTTGTTTCTATAATGATTGTGGGTGTTTTGTATCACTGGTATCTGTGCAAGATTAGCATCAGCTAATCTTGGTCTGGAGTATAATCCTGTTGTTCACTGACCCCCATCTGATCTTCTCAGTTGTCTATGTGTTTATCTGTAGCCTGGTGTTTGGTGTTAATGGTAATGCAGTATTGTGGATATACTGGTATTAGCCTCTGTTGTCTGTATCTTATGTGCACAATTCAGTGTACTCTCTTTCCACAATGTTATCATGCTAGTCACAGACTCCTTCCATACCATCCCCCCGCCACCTCAGCATGTGGCTCCCAACTAGCCCAAAATTATCCCCTTCCCTTCCCTCCCCTCCCTGGTAACCTACAAAGTGAGTTCCCTTCCTTAAGCAAATAATTCTTTGTCTTTTTACAGTAAT
Organism: Orycteropus afer afer; assembly: GCF_000298275.1. Lineage (NCBI taxonomy): Eukaryota > Metazoa > Chordata > Mammalia > Tubulidentata > Orycteropodidae > Orycteropus > Orycteropus afer. The sequence goes on from NW_006921721.1 coordinate 6,275,605, forward strand.
GGGCCCATCCAATATTTGTCCTTCTGTGATTGACTTATTTCACTCAGCATAATGTCCTCCAGGTTCATCCACATTGTGAGATGATTTGTGAATCCTTCATTGTTCTTTAATGTAACATAGTATTCAGTTATGTGAATGTTCCATAGTTTGGTTATCCATTCATCTGTTGATGGGCATCTATATTGTTTCCATCTCTTTGCTATAGAGAATTGTGCTGTGATGAATATGGATGTGTGTATGTTTGTTTGCCACAGTGGTTGTACATTTTGCAATCCCACCAGCAGTGTATGAGAGTTCCAATTTCTCTGCAGCCTCACCAGCATTTGTTACTTTCTGTCCTGTTTAACTTTGCTATTATTGCTGGGGTGAGGTGATATCTAATGGTTGCTTTGATTTGCAACTCTCTAATGGCTAAAGATCAAGAGCAATTCTTCATGTTTGTTGGCCGCCAGCATATCATCTTTAGTGAAGTGTCTGTTCATGTCTCTTGCCCATTTTTGAATTGCATTATTTTTCTTTTTGGTGTTCAGGTGTTGAAGTTTTCTATGGATTTTGGAGATAGGTCCTTTGTGATATATGTAATAGGCAAATATTTTCTCTCTTTTTACCCTTTTGATGAAGTCTTTCAATGTGCATAAGGATTTAAATTTTTGAAAAGTCCCAATCATCTAGCTTCTCTTCCACCTCCTGTGCATTCTGGGTTATGTTTGATAGTCTATTTATGCCATAAATTAGGGACCCTAGATTTTCCCCTATTTTATCTTTGATGAATTTTATAGATTTGGGTTTTACATTTAAGTCTTCAGTCCATCTTGAGTTTGTTTTTGTGTATGAGGTGAGATATGGGTCTTGTTTCATTTTTCTGCAAGTGGATATCCAATTTTGTCAGCACCATTTATTAAAGAGGCTATCTCTTCCACATTTAATGGGTTTTGGACATTTGTTGAAGATCAGCTGTCTATAAATTGTTGGGTCTATTTGTGGGTTTTCAATTCTGTTCCATTGGTCTATCTGTGTACCAAGCTGTTTTGATACTGTGGCTGTATAGTAGGTTTTAAGGTCTGAGAGTGAGACCTCTCATTTTGTTCTTCTTCTTCAGTAATGCTCTGCTTATCCAAGGTCTCTTTCCTTTTATAATTGTTTTTTCCATGTCCTTAAAAAAATTTGTTGGTATCTGGATTGGACATTAAATGTGTAGATTGCTTTGGGTAGTATTGACATTTTAACAATATTCAGTCTTCCTATCCATGAACAAGGGAGGTTCTTCCATTTATGTAGATCCCTTGTAGTCTCCTGTAGAAGAGGAGACTACAAGCTTGATTTTATAATTTTCTTTGTAGAAGTCTTTTGTGTCTCTGGTAAGATTTATTCCTAGATATTTAATCTTTTTAGTAGCTATAGTAAAAATAAAATAAACCCCCAGCCACTCCTTGGAAGGAAGGTTGGACAATCTACTTCCGTAGTGATACCACCTCAGAAACCCAAGGAGGGGTTGCTATGAGTCGGGTCCGACTCAATGGCACATAGCAACAACATAGTAAATTGTATTGTTTCTCTTATTTCTTTATCAGAGGACCCTTTGTTGGTATAGAGGAATCCAACTGAGTTTTGTATGTTGACCTTGTATCCTGCCACTTTGCTGAACCTCTGTATTAGTTCCAAGAGGTTGGTTTTGTTTTTTTTTTTTTTTTTTACTGAATCTCTTGGGATTTCTATGTAGAAGATCATGTCAACCACAGAAATAGCTTTATTTCCTCTTTGCCAATTTTGATGCCTTTTATTTCTCTGTCTTGCCTTATTGCCCTGGCTAGGACTTCCAATACAACGTTAAATAGGAGTGGTGATAGAGGGCATCCCTGTCTGGTTCCCATTTATAAGGGGAATGCTTTGAGTTTTCTCTGTTAATAATAATGTTGTCTGTTGGTTTTGCACATATGCCATTTATTATGTTGAGGAGTTTCCCTTCTATCCCTATTTTGCTTAGAGTTCTCAACAGAAACAGATGTTGGATTTTACCAAGTGCCTTTTCTGCATTGATTGATATGATCATATTTTTTTTTGCTTTGTTTATGTGGTGGATTACGTTGATTCTTTTTCTGATGTTGAACCATCCTTGCATAGCAGGCATGAATCCCACTTGATCAGGTTGTATTACTATTATTTTTTATATGTTCTTGGATTCTGATGGCTAGGCTTTTGATGAAGATTTTTGCATCTATGTTCATGAGGGATATTTGTCTGTAGTTTTCTTTATTAGTGGTGTCTTTCCCTGGTTTTGGTATCAGTGTTATGCTTGCTTCATAAAATGAGTTTGGAAGTATTCCATGTTTTTCTATGTTCTGGAATAGCTTGAGTAGTGTAGGTGTCAACTCTTCCCTGAATATTTTCTAAAATCCTCCAGGGAAGCCATCAGGGCCAGGACTTTTTCTTGTGGGTAATTTTTTTTAACTACCTGTTCATTTTATTCCTTTGTTATGGCTCTGTTCAAGTATTCTGAGTGCCATATTTTAGGTAGGTCTTGCCTTTCTAGAAACTTGTCCATCTCTTCTACGTTCTTGAATCTGTTGGAGTACAGTTCTTCATAATACTATATTAGTATCTTTTTTTATTTCAGTTGGTTCTGTTGTGATGTCACCTTTTTTGTTTTTTATTCTTATTATTTGCATCTTCTCTTTTGTTAGATTTGGCATTTTCATTCATCTTTTTGAAGAACCAGTTTCTTGTTTTGTTGATTTTCTCTGTTGTTTTATTGTTTTCTATTTCATTTATTTCTGCTCTGATCTTTATTATTTCCTTATGTCTGGATACTGTAGGATTCTTTTTTTTTTCTTCTGATTGTTGGAGTTGTTGAGCTAGAGTGTTGATTTTGTTTCTTTCCTCTTTTATAATGTGTGATTTATTGCTATAAATTGACCCCTGAGTACTCCTTTCATTATGTCCCATAGGTTTTGATAGCATATATCATCACTCTTGTTTGTTTCTAGGAATTTTTAAATTTCACTCTTTATTTCTTCTATTACCCAGTAGTTTTTGAGCAGTGTATTATTCAACTTCCACATTAGATGTTTTTTTCCTTGATCTTCCTATTATTAATTTCTAATTTTATAGTATTGTGGTCTGAGAAGATGCTTTGTAATATTTCAATGTTTTTGAATTTATGGAGGCTTGTTTTATGTCCTAACATATAATCTGTCCTGGAGAATGATCCATGTGCACTGGAGAAGAATGTGAATTGTGCTTTTGTTGGGTGGAGTGCTCTGTATATATCTATGAGGTCAAGTTGGTTGATTGTGTTGTTGAGTTCTTCTGTATCTTTGTTGAGTTTTTTTCTGGTTGATTTGTCCCTCTTTGAAACTGGCGTGTTAAAGTCTCCCACTACTATTGTAGAGTTGTCTATTTTCTGTTTTAATTCAATTAATATTTGCTTCACGTATTTTGGAGCACTTTCATTGGGTGCATAGATATTTTTTATAGTAATGTCTTCTTTGTCAATTGACCCTTTCAGCATCATATAATGACCTTCCTTGTCTCTTATGCTGTTTTCACCTTAAAGTCTATTTTATCAGAAATTAATATTGCCACTCCTTTTCTTTTTTGGTTACTGTTGGCTTGGTATATTTTTTCCATCCCTTAACTTTTAATTTGTTTTTATCTTTGTGTCTAAAGTGAGTCTCTTGTAGGCAGCATACCAATGGGTTTTCTTTTCTTATTCAGTCTGCCACTCTTTCTCTTGACTGGTGCCTTTAGTCCATTCACATTGAGTGTAATTAGTGATAGATGTGAATTGATTGCTGTCATCCATTTGTGTGTTTGTGTGTGTGTTGTTGGAGTTTCCTTAGTCCATGTACTTTTCTGTGCTGAGTTCATTTTGTTGTCAAATGTTTCCTCTCTTTTGTCCTTTATTGTTGGTTTTGTGCTTACTAAGCCCATATGTTTTCCTTCTTTCTTAGTTTGCTTAGAGGGATTGTTAATTTTCTCTTTGGTTACCTTAGAGTGAATTCTTGTCTCAATATTTTTGGAACAGTCTGTTCTATGAGGACATTGTCCTGTTCTCCTCTACATTTGGAAGTTTTTGTACCTAGAACTTTTATTCCCTCTATTTGGTTAGTTGCTGGTGTCGTGTGCAGATTAACTTCCTTATTTTTAGTGTACAATGTTTCATGGGCTTATTTTGAGCATCTATCTCTGATTTGGTTTTAGTATAGACGTCACCTTTCTTGATTTTGTTGTTCTCTGTTGTGGGTTCTCTATTGGAAGGACTTCCTTAAGCATTTCTTGTAGAGTTTGTTTGGTTTTCACAAAATCCCTTAATTTCTGCTTGTCTGAGAATGTCTTGATTTCACCCT
>NW_006921721.1:6280123-6286065 GCF_000298275.1 Orycteropus afer afer
TTTTTCTATTTGTTGGAGTTGTTGGGTTAAAGTGTTGATTATGATTCTTTCTTCTCTTTTGATATGTGCTTTAATTGGTACAAATTGACCTCTAATTACTGCTTTTCTGTGTCCCAAAGTGTTTGGTATTTTTTTTTTTTTTTTCATTCTCATTTGTTTCTAGGATTTTTTAAATTATTATTATTATTTTACACTTTATTTCTTATGTTACCCAGTTGTTCTTGAGCAGTGTGTCATTCAGTTTCCATGTATTTTATTTTTATCACCTGATCTTCCTATTGTTGATTTCTAATTTTACAGTGTGATCCAAGAAGATGTTTTGTAGAATTTAAATGTTTTTAAATTTATTAAGGCTGGATCTGTGGTCTAACATGTGGTTCATTCTGGGAAATGATCCATGTGTGTAGATCTTATTTTGTCTTTTTCTTTTTCCCCTCAGTACTTAGGAGCCATCCGTACATGCTACACTTGCTGCCACACCCACAGGGTGAGTGTCACTGGTTTGATGACAGATGGAAGCCAACACCCACTCAGTCTATACACAGCTTCTGTAAATGACCAATGATCAGAGACTCACTCTCACACTTCTAGTTGCTACTAAATCCACTTGGAGACAGTTAGTAAGTTCCCTAGCACTGCTAGACTAGTGACTAAAGTAACACACCTGTCCAGTTACCCAGATATAGTAAAACAAAATAATATTTAAAAAGAAAAAAAAATAAGACCAACATACAATCAACAAACTAATTCAATAACACCAAAATGTCTTGGGGACTATATACAACTTCAAATCATACACACACACACACATACACAAACTGGGAAAATATGGCTCAAGCAGTTGACTTAAATACAAGACCAGAAAATCTTCTGGAGGGAGAAATTCTATTGGAACTATAAGAAATTAAAAATAATTATATTCAAGTATCTTTTGGGACCTCCATTGCTGTTGTGGCATGACTCAAAATCAGACAAAACAGCTGCAAACAACCATTAATAATTCACACATAGAATGTGCAAAGTATGAATCTAGGAATATTGGAAGTGGTCAGAAATGAAATGTAATACATAAAGATCAATATCCTAGGCATTAGTGAGCTAAAATGGACTGGTTTTGGCCATTTTGAATCAGACACCCATATGATCTACTATGACAGGAATGACAAATTGAAAAGGAATGATGTGCCATTCATTGTCATAAAGAATGGTTCAAGATACATCCTGAAATACGATGCTGTCAGTGATAAGATAATATCCATATGCCTACAAGGAAGACCAGTTAATACTGCTGTTATTCAAATTTATGGACCAACTACCACAGCCAAAGAGGAGGAAATTGAAGATTTTTACCAAATTCTGCAGTCTGAACTGGACCAAACATACAAACAAGATGTGTAAAATCTTATTGAAGATGATGCAAAAATTGTTGCAGCAGTATATGGACGGAGAACTTCCAGAAATGCAAGGTGGATTCAGAAGAGGACATGGAATGAGTGTTATCATTGCTGATGTCAGATGGATCTTAGCTGAAAGCAAAGAATACCAGAGAAATGTTTATTTGTGTTTTATTGAGTATGCAAGAACATTAGATTGTGTGGATCATAACAAATTATGGATAACATTGAGAAGAATGGGAATTCCAGAACACTTGATTGTACTCATGAGGAACCTGTACATAGATCAGAAGGCTGTCGTTCGAACAGAACAAGGGGATACTACATGGTTTAAAATCAGGAAGGGAGTGTGTCAGGGTTGTATCCTTTCACTATACTTTTTCAATTTGTGTGCTGAGCAAATAATCTGAGAAGATGGATTATATGAAGAAGAACATGACATCAAGATTAGAGGAAGACTCATTAACAACCTGCAATGTGCAGATGACACAACTTTGCTTGATGAAAGTGAGGATGACTTGAAGCCGTTACTGATAGAGATCGAAGACTATGGTCTGCAACATGGATTACACCTCAACATAAAGAAAACAAAAATCCTCACAAACTGGTCCAATAAACAACTTCATGATGGATGGAGAAAAGATTGAAGTTGTCATGGATTTCATATTTCTTGGTTCTACAATCAACACTAATGGAAGCAGCAATCAAGACATCAGATTACATACTGCATTGGGTAAATCTGCTGCAAAATTCTTCTTTCATGTGATAAAGAGCAAAGATGTGCCTAACCCAATTCATGGTATTTTCCATTGCCTCTTATACATGTGAGAGCTGGACAATGAATAAATAAGACCAAAGAATAGTTGATGCTTTTGAGTTGTGTTGGAGAAGAATGCTAAGAGTACCATGGACTGCTAAAAGGACTAACAAATCTGTCCTGGAGGAAGTCCAGCTGGAGTGCTCCTTGGAAGCGAGAATGGCCAGACTGTGTCTCACTTAGTTTGGTCATGTTGTCAGGAGGAACCACTCCCTGGAGAAGGATGTCATGATTGGTAAAGTGGAGGGTCAACTAAGAAGGGGAAGGCCCTCAAAGAGATGGATTGACACAGTGGCTTCAACGATGGGCTTAGGTATAGCAAGGATCGTGAGGCTGGCACAGGACTGGGCAGTGTTTCGTTTTGCTGTGCATAGGGTTGCTATGAGTCAGAGATGACTTGACAGCAACTAAGAATAACAAAAACACTATGGTCATGTTGTCAGAAGGGAACATTCCCTGGAGAAGGATTTCACGCTTGGTAAAGTGGAAGGTCAATGAAAAAGGGGGAGGGCCTCAACAAGATGGAATGACACAGTGGCTGCAACATTGGCCTCAGCTATTACAAGGATTATGAGGTTGGCAGAGGACCAGCCAATGTTTCATTTTGTTGCACATAGGGTCACTCTGAGTCGGAGCCAACTCGATGTCACCTAACAACAACAACAACAACAACAACAAAGGTTAAATGTGACAAACAAAACTTTGAAATTTCTAAGATTAAAATACTGGAGAATGTCTTTATGATCTTAGATTAAGAAGAATTATTTACATAAGACAAAGAAATCATAAAATAAATACTGGTAAGTTTCACTACCGTATTAGTTACCTCCAAAATATAGTGCCTAAAAACACATAAAACATTATGAGTCTATGCATTTGCAATTTGGATGAACTCAGCTGGGCAGTTCTTCTAGTGGTCATGCAGCTGTACTCACTGACAACCGGGTTGGTGCCAAATGGTCTAAGATGACCTTACTTATGTGTTTGGAGATTGTTTCTGGCTCTCAGCTGGGCTGTTTATCAATATCAGGATAAACTGAGCTTCTTCATATGATGATTAGGACAATGGCCCAGTGCTCATGCACTTTTCAAGTCTCTTATGGCATCATTCTTGCTAATCATCATTCTTGCTAGTACCATTAGCTAAAGCAAGTCATTTGGCCACCCCTAGAGTCAATATGGAAAGATATTAATACTGGGGTCACTACAGTAACAATATACTTCATTCTGCCTTCTAGTCCAAATAATTCACATTATTCCCACATGAAAAATACATACACCCTACTCAACTTTCCCATGATCTCATAATATGCATGAAGTCCAGGTGCAGATGAAGTTTCTTGGATGCAGCTCCTCTGCTGGAACTTTTCTTGATCCAAACATTTCTGACCAAAAAGGCAAGTTACTGCACCTCTCCCCTCCACAAACCTATATACAATGCTGAGACAAGGACAACATAAGCACAACAGACTCCCATTTAAAAAGAGCAAGCTTGAAATGCATGTAGCAGTCACTGATCCATAGCAATTCTGAAATAAACTGGGTCCCCTACTTCAGGGGTAGGAAATTTTATCTATGAAGACCAATTGATGCTCCCCAAGGATGGTTTCCCACCACTTGTCTGTTAGTTTGTTGTACTATGGAGGCTTGGATGTTGCTGTGAGGCTTGTGGCTATCCCACCAGCATTTCAGATACCAGCAGGGTCACCTGTGGTGGACAGGTTTCAACAGAGCTTCCATACCAAGAAAGACTGGGAAGAAGGATGGAGTCATCCACTTCTGAAAGAATTGGCCAGTGAAAACCTTGTAAATAGCCATGGAACTCTCTGATATTTTACTGGAAAACTTTATGAACAGCCCTTAAGATGAATAGCCAGAAGATGAGCCCCTCAGGTTGGAAGGCACTCAAAATACAAATGAGGAAGAGGTGCTTCCTCAAAGTAGAGTTTACCTTAATGATGTGGATGGAGTAAAGATTTTGGGACCTTCATTTGCTGATGGGTCAAGACTTATAATGAGAAGAAGCAGCTGCAAACATCCACTAATAATCAGAACATGGAATGTACAAAGTATTACTTTAGGGGAACTGGAAGTTGTTGAAAATGAAATGGAACACATAAAGATAAATATCTTAGGCATTAGTGCTGAAAGGGACTGGTTTTGTCCATTGTGAATCAGACAAGCATGAGCTACTATGCCAGAGAAGACAAACTGAAAAGGAATGGTATTTCATTCATCATCCAAAAAATAAAAAAGTTTCAAGATCTATCCTGAACTACAGTGCTGTCAGTGATAGGATAATATCCATACACCTACAAGGAATACCAATTAGTGGTACTAACCACTAAAATTTTCAAATTTGTGCACCAAGTACTAAAGCCAAAAGTGAAGAAATTGAAGATTTCTTCTTCTGCAGCCTGAAATTGACCAAGCATGCAATCAAGATATATTGATTATTACTGGTGATGGAATGTGAAAGTTGGCGACAAAGAAGAATTATTGGCAGTTGGAGAATGTAGACTTGATAACAGAAATAACACTGAAGATTACGTGGTAGAATTTTGCAAGACCAATGACTTATTCATTGCAAATACCTTTTTTTCAACAACATAAATGGTGGCTATACATCTGCATGCACCTCAATACATGGAATGCACAGGAATCAGATCAACTACATCTGTAGAAAGAAGAGACAGAAAAATTCAGTATCTTCAGCCAAAACAAGACCAGGAGCTGATTGTAGAACAGACCATCAATTGCTCATTTGCAAGTTCAAATTTAAGCTGAAGAAAATTAAAAAAAAAAAAAATCCACAGGAGCCAAAATATGACCTTGATTGTATCCCACCTGAATTCAGAGACCATCTGAAGAATAGATCTAATGCAATGAACACCAGTGATGGAAAACAAGACGACTTATGGAATAACATCAAGGACATCGTACATGTAATAAGAAAATGGTCACCAAAAAGGCAAAATAGGAAGAAAAGGCCAAAATGGATGTCAGAAGAGACTCTGAAACTTGCTCTTGAACAGACAGTAGCTAAAGCGAATAGAGGAAACGATGAGATAAAAGAGCTGCACATAAGATTTCAAAGGTGGCTCAAGAAGACAAAGTATAAAGTATTATAATGAAATGTGCAAAGACTTGGAGTTAAAAAACCAAAAGGGAAGAACACATTTGACATTTCTCAAGATCAAAAAACTGAGGAAAAAATTCAGGCCTCGAGTTGCAATATCAAAAGATGCTATGGGCAAAACATTGAATAATGCAGGAATTATGAAAAGAAGGTGGAAGGAATACATATAGTCACTGTGCAACAAAGAATTGGTCAATGTTTTACTATTTCAGGAGGTATAATTTGATCAAGAACCAAGGGTATTGAAAGAAGTCAAAGTGTCACTGAAGGAATTTGCAGAAAACAAAGCTTCAGTAATTGATGGAATACACCTTGGGATGTTTCAGCAAACAGATGCATTGCTGGAGGCGCTTACTCATCTAGGCCAAGAAATTTGGAAGCCCACTGCCTGGTCAAGTGACTAAAAGAGATCTATATTTGTATCCATTCCAAAGAAAGGTGATTCAGCAGAATGGAAATTATGGAACAATATCATACTCAGGTAAAGTTTTATTTTATTTCATTTTATTGTGATTTGGGTGAAGATTTACAGAGCAAATTCACTTTCCATACAGCAGTTCACATATACTTTGTCTCATGTCATTGACCACAG
>NW_006921721.1:6287537-6288012 GCF_000298275.1 Orycteropus afer afer
ATGGCTGGGTCAAATGGTATTTCTAACTCCAACTTTTGAAGAATCACCATACTGCTTTCCACAATGATTGTACCACTTGACAGTCCCACCAGCAGTGTATGAGAGTCCCAATCTCTCTGCATCCTCACTAGCATTTGTTATTTTCTGTCTTGTTGAACTTTGCTACTAGTGCTGGAGCAAGATGGTACCTCATTGTTGTTGTCATTTGCATCACTCTAATAGCTAATGATCGTGCGCATTTCTTCGTATATTTGTTGGCCGCTTGACTATCCTCCTTGGTGAGGTGTCTATTCATGTCTTCTGCCCATTTTTTAATTGGATTGTTTGTCTTTTTATTATTGAGGTGTTGCAGTTTTCTATAAATTCTAGAGATAAGTCCCTTGTCAGATATGTTACCAAACATTTTTCCCCAATCTGTGGGTTCTCTTTGACTCTTTTGGAGAAGTCTTTGGAAGCACATAAAAATTTAATTTTT
>NW_006921721.1:6291942-6293279 GCF_000298275.1 Orycteropus afer afer
ATGAAGAAGAACGTGGCATCAGTATTGGAGGAAGACTCATTAACAACCTGTGATATGCAGACAACACAGCCTTGCTTGCTGAAAGTAAAGATGACTTGAAACACTTACTGATGAAGATTAAAGACTGCAATCCTTAATGGATTATACCTTAACATAAAGAAAACAAAAAAATCTCACAACTGGACCAATAAGCAATAAATATCACTATAAGTGGAGAAAAATTTGCAGTTGTCAGGGATCTCATTTTACTTGAATCTACAATCAACACTCATGGAGACAGCAGTCAAGAAATCAGAAGACATATTGCACTGGACAAATCTGCTGCAAAAGACCTCTTTAAAGTCTTAAGAAGCAAAGATGTCACTTTGAAGACTAAGGTGTGCCTGACCCAAGCCATGATGTTTTCAGCTCATATGCATGTGAAAGCTGGACAATGAATAAGGAAGACCGAAGAAGAGTTGATGCCTTTGAATTATGATGTTGGTGAAGAAAACTGAAAATACTATGGACTACCAGAAAAACAAACAAATCTGTCTCAGACAAAGTGCAGCCAATGTGCTCCTTGGAGGCGACAATTGTCAGGCTTTGTCTCACCTACTATGCTCATGTTGTCATAAGAGACCCTTTCCTGGAGAAGGATATCATGCTTGGTAAAGTGGAGGGGCAGAATAAAAGGCAAAGATGTTCAACAAGATGGATTGACACAGTGGCTGCAATGATGGGCTCAAGTATAGCAAGGATTGGAAGGATGAAGCATGACTAGGCAGTGTTTTGTCCTCTTGTACCTAAGATTGCTATGAGTTAGAGCTGACTTGACAGAACCTAACAGCAACAACATGGATGGTTCCCTCCTTTGTACTTAACTCTGCACTTTGAGCTATTGGCTTTGTCTACTGAATTCTTTCCTGTTCCATATGAAATAGCCTATGCTTGCAACTCTGTTCAGAAGCAAGTTTCAGGGTATCTTCTGATATCTATTTTGGTCTTTTCTTCCTTTCTTGTCTTTTTAATGACCTTTTGCTTTCTTCATGGATGATTTTCTTGATGCCATCCCACAGTTCCTCTGGTTTTCAGTCATTGGTGTTTAATGTGTCAAATCTATTCTTTAGATGGTCTCTAAATTCAGGAGGGATATAATCAAGGTCATATCTTGTGGACTTGTTTTAATTGTCTTCAGCTTCAACTTGAACTTTCATATGAGCAGTTGATGGTCAGGAGCTCTGGTAGCATAGTGCCTGAGGCACTTGACTGCTAACCAGGAGGCTGGCAGTGCAAACCCACCAGCCACTCCTTGGAAGGAAGGTTGGGCAATCTACTTCTGTAGAGATATTGCCTCG
>NW_006921721.1:6293739-6302923 GCF_000298275.1 Orycteropus afer afer
TTCTATCACCAAGGCCATATTTTCCAACTACCGGTGATTCTTCTTTGTTTCCAACTTTTGCATTCCAATCACCAGTAATAATCAACACATCTTGATTTATGTTTAGTTAATTTCAGACTGCAGAATTTGGTAAAAATCTTCAATTTCCTTGTCTTTGGCTTTGGTGGTTGGTGTGTAAATTTGAATAACAGTAGTTATTAACTGGTCTTCCTTCTAGGCATATGGATATTATCCTATCACTGATAACATTGTAGTTCAAGACAAGTCTTGAAACATCCTTTGTGACAATGAATGTCATGCCATCCCTCTTCAATTTGTCATTCCCAGCATAGTAGATCATATGGTTGTCTGATTCAAAGTGGCCCAATCCAGTCTATTTCAGCTAACTAGTGCCAGGATATCAATCTTTGTGTGTTCCATTTCATTTTTGGCAACTTCCAATTTTCCTAGATTCATACTTTGTACATTCCATGTTCTGATTATTAATGGGTGTTTGCAGCTGTTTATTCCCATTTTGAATCATGCTCCATCAGCAAATGGAAGTCCTGAAAGCTTTACTCCGTCCAAATCATTAAGGTCTACTTTACTTTGAGGAAACAGCTCTTTCCCATTAATATTTTAAGTGCCTTCTAACATGAAGGGCTCATCTTTTGGCACTATATTGGACAACATTTCACAGTTATTCATAAAGTTTTCCAGGACTACATTAGACAGGGTTTCACTGCTATTCATAAGGTTTGCCCTTGAACAGAGAACACCTAAAACAAATGGAAGAAATGACAAGATAAAAGAGGTGAACAGATTTCAAAGAGCAGCTTGAGAATACAGAGTCAAATATTATAATGAAATATGCAAAGACCTGGAATTAGAAAACCAAAAGGGAAGAACACACACAGCATTTCTCAAGCTGAAAGAACTGAAGAAAAAATTCAAGCCTTGAGTTGCAATATTGAAAGATTCTATGGTCAAAATATTGAATGATGCAGGAAACATTAAGAGAAGAGGAAAGGAATACACAGAGTCCCTGTACCAAAAAAAATTGGTCGATGTTCATCCATTTCAGGAAGTGGCATATGATCAAGTACCGATGGTATTGAAGAAAGAAGTTGAAGATGCACTGAAGGAATTGGCAAAAACAAGGCCCCAGGAATTGATGGAATACCCATTGAGATGTTTCAAAAAATGGATGCTACATTGGAGGCACTCACTCATCTATGCCAAGAAATTTGGAAGACAGCTACCTGGACAACTGACTGCAAAAGATCTAGATGGGTACACCCATTCAAAAGAAAGGTGATCCCACAGAATGTGGAAATTATCGAATAATATCATTAATGTCACACACAAGTAAAATCTTACAGAAGATAATTAAAAAATGGTTGCAACAGTATATTAACAGATAACTTCCAGAAATGCAAGCTGGAATCAGAAGAGGATATAGAATGAGGGATATCATTGCTGATGTCATATGGATCTTGGCTGAAAGCAAAGAATACCAGAAAGATGTTTACTTGTGTTTTATTGACTATGCAAAAGCAGTTGACTGTGTGGATCATAATAGATTATGGATAACATTAAGAAGAATGGGAATTCCAGAACACTTAATTGGACTCATGAGGAACTTATACAAAGACCAGGAGGCTGTCATTCAAACCAAACAATGGGATATTGCATATTTAAAATCAAGAAGGGAGTGTGTCAGGATTGTAGCCTTTCACCTTACTTATTCAATCTCTATGCTGAGCAAATAATCTGAGAAGCTGGACTATATGAAGAAGAACATGGTATCAGGATTGGAGGAAGACTCATTAACAATCTGCAATATGGAGATGACACAACTTTCCTTGCTGAAAGTGAAGATGATTTGAAACACTCATTGATGAAGATTAAAGACCACAGTCTGCAGTATGGATTACAGCTCAATATAAAGAAAATAAAAATCTCCACAACTGCTCCAATAAGCAGCATCAAGATAAATGGAGAAAAGATTGAAGTTGTCAAAGATTTCACATCACTTGGTTCCACAATCAACATCAATGGAAGCAGTAGTCAAGAAACCAGACAACATATTGCACTGGACAAATTTGCTGCAAAAGACGTCTTTAAAGTGCTGAAGAGCAAAGAGTCCCTTTGAAGTCTAAGGAGAGCCTAACCCAAGCTATGGTATTTTCAATCATGTCATATGAATGTGAAAGCTGCACAATGAATAAGGAAGACTGAAGAAGAGTTGATGCTTTCGAGTTGTGGTGTTGGCAAAGAATACTGAAAGTACTGACAGAAGAACTAACAAATATGTCCTGGAGAAAGTGCAGCCAGAGTGCTCCTTGGAAGTGAGAATGGCCAAGCTTCATCTCACCTAGTTTGGTCATGTTGTCAGAAGGGACCGTTTCCTGGAGAAGGATATCATGCTTGGAAGAGTGGAGGGTCAATGAAAAAGGGAAAGGCCCTCAACAAGATGGATTGACATAGTTGCTATCATGATGGGCTCAGGTACAGCAAGGATTGTTAGGCTGGTGCAAGACCAGGTAGGGTTTCATTCTGTTGTACTTAGGGTCACTATGTGTTGAAGCAGACTTGACAGTGCCTAACAACAACAACAACAACGTGCTTGCAACGGAGTAGATTTCTCAGCTTCCTTCCTGCTCATAGAGGTTTCCTGTCATTTTGATCTGCCCTTGCCCCTTTTAGTTCAAACTAGAGGTGCTTTCGTCAATGCAACTTAATTAAACGGCATTTGAGTTTCCTGTGAATCTGACTGCGCTTGACGTCACATACCCAAAACTATACCTGTTGTTCTGTTTCTTACGAGTTTCCACTAAAAACCCCACTACCATCTAGTTGATTTGTGACTCATAGTGACACTTTGGGCTGAAGAGCTTAGTTATAGTTAAATTTACGTATAATAATTCACGGAAGCTCTGGTAGCATAGTGCCTAAGGCATTTGACTGCTAACCAGAAGTCTGGCAGTTCAAACCCACCAGCCACTCCTCAGAAGGAAGATTGGGCAATCTACTTCCACAGTGATACTGCCCAGAAACCCAAGAAGGGGTCGCTATGAGTCAGGATGAACTCAAATGGCAGTGAGGTTTTTTTTTTTTTTTTTCCCTTAACCAATAATTTCCCCCATCTACCCTCCTTCCTACCCCTGGCAACCATTAAACTCTGATTTCTATGTACTTTACCTTTTGTAGGTACTTCATATTAGTGAGATCATACAATATTTATCTCTCTGTGACTTTTTTCACTCAGCATATTTTCCAGGTTTTTCCACTGGGTAACATATATCAGTACTTAATTTCTCTTTATGGCAGAGTAGTATTCTATTACATGTATATACTACATTTTTTATTCATTTATCTGTTGATAGGAATTTGAGTGTTACTATCTTTTAGCTATTATGAATAGTATTGCAGTAAACATTAGTGTACACATGTCCGTTTGTGTTGCTGCTTTCAAATTTCTTGGGTCTATACCAAGAGTGGAATTGCTGGGTCATAACAGTGTGGGAGCTCTGTGGTGTAGTGCCTAAGGCATTTGACTGCTAATCAGAAGCCTGGCGGTTCAAACCCACCAGTTACTCCTCAGAAGGAAGGTTGGGCAATCTACTTCCATAGTGATACCACCTTGGAAACCCAAGGAGGGGACGCTATAAGTTGGATCTGACTCCATGGCAATGGTTGCGTTGCGTTGCAACAGTGTTTGAAGTTCCTCAAGTCCCTGAAGCCACTGCTACCATTGGACAACTCCTTCCCTCTCTTCTTTACAACACAGCACCCTTTATATTGTCTCCCTTTCAGGAATACACAGTTAAATAACCCTCATAAAAGAACCCAGTGTGTTAGACTGGGTTCTCTAGAGAAACAAAACCCAGTAAAGCTTATATACATATATGTATATATGGAGAGAAATTTATCTTAGGAAAATGGCTCACACACTTATAGAAGCTGGCAAGTCCAAAGTTCCTGGATCAAACATCAAGCTGGAGGCTTTTCCACATCAAACTGGAGGTTTTCTCAACTCTTGCAACCACAAGGGCTGAGGAAGTCAAGGCTGGCAGGCAGTGCACTGGCTGTTGACTCCAATGAATGACGAATCCAAGATCTCCAGGCTGAATGGTGGACTGTTCACTCATGGACAGTTGTAGGCAGCAAAACAGAATCCTGATCCACAGAAGAATGTCTCTTTTCCCAGGATGTCCTTGGCTATACTGGAAGCAGGCCACACCCCTAGGGAAACTTCCTTTCACCAGATTACCTGCTCAAAACATAATCATCTGATCCCATCATGGGAATAACGACATCACCACAGCTTAAACTACATGGAATTGTGGTCCAGCCAAGTTGACACCCAGCTCCAACTATCACACCCAGGTAGGGTTGGAGAAGCAGTATCTCATAACATTGGTATTTGGCCAGAAAACACAAAAGCCATTCAGAAGTTCTTTCTATAGAAGCTAAATATTGCCTCTTTAGGCACATTGAGAGCTAGGGCAGAGTGAAGAGACTAAAGTGGAGCCAAGAATAATATTACCGTCAATTTGTCGTCCTCTCTGGGCTTGAAAACTGGTGGTTCTCTGTGCCACATTGACCTCCTTCTTTGATGGCTCCAACCCTTTTCATAGCTTCTTTGCAAGCAGCTACTCTACTTAGCTCTTCAATAATTTTGACCCTGACAGTATGGATACTTGTTATCTTGGGCTGCTTTCACTTCAGTAGGCTTAGTATGGGTCCAAGGCAGACTCCAGAACCAATGCATTTTTGGCACAAGATGCCAGACCTACTTGTGGTACATGATTTTCAGGTGTTCCTGGAAAAGATCCACAAGGTTCTTCTCAACACATGACTGACAAACTGTGCGCACTGAGGACAGTTGACATAACATATTGTTAGAGGGAAGACACCAAGATCACCTTCCCCAGAGATTTTGATGCTAGGCCTGACAACATCCTTGCAGATAATGTTCCCATGCTTAAAGAGAAGCACCACACCCACTTCCTCAGAGTTACACTCTGTTCTACAGTGCCCTGATCAGCTTCAGAGATATGCAGTTGTGGGTCAGGTTGTATGTGGATATGCATGTGCTGGAGTGTCATGAATAGGGATAATGAGGATGTTTCTATTTCTTCCCAATGGTTGGGTTATTATTTTGCCTATTTATTCTTTTTCTTACTACCCCACTCATTTTACTCCCAACTTTCCCTCATTCTTTGTCCCTTTTTTCTCCAGGTACTGTGTAGCTACACTATGCACATTTCTGGCATGGATGACTTATGTTTTCTTTGCCCTGCAATTATATCATCAAGCCAGCACTAGGAAGAGACTCTGTGCGGGGGCTTCCCATTATCAGGGTGCCCACCCAGTGGGAATACCTCATTGTTGAGTTAAAACTTCATTTCCCAGACAGATCAACACCACAGACTTTAAGCAGCTCCTACTCTTATTTCTTGGTCAGTCAAGGATCCACAAGCAATAACCCTATCTCCCCCTCAACACACATAAAATGTTCACCCAGCTCTGTGTATACTGGTTAACAACATTTTTTTTCTAAGAAGTAAAATGACACTGTTTTTCAGCAAGTACTCCTACACTTACCTCCTTCAGTTTGGGCTGTTTTGAGGTGAGTATGGGAAAGCTGGATCAGGACAGGGACAGTTTTTATATCCTTGATTTTGGATCCAGTTCCCTCTGCAATGGCTGGAGAGTGGCCTGAGTGGTACTCAAAGATAATGCAGAGCTCTGTTGTCCAAGCCTAAAAGAGCATGCGCTCCTTCTCCTCCCAAGCTTGCTAAGATGTTTCTTCCTCTCCCTTCACCTGTCCATCTCTTGTCAGTGGAAAGAAGCAAGAGAAAGGATACTTTTTTACCACCACCATCCCACCCTACATTCAGAGTGTCCAACTTCTGGGTAGCCAAGATTTCTTACTACACACATATGCACATGCATGTAGCTCTTACCCAAAGCAGCTCCTGCCTTCTCTGGAGTTTGGTAACCCATAAATAGGGTCAGTGAGCATGAGACAGTCTTCATGGGGTAGGGAGGCAAGCATGGCCCTTAGCCTATCTTGACTCTTCTTCCTACACACACACACACAGCCAGAAGTTATGTTGTCCTCCCTGCTCTAGAGCGTGTACAGAGTAAAGGAAGGGAAGGTGGTAGACTGCTGTAGTAAAGTTCCAACTGAGAAATGGAGATCAGGATACATCTCTTCAGTCTTTGTCATAAAGGAAAAGGAATTTTGGGGACCAGTAAGACCTATTTGCCACATATGGAGTAAGGATCACAGATTTCTCCCCACATCTTTGAATTCAGGGCCTATTGTTAAGTGCTGTTGAGTTGCCAACTCACAACATCATGTGACAGAGTAGAACTTCCCCATAGGGTTTCCTAGCCTGTAATGTTGACAGAAGCAGATCTCCAGATCTTTCTCTTGTGGACCCACCAGGTGGATTTGAACTGCCAACCTTTTGGTTGGCAGCTGAGTACTTAGCCACTGTGCTACCAGGGCTCCTTAGTCAAGACCTCAAATTTTAGGTCCTCCCTTTGGGATATGTGAAACTTTGTCTTATAACTTTCCTGGAAGTGGAATAGAGATTTCTATTATGTCTGTGTAACTGCTGGCCCCCAAAGCTAGATAGAGTTCAAGATAATAAGAGAACAGGAGCTCTATTTAGATGCAAAAACAGGCATTCAAAACATGCTGAATCTACAACACCACAAAAAAGCACATAACAAAATGACAGCAACAAATTCATACTTGTTGATAATTACACTGAATTAAATGGATTAAATGTACCACTCAAGAGACAGAGAATTGCAGACTGGATAAGAAAGCATAACCCATCAATATGATGTCTAAAAGAGACACACCTTAGAGAGAAAAACCAAAATAGACTAAAAAAGCAAGGTTACAAAAAGATACATCAAGCAAATGGCAACCATGAAAGAGCAGGAGTGGCAATATTAATCTCTGATCAAATTGACTTTAAGATAAAAACCACCATAAAAGACAAGGAAGGACATTATATAATGATTAAAGGATCTATTGAACAAGAGAACATAACCATAAATAAATATCTATGCACCCAATGAAAGAGCCCCAAAATACATAAATAAGACTCTAACAGAACTGAAAAGACAAATAGATGACTCCACAGTCATAGGTTTGAACCACCAGAATTCTGGTTAGCAGCCAAAATGCCTTAGGCACTATGCCACCAGAGTTCCTACAGTCAAAGTAGGAGACTTTAATACACCACTTTCAGTCACAGACAGAACAGCTGGAAAGAAACTCAACAAAGACACAGAAGAACTAAACAATACAATCCAGGCATTTGACCTTATGGACATCTACAAAGCACTTCATCCAACAACAGCACAATACACATTCTTTTCCACTGCACATGGAACATTCTCCATGATAGACCATATACTGGGCCACAAAGCAAGCCTCAATAAATTTTAAAACAGCAAAATACTGCAAAGCATCTTCTCAGAGCACATTTCTGTAAAATTAGAAATCAACAATAGGAAGATGAATGGAAAAAGAGCAAACGCATGGAAACTGAATAACACCCTCCTTGAAAATGACTGGGTAATAGAATAAATAAAAAATGAAATAAAAAAAATTCCTTGAATCAAATGAAAATGAAAACACAGCATACCAAAATCTTTGGGACACAGCAAAAGCAGTGATAAGGAGGCCCATTTATAGCAATAAATACACACATCAAAAAAGAAGAAAGAGCCAAAATCAACACCTTAACCTAACATCTCCCTCCAACAATTAGAAAAAGAGCCCTCTATCATCACTTCCGTTCAACATTGTATTGGAAGTCCTAGCAAGGGCAATAAGGCAAGAAAGGGAAATCAAAGGTATCCAATTTGGTAAGGAAGAAGTCAAACTATCCCTATTTGCTGATGATATGACCCTATACCAAGAAAACCCAAGAGACTCAGTCAAAAATCTGCTGGAACTAATTGAGAGATTTAGCATAGTGGTGGGATACAAGATCAACATCCAAAAATCAGTTGGATTCCTCTATACCAGCAAAGAGATTGCTGAAAAGGAAATTAGGAAATCAATACCATTTACAATTGTTGTTGTTGTTGTTAGGTGCCGTTGAGTTGTTTCCGACTCATAGCGACCCATGCACAGCAGAATGAAACACTGCCCGATCCCGTGCCACCTCCATGATCCCTGTTATACTCGAGCCCATCATCGCAGCCACCATGTCAATTCATCTTGTTGAAGGCCTCCCCCTCCACCCTACCAACCATGACATTCTT
This sequence comes from Orycteropus afer afer, assembly GCF_000298275.1. Classification (NCBI taxonomy): domain Eukaryota; kingdom Metazoa; phylum Chordata; class Mammalia; order Tubulidentata; family Orycteropodidae; genus Orycteropus; species Orycteropus afer. Next base: position 6,302,026 of record NW_006921721.1, read on the forward strand.
CTCTAGGGAATGGTCCCTTCTGACAACATGACCAAAACAGGTGAGAGGAACTCTGGCTATTCTTGCTTCCAAGGAGCATTTCAGGTGCACTTCCTCCAGGACAGATCTGTTAGTTCTTTTAACAGTCCATGGTACTTTCAGCATTCTTCGCCAGCACCACAACTCAAAAGCATCAACTCTTCTTCGGTCTTCCTTATTCATTGTCTAGCTCTCACATGCATACGAGGCAATTGGAAATATCATGGCTCCTGTCAGGCACACCTTAGTCCTCAAGGAGACATCCTCCTCCTCAGCACTTGACTTTCCCAATGCTACATGTCGTCTAACAGCTACCAAAAAAAAAAATAAAATAAAATACTTGGGAATAAATCTCACTAGGGACACAAAGGGAGCTCTGGTGGTGTAGTTCCTAAAGCACTTGATTGCTAACCAGAAGGCTGGCATTTCAAACCCACCAGTTACTCCTTGGAAGGAAGGTTGGGCAATCTACTTCCATAGTGATACTACCTCAGAAACCCAAGGAGGAGTCGCTATGAGTCAGAGACAACTCAACGGTACATAACAACAACTACAGGGACACAAAAGACCTGTACAAAGAAAACTACAAATCACTACTCCAAGAAACCATAAGAGATCTACACAAATGGAAGAACATATCTGTTCATGGATAGGAATATTGAACATTGTGAACATGTCAATAGTACCCAAAGCAATCTATATATTCAATGCAATCCCAATCCAGATCCCATCAGCATTCTTTAAGGATATGGAAAAACCAATCACTAATTTTATATGGAAAGGAAAGAGACCTCGAATAAGCAAAGCACTATTGAAGAACAACATAGGAGGTCTCACACTCCTGGATCTCAAAACCTACTATACAGCCACAGTAGTTAAA
>NW_006921721.1:6303067-6304681 GCF_000298275.1 Orycteropus afer afer
CTTCCTCCCCATAGTTACCTCTATCCAGTGTCCATCCCTCCATGCATTCCTGCCCCCTGAGCTGTCTCCCTGTACATAAACAGCCCTTCTTTCTCCCATGATTGTTCTCTCCAAGGAGTGTATCTATCTCAGGTAAATCTTCAACTCATATGCCTGTCTGGTTTGTCTGGAAACCACAGGTGTGGGTTCAATTCCAGACCTGAAGGGCAGCTAGGGGCCATAGTCTCCGTGTTCCACCAGGCTCTATCAGACCAACAAACCTGACCCCCCACCCCCTTTTTTTTAGTCAGTTGAGTTTTGATAAAGGGCTAAAATCCATTAAGTGGGGGAGGAGATGGTCTCTTTAACAAATGGTGCTGGCAAAACTGGATATCCATTTGCATAAAAATGAAACAGAATCCATACATCACAACATATATAAAAAGTAACTACAGATGGATCAAAAACTTCATTGTGAAGCCTGAAACTATAAAGTTCCTGAAGGAAAAAATGGGCAAATTTAGGGGCCCTAATTTATGGCATAAACACACTGTCAAAGATAACCCATAATGCACAAACAGCAGAAGAGAAACTATATGAATGGGACCTTCTAAAACTTAAATTTTTATGTGCTTCAAAAGACTTCTGCAAGAGTCAAAAGAGAACCTACAGACTGGGAAAAATATTCTGCAATGACATATCTGGAAAGAGACTTATCTCTAAAATTTATAGAAAACTCTGACACCTCAACAACAAAAAGATTAACAATCTAATTAAAAAATGGGCAGAAGACATGAATAGACACTTCACCAAAGAGGATATTCAGGTGGCCAACAAATACATGAAGAAATGCTCAAGATCATTAGCCATCGGAGAGATGTAGATCAAAACACCAATGAGATACCATCTCACCCTAGCACTAATGGCAAAGTTCAATAAGACAGGAAATAACAAATGCTGGTGAGGATGTGGAAAGATTGGGACTCTCATACACTGCTGGTGGGACTATAAAATGATACAACCACTGTGGAAAGCAGTATGGAGATTCCTCAAAAAGCTGGAATTAGAAATACCATTTGACCCAGCAATCACATTACTAGGTATATATCCTAAAGAAGTGAGAGCCAGGACAAGAACAGATATACGCCCACCCATGTTCATCATAGCACTATTTACAATAGCAAAAAGATGAAAAAAACATACGTGCGCATCAACAGAAGAATGGATAACCAAACTATGGTACATACACACAATGGAATACTATGCAACACTAGAGAGTGATGTAGAATCTGCAAAACACCAATAAGCTGGATGAACTGGGAGGACATTATGCTGAGTGAAATAAGTCAATCACAGAAGGACAAATAGAGTATTAGTTCATTATTGTAAAAAGTCAAGGAAGGTTTATAAATGGAAGGAAACTTTCCTTGTTGGTTACCATGGTTGGGAGGGACGAGGAGGGAACATTGGGGAAAAAAAAAAAATTGACCCATGTCACTTTAATTTTTTTATTCCACTGTACATAGATTATATTTCAATGAAATATATGTAAAAAATTTTTTATTGTGATTTGGGTGAAGATTTACAGAGCAAATTCACTTTCCATACAGCAGTTTACATATACTTTGTCTCATG
>NW_006921721.1:6321566-6324459 GCF_000298275.1 Orycteropus afer afer
CACTCGGGAATCTCCAAGCTGTCTGTGCCATCAGGATCGCTGCCAGACCGCAGCTCCGTATGTCTCCTTTTTTGGTATTTTCACGCAAATTCTTCTTCTAGTTGGTGTTTATTCCACTTCTATATCCTTCCCGTCAAGGCTTAGGGGTCCAGGCTTATCTTCTGTGTCTGTGTTTATTGGTTTCCATTTTCTTTGTTGAAGAGGGTCTGTGCAGTCTTTCTGCCTAGTCCGCCATCTTGCTGGAACTCCTGTAAATTTTTTAAAAATATAGTATAATATAAAATTTTAAAATAAAACCATGCTGATCTAATGTGCCTCCAAGCTTCTGGGTTATCTTAACCTTATTCCTCAAGCAGACATGGAGAGAAGGCAGTACTCTCCTTTGTGACCTGATGTAATTATCTTCCATTTTCTTCCAAAATTCTTCTAGGGTTTTTTTTGTATTTTCTTTGGTCTCTCTCTCAACCCTTTGAAGATACCTAAAGATAATTCTTTTGAATTCTTTTGAATTCCTTATCAGGGAGTTCCAGTGCTGCTTCTTCCTGTGATGATTATATATATTATATATTATATATAACTATCCTCAATTTTATGTGTTGCAAATCCTAAAACCTCTATAAGGCAGGATTTGGGTGGGGTGTATCTTGAGTCACACTGCCTTATTCAAGTCATGCCTTTATTCAAGTCACACTTTGCTTGAAGGCCATGCCTGTTATCTTATTAAAGATAAAAAGAGGTAGAAGTAAGCAGAGAGGAGGGACCTCATGACCACCAAAAAAGAAGAGCCAGGAGCAGAATACATACTTTGGACCCAGGATTTGTGTGTTAAGAACCTCCTAAACCCAGCTGAAGATCTGTGTAAAGACACAGAGATCTCCAAAGAATGCCAGATCCACCAGTACTGAAAGGAGACAATGGCTTTCCCCCAGGACTAACAGGGAGAAAGCCTTCTCCTAGAGCTTGCTCCCTGAATTCAGACTTTTAGCCTCTAAAACTGAGAGAGAATAAATTTCTGTTTATTAAAGCCATCCACTTGAGATATTTCTGTTATAGCATCACCAGATAACTAAGCTGCCCCCTTTTCTTCCCATCTCTCCTGCCCCAATCAACCAGCCAGCCTCACTGCCGTCAAGTTGAATTCGACTCATAGCAACCCCTCCTTGGGTTTCCAAGGTGGTATCACTATGGAAGTAGATTGCCCAACCTTCCTTCCGAGGAGTGACTGGTGGGTTTGAACTGCCAGATTTCTGGTTAGCAGACAAATGCCTTAGGCATTATGCCACCAGAGCACCTGTCTCTACTGTCCCTGGTAACCAGTAATAAACTTTGGTCTCTATACATTTGCCTTTTCTTGTCTTTTTATACAAGTGAGGTCATACAATATTTGTCTTTTGTGATTGGCTTACTTCACTCAACATAATGGCAGTGAATTTGGCTTTGTTTTGGTTTAATATCTTCCAGTTCCATCCATACTGTGTTGTTTTTGTTGTTGTTAGGTGCCGTTGAGTTGGCTCTGAGTCACAGTGACACTGTACAACAGAATGAAACACTGCCAGCCTGACAATCCTTGCTATACCTGAGCCCATTGTGGCAGCCACTGTGTCAAACCATCTCGTTGAGGGCCTTCTCATTTTTTGCTGTCCCTTCACTTTACCAAGCATGATATCTTCCAGGCAATGGTTCTTTCTCACATGACCAAAGTAGATGAGACACAGTCTGGTCATTCTCACTTCCAAATAGCATTCGCACTGCACTTCTTCTAGGGCAGATTTGTTAGTTCTTTGGCAGTATTATTCAACACCACCACTAAAAAGGATCAACTCTTCTTTGGTCTTCCTTATTCATTATCCAGCTTTCACATGCATGTGAGGTGATTGAAAACACCATGGCTTGCATTATGTGCACCATAATTTTCAAAGAGACATCTTTGTTCTTCAGCACTTTAAAGAGGGTTTTGTTTTTTTTTCCACCCCCAGCAGCAGATTTGCCAAGTGCATCATGTCATCTGATGTCTTGACTGCTGCTTCCATTGGTGTTGATTGTGGAACCAAGTAACATGAAACCTTTGACAACTTCAATCTTCTTTCCATTTAGTGTGATGCTGCTTATTAGTCCAGTTGTGAGGATTTTTGTTTTCTTTATGTTAAGATGTAATCCATGCTGCAGACTGAAGTCTTTAATCTTCATCAGTAAGTGCTTCAAGTCATCTTCACTTTCAGCAAGCAAGGTTGTGTCGTCTGCCTATCATAGGTTGTTAATGAGTCTTCTTCCAATTCTGGTATCGCATTCTTCTTCCTATAGTTCAGCTTCTTGGATTATTTGCTCAGCATACAGAAGGAATAAGTATGGTGAAAGGATACAATCCTGACACACTCCTTTCCTGATTTTAAACCATACAGTATCCCCTTGTTCTGTAGGAACAACAGCCTCCTGGTCTGTGTACAGGTTCCTCATGAACACAAAGAAGTGTTTTGAAATTCCCATTCTTCTCAATGTTAACCATAATTTGTTATGATTCATACAGTCAAATCCCTTTGCATAGTCAATAAAACACAAGTAAACATCTTTCTGATATTCTTTGGTTTCAGCTGAGATCCATCTGACATCAACAATGATATCCCTCATTCCATGTCCTTTTCTGAATCCAGCTTGCATTTCTGGAAGTTCCCTGTCAATATGCCACTGCAACCATTTTTTAATTATCTTCAGAAAAATTTTACTTGCATGTGATATTAATGATACTTGCATATTGTAGCATGTATCAAGACTTCATTTCTCCTACTGGAGAAACAGCTACTGGCTGTTGTTGTTGTTGTTGTTAAGTGCCGTCGAGTCGTTTCCGACTCATAGCGACCCCATGCACAGCAGAACGAAACACTGCCTGATCCCGCGC
>NW_006921721.1:6327554-6331460 GCF_000298275.1 Orycteropus afer afer
CTGCTTACCTCGCTCCTGGGGACTAAGCACAAGCCTGCCTGTGCTTACCTCGCTCCTGGGGACTAAGCACAAGCCCGCCCGTGCTTACCTAGCTCCCGGAGACCCGGTCCCTCTCGGGAGGGTAACAAGGGAAAGTGTTCAGTGCAAATCAGTGAGTAAGTACAAGCCCGCCTTGTTTCAGTACCTATGCTGAGTACTGTTCCATTGTTTATATGTACCACATTATGTTCACCCATTCATTGTTGATGAGCATTCGGTTGTTTCCACATTTTCGGCATTAGTAATAATGCTGCAATGAACATTGGTGTACAAATTATTGTACACCAAATCATTGGTGGGTCTCTGCTTTCAAATCTTTTGGATATATACCTAAGAGTGGAATTGCTGGGTGATGTGGTACTTCTATTTTCAGTATTTTGAGCAACTGCCACACTGTTTTCTACAATGGCTGTACCATTTTGCATTCCCATCAGCAAGGATAAGGGTTCCAAGTTCCCCACATCCTCCTCAACATCTGTTATATTCTGTTTTATTTTCATATATCTTAACCATCCTAATGGGAGTGAAATGTTGTATCTCATTGTGGTTTTGATTTCCATCTCTCTGATAGCTAATGACACTTAGAATCTTTTCATGTGTTTGGTATTTGAATGTTCTGTTTAGTAAAATGTCTATTCATGTCCTTTGCTCATTTTACGATTGAATTATTTGTCTTTTTGTTAAGTTGTTGAAGTTATAAATATGTTTTGCTGTTAGATTCTTATTGGATGTATGGTTTCTAAAGATATTCTCCCAGTCAGTAGCTTGTCTTTCAACATTTTTGGTAAAGTTTGTTGATGAACAAAAATTAAAAATTTTTATGAGGTCCCATTTATTTATTTTGTCTTTTTGCTGTTTGTGCTCTTGTTATTATACTAGATAATCTTTTGTTGAAAGATAGACCTGACAGAGTTTTCCCTGCTTTTTCTTCTAGGAATTTCATAGTATTAGTTTGCACATTTAGGTCCTTAATACATTTTGTATTTGTTTTTGTGTATCATGTGGATCCTGGATCCTGTTTTAATTTTCTACATGTGGAAATCCATTTTTCAGCACTATTTATTGAAGCTGTCAAAGATTTCATTTTATTTGGATCCACAATCAACACCCTTGAAGGCAGCAGTCAAGAAATCAGACATCGTATTGCACTGTACCGATGTGTTGCAAAAGACTTCTTTAAAGTGTTGAAAAACAAAGATGTCTCTTTGAAGACTAACATGCACCTAACTCAAGCCATGATATTTTCAGTCATCTCATATGCATGTGAAAGCTGGACAATGAATAAGGAAGACCAAAGAATAAGTGATGCCTTTGAACTATGGTGTTGAGGAAATATACTGAAAATAGCATAGACTGGCAGAATGAACAAATCTGTCCCAGAAGAAGTACAGCCGGAATGCTCTTGAGAAGTGAGAAGGACCAGACTTCATCTCACCTACTTTGGTCATGTGGTCAGAAGGGATCATTCCCTGGAAAAGGATATCATGCCTGGTAAAGTAGAGGGTCAGCAAAAAAAAAAAAAAAAAAAGGGAAGACCCTCAATGAGATGGATTGACACAATGGCTGCTATGATGGGCTCAAGCATAGCAAGGATTGTGAGGGTAGCATAGTACCAGGCAGTGTTTCATTCTGTAATACATAGGGTCACTGTGAGTTGGAGCCAATTTGATGGAACCTAAAAACAACAACATTGTGGTCTGGGTGAAAGTTGTTTTTTGGGTTTTTTGTACAAAGAATTTTTTTTTTTTAAATTGTGATTTGGGTGAAAGTTTATAGAGCAAATTGGTTTTCCATTCAGTAATTCATACATATTTTGTTTTGTGACATTCATTGCAATTCCCACAATGGAACAGCACTCTTCCCAATTCAAAGAATGGTTGGAAACCAAGACGTGAGTTCTAAGTGTACTCATTGCTGTTGAGTCTTACTGCATCTCAGTGGACAGAACTTGGAAGCATATTTGTATATCACTGTTTCACTCTTGATCTCTGGTAAGATGGGGTCCTCACTGCTGAGGAGACCAGGCCCAGCCCCCAGTAGCACTTCACAGAGAACTGGAATGCTACAATGCTGCCTGAGAGAAAGCCAAAAAATGAGTGGCTACAAGATCAGACCTACAGGATTTCAGTGAGATCATTTTATCTTAGAGGTCTGGCTAGAGTCAGGTAGGCTTGAGCTGCAAATACATATTTGCAAGCAGTATTGATGGCTAAATTTACTCAACTCTCAGAACCTCAGATTATTCATTTGTAATATAGGAAAATAATTTCAACCTTGTAGAGTTACTCTAAGTTGGGGATAAACTGTGTCCAAGGCCAAGCATATTAGGCATTGAGTGAGAATTACTTACCAAAGTTAACATCTTTTGTTTTTAAAAACCATTTGACTACCTATCTGTATGTACATATACAATCATTAGTAAAGTGTATCAGTTCTTGAATCCAAAACTTCTTTTTTTAAAAAATTTTTTGTTGTGATTTGGATGAAAGTTTACAAAGCTTCTTTATTTTCCATAAACATGTAGTTCATACACATTTTGTTTCATGACACTGACTGCAATTCCCCACAATGTAACAGCTTTCTTTGATATGGGTAAAAATTTACAGATCAAATTACTTTCCCATTCGATGATTTATACATATTTTTAAAAATGTACACTCTTTCCACTCACTTCTTGGGTTCCCTGTTTCTGTTTTTCTTTCCTTCCTACCTTCTGAGCTTTGTTTTTGGACAAATGCTTCCTTTTGGTTTCATGTGGTTGATTGTTCTGAAGAGTACATGACTGACAAGTGTTTTTTATTTACTTTATATGCCTATCTGATGTTTGGCTTAATGGTGGTGGGTTCAGTTCCAGATTTGAAGGGATCCTAAGGGCCATAGTTTTGGAGATTCCACAAGTCTCTATCAGACCAGTAAGTCTTGTCTTTTTTTATGATTTTGAATTTTCTTCTACATATTTCTCCCACTACGTCCAGAACCTTCTATTGTGATCCTAATCAGAGTGATCTGTAGTGGTAGCTTGGCACCATCTAGTTCTTCTGGTCTCGGGCTAGTGGAGGCTGGGGTCTTTGTGTTCCATTAGCCCTTTGAACCAATTGTTTCCTTGAGTCTTTCATTTTCTTCATTCTTCTTTGTTCCAGATAGGGAGAGACCAATAGTTGCATCTTATATGGTCACTCACAAGCTTTTAAGACCACAGTTACTACTCACCAAACTAAGATATAGAATGTTATGTTTGTCTACTGTGGTATGCCAGTTGACCTAGATGTACTCTGAGACTGTGGTCCCAACCCCCAACCCCAGTGCCTCAGTCCCTCAAAGTTTTTCATTATGGCTAAGACATTTTCATAACTTTCCAGGCACTGTTCTTGATCTTGGGTAGGGAACTACTCTCAGAGGGGTGGAGTGGACATGCAGAAAGTATAAGAATTTCATCAACAGGAAAATGGCAGTGATGCAGGCAACCAACAATGTCTACCATAGGGGGACAGTGACCCAACCACTTAATGGTCTCTAGATTTCTATTTCTCTGTCCAATCTGTTCGTTTGTTCTTCCTTCTCCAAGATCAGCCAAAATATGCACTAGAATGCACAGCAAGATATCTGGATACAGTCAGTTCACTTCTGTTACCTCTGCTGCATAGATAGGTTTTTCCAAATGAAGCTCAATATAAATTAGTGAATTCTTTTGGCATTTGAATTGGTAGAATGATTTACTACCAATAATTATTTAAGGTAGATAATTTACTATAACATTAAATCTGAATACAGAGGATTAGAACTACAAGTATAAAGTAAATATACATGAGTTCATACTGGTATAAAAAATGAGTAAATAAGTAACTGGAAGAGAAGACAAAAGTCTTT
>NW_006921721.1:6332122-6337197 GCF_000298275.1 Orycteropus afer afer
GCCAAAGTAGGAGGTGGAACAATGTTTTGTGTAGTATGTTATGCCAATTGAGCTTGATGTCCCCTGCGACTATGGTCCCAAGCCCACAGGTTCAACTACTTGGTCCCTCTGGGTAGCTAGCTATAAGCAAGAAATGACTATAAGCTTGTCCCTTGTCAGTTCTACTCTACACCTGGGAATTCTTCCAGAAAATACAAATACACTTGTAGAACCATTCTCTGCCAACCCCTATACATAGTCTTGGGTGCACTCCCCACATCATAGACATACCTAAAAGTTCAGACTGCCCACCTAACTATCCACCCGTATACCCATGTTTGCTTTCACAGCCAGCGCAGTACTGTATGTGCAAAAGGATTCATCTTTGTTGTCTGCACCTCCCATGTACCTCTCTATGTCTTTCTCTTCCTCAATGCCACCATGATGATCACTCACATTTGGTACATTGCCCTTCTCTTCACCCAAATCAATACTTATCTCTGCCTATCTAATAGTGTTCCCCCCCTCCCCTCCCACCCCTGGTAACCAACAAAGAAAATTTCCTTCCATATGTAAGCCTTTCCTTGACTTTTACAATAACCAACTAATACAATATTTGTCCTTCTGTGATTGACTTATTTCACTCAGCATAATGCCCTCCAAGTTCATCCACATTCTGTGATGTTTTGCAGATTCTAGGTTATTCTTTATGGTTGCATAGTATTCCATTGTGTGTATGTACCAAAGTTGGTTATCCATTCCTCAGTTGATGGACACCTAGATTGTTTCCATCTTTTAAATATTGTAAATAGTGCTCCAATGAACATGGGTGTGCATATGTCTGTTCTTGTCATGGCTTTCAGTTCTTTAGGGTGTATATCTAGTAATTGAATGGCTGGGTCAAATGGTATTTCTAATTCCAACTTTTTAAGGAATTGCCACACTGATTCCCATAGTGGTTGTATCATTTTACAGTCCCACCAGCAGTGTATGAGAATCCCAATCTCTCTGCATCCTTGACAGCATTTGTTATTTTCTGTCTTGTTGAAATTTGCTACTAGTGCTGGAGCAAGATGGTATCTCATTGTTGTTTTGATTTGCATCTCTCTAATGGCTAATGAGGAGCTCTGGTAGCATAGTGCCTAAGGCACTTGACTGCTAACCAGAAGGCTGGTGGTTCAAACCTACCAGCCACTCCTTAGAAGGAAGATGGGGCAATCTACTTCTGTAATGATACTGCCTTGGAAACCAAAAGAGGGGTCGCTATGAGTCGGGTCCAACTCGACAGCACATAACAACAACAACAATGGTTAATGATTTTGAGCATTTCTTCATGTTTGTTGTCTACCTGAATATCCTCCTTTGTGAAGTGTCTATTCATGTCTTCTGCCCATTTTTTTAATTGGATTATTTGTCTTTTTGTTATTGAGGTGTTGGAGTATTCTGTAAAGTCTAGAGCTAAGTCCCTTGTCAGATATGTCATTGCCAAATATTTTTTCCCAATCTCTAGGTTCTCTTTTGACTCTTAGAGAAGTCTTTGGAAGCACATAAAAATTTAATCTTTAGAAAGTACCATTCATCTAGTTTTTCTTCTGCTGTTTGTGCATTTTGGGTTATGCTTGACAGTCTATTTATGGCATATATTATTGTTATTTTCCATCCAGTCAGACCTGACTCATAGTGACCCCTCCTTGGGTTTCTGAGGCAGTATCACGATGGAAGTAGATTGCCCAACCTTCCCTCCAAGGAAAGGCTGGTGAGTTTGAGCCTCCAGCCTTCTGGTTAGCAGTCAAGTGCCTTAGGCACTACACTACCAGAGCTCCTGTGCCATATATTAGGGCACCTAAATTTGCCCCTAATTTTTCTTGAGGAACTTTGTAGTTTTAGGTTTCACATTTAAGTCTTTGACCCACCTGGAGTTAATTTTTGTGTGTGGTGTGAGGTACAGATCTTGTTTTATTTTTCTGCAAATGGATATCCAGTTTTGCCAGCACTATTTATTAAACAAACATTCTCTTCCCCATTTAATGAATTTAGGCCCTTTGTCAAAGATCAGCTGTCTATAGGTCGATGGATCTATTTCTGGGTTCTTATTTTTATTCCATTGGTCTATGTGTCTGTCATTGTACCAATACCAGGCAGTTTTGACTACTGTGGCTGTATAGTAGGTTTTGAGATCCAGGAGTGTGAGACCTCCTGCTTTGTTGTTCTTTTTCAATTATGTTTTGCTTATCCGAGGTCTCTTTCCTTTCCATATAAAGTTAGTGATTGGTTTTTCCATATCCTTAAAAAATGTTGATGGGATCTGGATTGGGATTGCATTGAATGTATAGATTGCTTTTGGTAGAACTGACATTTTCACAATGTTCAATCTTCCTATCCACGAGCATGGGATGTTCTTCCATTTATGTAGATCTCTTATGGTTTCTTGAAGTAGTTTTCTATACTTTTCTTTGTGGAGGTTTTTGTGTCCCTGGTAAGATTTATTCCCAAGTATTTTAATTTTTTGGTAGCTGTTGTAAGTGGTAGTGATTCCTTATTTCTTTTTCAGCAATCTCTTTGCTGGTATAGAGGAATCAACAGATTTTTTTGGATGTTGATGTTGTATCCTGCCATGATGCTAAATTTCTCAATTGGTTCCAGTAGATTTTTGACAGAGTCTCTTGGGTTTTCTAGGTATAGGATCTTATCATCAGCAAATAGGGATAGTTTGACTTCTTCCTTACCAATTTGTATGCCTTTGATTTCCCTTTCTTGCCTTATTGCCCTGCGTAGGACTTCCAGTACAATGTTGAATAGAAGTGGTGATAGTGGGAATCTTTTGTCTGGTTCCTGTTGGTAAGAGGAATGGTTTCAATATCTCTCCCTGAGTATAATGTTGGCTATTGATATTGCATAGATGCTCTTTATTATGTTGAGGAATGTCCCTTCTATTGCTATTTTGCTGAGAGTTTTTATCAGGAATGGGTGTTGGATTTTGTCAAATGTCTTTTCTGCATGAATTGATATGATCATGTGGTACTTTTTCTTTGTTGTATTTATGTTGTGGATGACGTTGATTGTTTTTCTAATGTTGAACCATCCCTGCATATCTGATATGAACCGCACTTGGTCATAATAAATGATTTTCTTGATAAGTTGTTGGAGTCTTTTGGCTAGGATTTTGTTCAAGATTTTTTCATCTATATTCATGGGGGATATTGGTCTGTAGTTTTCCTTTAGAGTGATGTCTTTGCCTGGTTTTGGTATCAAAGTTATGCTTGCTTCATAAAACGAGTTAGGGAGGATTCCATCCTTTTCTGTGTTTTAGAATATTTTGAGTAGGGTTGGTATCAGTTCTTCTCTGAATGTTATGTAGAATTCTCCAGTGAAACCATCTGGGCCAGGACTTTTTTTGTTGGTAATTTTTTTTTGACCCATTCAATTTCTTCTTTTGTTATGGATCTATTCAACTTTTCCACATCAGTCTGTGTTAGTTTAGGTAAGTGGTGTGTTTCTAGAAAACTGTCCATTTCCTCCAGATTTTCAAATTTGTTGGAGTACAGTTCTTCATAGTATCCTGATATTATCCTTTTGATTTCAGTTGGTTCTGTTGTGATGTCACCCATTTCGTTTCTTATTCATGTTATTTGTATTTTCTCCCTCTTTTCCTTTGTTAAATTTGCCAGTGGTTTGTCAATTTTATTGATCTTTTCAAAAAAACCAACTTCTGGTCTTGTTGATTTTTTCTATTGTCCTTCTATTTTCTGTTTCATTGATTTCTGCTTGAATCTTTATTATTTCCTTTCTTCTGGTGACTGTAGGCTTTTCTTGCTGTTCTTTCTCTAATTGTTGGAGATGTTGGTTTAAGTGTTGATTTTGGCTCTTTCTTCTTTTTTGATGTGTGCATTCATTGCTATAAATTGGCCTCTGATCACTGCTTTTGCTGTGTCCCAAAGATTTTGGTATGTTGTATTTTCATTCTCGTTTGATTCAAGGAATTTTTGAATTTCATTTCTTATTTCTTCTCTTACCTAGTCTTTCTTTAGGAGGGTGTTTTTCAGTTTCCATGTGTTTTCTCTTTTTCTGTTGAACTTCCTATTGTTGGTTTCTAATTTGATAGTGTTATGATCTGAGAAGATGCTTTGCAGCATTTCAATATTTTTAAATTTATTAAGGCTTGTTTTATGGCCTAATATATGGTCTATCATGGAAAATGTTTCATGTTCCCTGGAAAAGAATGTATATTGTGCTGTTGTTGGGTGAAGTGCTCTGTAGATGTCTATAAGGTCAAGTTGGTGGATTGAATTGTTTAGCTCTTCTGCATCTTTGTTGAGTTTCTTTTTAGTTGTTCTATCTTTCCTTGAAAGTGGTGTATTAAAGTCTCCCACTATGACTGTGGAATCATCTAGTTACCTTTTCAACTCTTTTAAAGTCTGATTTATGTATTTTGGGGCTCTTTCATTGGGTCCATAGATATTTATTATGGTAATGTCTTCATGTTCACCTGATCCTTTAATCATTATATAATGTCCTTCCTTGTCTCATATGGTAGTCTTTGTCTTAAGGTCAATTTGATCACAAATTAAAATTTCCACTCCTGCTCTTTTACAGTTGCCATTTGCTTGATACATCTTTTTCCAACCTTTGGTTTTTAGTCTATTTTTGTCTTTATCTCTAAGGTATGTCTCTTGTAGGCAGCATATTGATGGATTTTGTTTTCTTGTCCAATCTTCAACTCTCCTTGTCTTGAATAGTGCATTTTATCCATTGACATTCAGTGTAATTATTTACAAGTATGAATTGGTTGCTGTCATTTTCTTATGTGTGATTTCATGTGTCCCTCTTTTCTTTGTTGCATATTATTTTCTGTGCTGAGCTCATTATGTTTATGAATCGTGTTATCATTTTCTTTGTTGCTATTGATTTAGTATTTGCTGAATATTTGTGCTTGTCCTCTTTTTTATTGTGATGTGAAGGTTTATCATTTTTCTTTGAGGTTACCCTGTGATTTCTAATTTTCTCCCTGAGTTTAGAACAGTACATTCTATCTTGGAACTCTCTTGACTTCCTCACCATTTAAAAGTTCTGTAACTACACACTATTTTCCCCCTTTT
>NW_006921721.1:6337802-6338842 GCF_000298275.1 Orycteropus afer afer
TCATCATATCAGGAAAGTTCTCTTCCAACAAATCTTGGACAATTTTCTCAGTGGTTTTATTTTTCTCTTCCTGTTCTGGAATTCCAATGACACATAGATTATTCCTTTTGATGGTATCCCACATGAATCTTAGGCTCTCTTCATTTTTTTAAAAAAATCTTTTTTTCTGATTGATCCCTTTCCAAAGATGTATTCAGGTATTTGTCTTCAGTCTCATTAATTCTGTCTTCCATTGCATCAATTTGTAGAACCTTTGTATTTTCTTGCAGTAGAGTTTTATAGTTTTCTTTGTATAGGTCTTTTGTGTCTCTGGTATGATTTATTCCTAGATATTTTATCTTTTTCATCGCTATTGTAAATGGTATTGTTTACCTTATTTCTTTTTCAGAGGCCTCTTTGTTGATGTAGAGGGATCCAACTTATTTTTGTATGTTGACCTTGTATGCTGCCGCTTTGCTGAACCCCTCTATTAGTTCCAGAATTTTTTTTACTGAGTCTCTTGGGTTTTCTATGTATAGGATCATGTCATCCACAAATGGAGATAGATTTACTTCCTATTTTCCCATTAAGATGCCTTTTATTTCTGTTTCTTGCCCTTTTTGTCCTGACTGCTACTTCCAATACAATGTTATATAGAAATGGTGATAGAGGGCATCTTTGTCTGGTTCCTATTCACAAGGGGAATGCCTTGAGCCTTTCTTCATTAATGATAATTTTGGTTGTTGGCTTTGTGTATATTCTCTTTATTCAGTTGAGGAATTTCCCTTCTATCCCTTATTTGCTGAGAGTTGTGAATAGGAATGGCTGTTGGGTTTTATTGAATTCCCTTTCTGCATTGAATGATATGATCATATGGTTCTTTTGTTTTCTTTATGTGGTACATTACAATGATTATTTTTCTGATGTTGAACCATCATTACATACCTGGTGTGAATCACACTTGGTCATGATGTATTATTATTATTATTATTATTTTTATTGTGATTTGGGTGAAGATTTACAGAGAAAATTCACTTTCCATACAGCAGTTCACATATACT
>NW_006921721.1:6339960-6340818 GCF_000298275.1 Orycteropus afer afer
AATAAGTCTCAATAAATTGAAAAGAGTTCAAGTCATGCAAAGTATGTTATCTGGCTACCATTCTGTTTACAGAAACAAAACAAAATTTCTCTGGAAAATCTCCAAATATTTTCCAAGATAAATCAAGAGGGCATCTGGTATTTTGACCTGAATGAAAATGAAAACAGAATTTGTTCTTTTATAATAACAAAAACAAACACTACTACTTACAATTGTTGTTGTTGTTGTTATATGCTGTTGGGTCAGACCCGACTCATAGTGACACCTCCTTGGGTTTCCGAGGCAGTATCACTACAGAAGATGATTGCCCAATCTTCCTTCCAATAGCATAAATAATTTTGAAGTACTTAGGGATAAACCTGACATAGTCTTCTACCAAACTGTAGCTGAGAGTAACAGGGGATTTAAATAAACTGATCTTACTTTCTCTTGGTCTCTGATCTCCTATTTGGGCGTATTGTGGCCTGAACCCAAATGGAGACCAGAGAATAAGGGAGATTATTGATACAATTTATGAAGTTAGCCTCTCGAGACACAGAGCAGGAGCAGAAGTGTGGAAAATGGGTCCCAAGCAGCAAATGGTGACTATCCAGAGCAGTAATAAAGCTCTAAATTGTAGGCCCCAAATTCATTGCCAGCTAATCTTTACAGATAATTTGGATGCACTAAAAGGGCATGTTGGTAAAAAGTGAACAAAGTAACCAGTTTGTGTGAAGATGGAGATTTGGGTCCACTACCAGGAGCTGTATTGCATATGAGTCGTACCAAGTATTTTTTTTAGTCAAAGAAATTTGTTAAAAATGTTGTTATTTATATAGGGTTGGCAGACAATGGTCCTATAAGTTTATGTGAATGATC
>NW_006921721.1:6345574-6347607 GCF_000298275.1 Orycteropus afer afer
TATGGGGAGGAAGTGGGAGGGGAGCTGTTGCATTGTGGTAAACTGTGATCAATGACATGAGACAAAGTATATGTGAATTGCTGTATGGAAAGTGAATTTGCTCTGTAAATCTTCACCCAAATCACAATAAAAAAAAATTTTGTTATTGATTTACTCTGGGGTCTCATCCAAAGCCACAACAGTCATGTATTTCCAAATATGACTCCTGATGTTTCCAGTGGTGGTAAAATACAGCTCAGTGTATGTAAGTGCTTCATCTGTACTATGAAGCACAGGATAATGCACAGCAAGCCACATCACTGTTTTTTTTTTTTTTTTTAAAACTGCCATTGAGTTGATTCTGAGTAATAGCATCCCCCACTGAGTTTCCAAGGCTATAAATCTTTGCAGAAGTAGATTCCCTTATCTTCTTCCCACAGAGCAACTGGTGTGTTTGAACCAGCGACCTTCTGGTTAGCAACCAAATGCCTTATCCACTATGCCACCTGAGCTCCTTACATCTATGGCTTACATCCCCTTAATCTTCCATAAGATGATATGTACAGTCTGAAATGATAAGAACGGATTCTCAATGAAGGGGTCTTGAAATGGCATGATCTCAGACCCAACTCAGTAACTAACACATGTCTACTTTTAAATCCACATAAACAAAATTATATATAATTTTGATAATGAAATATACATACAATTTTTATTGTGATATAGGTGCAATTTTAGAAAGCAGATTCATTTTACATCCAACAGTTCATAAACATTTTGTTTTGTGACACTGATTATAATCCAATGTAACAGCTCTCCTCCCACCCCCTGCCTGTGGTTATATCTTCTTTCTGTCCTTACCTATGCATTCCTGCCTGCCTAGCTTTCTCCTTGTGCAAATGCTGCCCTTCTGATCTCCCAGGATTGACTGTTCTAAGCAGTGCATCTCCTTGGTGTAGTTGTTTGGCTTGTAGGCCTGTCTGTTGTTTGGCTGAGTTGAACCATGGGAATGAATCCATTCCAGCCTGAAGGGTGACTCAGGCCATACTCTTGGGGTTTCACCAGTCTCTATCTTACCAGTAATCCTGGTCTTTGTATGTTTTTGAATTTTGTTCCACATTTTTTTCTCCCACTCTATTCAGGATCCCCAATTTTGATCCCTTTCTGAGTGGTTGACATTGGTAGCCAGGCACCATCTTACTCTTCTGGAATCAGGGTCAGGTAGGCTGAGGTGCCCATGGCTCATTGTTCTCTTGGACTAATTGTTTCCGTATGTCTTTGATTTTGTTCACTTTTCTTTGCTCCAAGTGAGGAGAGATCAATAGTTGCATCAATCCACAATTTTGCCTTCACCTGAGCACTTTGAGTTGAAGGCAAAATTGTGAATTATCATAAGTGGATTTTCTTTAGCACTGTCACACATTTCCATTGTACCAGTACAGGAGAATCTCAGTAAAAACTTCTTAAGCAACTCAGCAACTACCCTGTAGGTACCACTTCAATTGATTTTGTTCCTTAATACTCTACCAGCCCCAAATTACTCATTATTTATTCCTCAATATCTTATCACCCTTTAGAAAAGCACCACCATCCAAAAACTGTTCTTTGTGTCCTCACATCTGGCCTGAAGTCATCAGCCTGACAGTGAAGTCAGTGACTGTGTTTTACTCACTTTTGTATCTTGCAAAATGCTTTACAGAAATACTAAATCAATGTTTAATCTCCCCCCATGTCTTTAACTGTGACTGTTTTTAATTCAGCATTAGAACACGTACAGGTATATTGAACTTTAGTCTTCTTTAGTGTGATTTTTTTTTTATATTTTAATTTGCCCATAGAAATTTTTAATACTTCACCTACATTTTTAAACTTTCTTTCTAGGTTTGTTTTTATTGGTTTGGCATTTCTATCTTTCATATTCACTCTGCCAGAAATTTGGATTTTGTTTTTCTCCTCACATTTGGTACATTGCCCTTCCCTTCACCCAAATCAATACTTGTCTCTACCTATCTAGCAGTGTTCCCTCTGCTATGGATGTATTTTTTATTTACATC